>NW_023458555.1:89687867-89688435 GCF_013731165.1 Rhagoletis pomonella | reverse complement strand
AAAAAGTGGGAGGAGATGGCGACTAAGTTAAACGCTATGGGAGGAGCGCAGAAGTCTGCTGATCAATGGCGCACGGTAAGTAGTAATCAATTTGTCATTAATACAAGGAGCGGTGCGTGCGAGTTGAGTTGGACAAAGCTCCAATTTTTGTGTGTACGTACATTAGCACGTAGATTGACATTTTTACGCATTCTACATGTTAAATAGTGCCAGTAAATATCTATTACAATAAGGTAAAATATCTCAGTTAGACAATGACTTTAATGTAGTGCACCATTACTTTTATAAGTTAAAATCCATCGAAGTTTTTGTTTAGATTTGACGGGTATATTCGAAAAGGGAATGAAATTTTCCTAGTGTTTATAGGTTAACGCTACCATTGGCAAGCATACGCAAGAAATGATAACTTAACACTAAAGTCAAGAAACAACTTTAGCAGTTTTTCCTTATTGGCAGATACTACATACATATGTATATACGTATGTATTCATATTAATTGATAACACTAATGTATGTATATCTTTTTTACTTAAAGGTATGGCGTGATTTAAAAAGTCGCACCAGTAAT
>NW_023458555.1:89686504-89687767 GCF_013731165.1 Rhagoletis pomonella | reverse complement strand
GTGCTGTGTTTTGTACCGTCTGTATCTTCATCCACTGCGTCCTACTAGTCCCCGGCGACCACACTGGTGCTGCGTAGTTTGAAACCGGCCGGCCTATTACCTTGTAAGTTGCCAGCAACGTTCCTATGTCTTTGCCCCAAGTACTGCCGGCTAGCGACTTGAGGACCTTGTTGCGGCTCTGTACTTTATTGACAATAGCGGTTGCGTGCGCAGAGAAGGAGAGCAGGCTGTCGAATGTTACTCCGAGTATTTTAGGATTATTCACCGGCGGAATTGGTGTGTTATCGACGTGAATTCCTAGCGGTAGCCTGACCTCCTTGGTCAGGTTGTGAACAGGGTCGCAGAGGATTTCGTAGGGGAGAGGGCTAGACACTTTGCAGTGAAGAAGCGAGAAAGCTCAGAGAGATACCCGTTTACTTTCGAACACAGGTCATCAATTCCAATCCCAGTCGCCATGATCGAGCAATCGTCGGCATAAGAGACAATCGACTCACTCTGGTGGTTAAGGGAGCTTTGAAATGTAAAAGTTAAACAGTAGCGGGGAAAGGACACCACCCTGTGGAACCCCCTGTTTTGTTTTTTTAAGTTTGCTCGATTTGTCTCTAAACATTTCCGGCGAGTGTCGACCACTCAGATAATTTGCCGACCACCGTTTGAGCCTCTGTGGGAGAGAGGAAGCCTCTATATCTTCTAGAAGCGTGGAATGGCTGACAGTGTCAAAAACCTTTGACAGGTCCAACGCTACTAGAATCGTTCTCCCACAGGGACGTTTACGGTTAAGGCCACGAGTTCTCTGATTGTTTATGGCGTTAAGTGCTGTTGTTGTACTGTGCACTTTACGGAAACCATGCTGATGCTTCGCTGGGTTCACGTGGTTTGTGAAATACGGGAGCAGTAAGGCCCCGAGTGTCTTCTCTACCGGGGAAAGGAGTGTTATCGGCCGATAAGAATCTCCTATGTTGGCGGTTTTCCCCGGTTTGAGCAGTGGACCACTCTCCCCACCTTCCAGATGTCTGGGATGATGAAAGTGGACATAGACAAATTGAGGACCTCCGTTAGGTACGCTGCCCCCGCAGGACCCAAATTTTTCAGCATCAGCATGCATATTCCGTCGGGACCCATGGCTTTGGAGGCTTTCGCCTTCCCGATGGCCACCTGAACTTCACCGCAAGTGAAAGCAAGGGAGGCACAGGTTGTTGGCAATTTGTGCAGCCTTCTGGTCACTCGACGCTTGGCTTTGTCCACCGCAGGATACAATATGAA
>NW_023458555.1:89675865-89686404 GCF_013731165.1 Rhagoletis pomonella | reverse complement strand
CTGGTCACTCGACGCTTGGCTTTGTCCACCGCAGGATACAATATGAACTGCCGGCTAAAATAGCTCGCGCATCGCTCCAGGTCCGACGAAGCATGGTCGCGAAAGAAAGTTCGACTCTGTCGTCGTGCTTCGTCGGATTGGACAGTGACCTCACGGTTGACCAAAGCTTACTCACACCAAAGGTGAAGTTACAGGTCTTCAGATGCTCTTCCACTTCTTCCGCTTATGTACGTTTACTAGTTGCCGAATCTCCGCGTTGAGATCCCTGATACGGGGATCTCCGGGATCGGCCTGACGAAAATTTGGACGTGGGTCGGTGATGCATCCTGCCGGTACGAAGCGAGCTGCAGCAGCGGTGACAGCCCACGACAGTCGGGTCTACGTAACCGGAACGACCCAGATTTATATCTGGCCAAGGACTGTCACTCCAGCAACACTCCCCAAAAAGTCTTTGGGGAATTTGTATGCTGCTACAACAACAACAACAACAGCCCTCCGGAACTTACGTTCACCAACGTGGACGTCGGTTGGTGTGGGGAGAGCAGCGAAGGTGTTTTCAGTAAATTCCGCGTACCCTTTCCAATCAGCTTTAGAGAAGTTGATATAGGTTCGGTGCTCCGCGGAAGCAATGTCGGTTGGTTTATCGATCGAGATGAATATGGGCAGATGGTCTGATGCCAAAGTCAGCATAGGTCGCCATGATATGCTGTTTATCGGACCAGCGCTGACTATTGTTATGTCTTGCGAGCTGCAGCAACTGCCCATAATCCTGGTGGGTGCGTCGTCGTTCATTGTGCAGAATGTCGAATCGTCTATCTGCTCAGCCAAATCAGTTTCCCTACGATCGTTTGACAGTGAGTGCAAAAGATCGTGGTGCGCATTAAAGTCACCTACTACCATCCGGTTTTCACCTCTGAGGAGCGCACCTATATCAGCGTGATATCCTGCCGGGGAGCAGGTGACCGGGGGTTTGTATACGTTGAATATTTCAAGCTGAACATCGCCTGACCGGATAGCAATGCCCTGACATTCTAGGGTGGTATCCCTGCGGTCGATGTCTGCTTCGATAAGACGATACTACACGGTGTAGTGCGTGATGAGCGCTAAGCCACTGCCATTATCCCGCTCGCGATCTCGACTGTGCACGTTGTACTCGGCACAATTCAACAATGTTGAATTGCTGTGCAACTTCGTCTCTGGGACCGCAGCTATCAATATGCCATGCCTTCCCATGAAGACGGTTATCTCCTCGATCCTGCTCTGAAGCCCGTTACAGTTAAATTGAAGGGGCTTCATGTGGTTCGGGAGCTTCATGTGGTGATGCGGGGTGTGAGGGATGTGTGTGGTCGTGCCGCAGTTGGCTGTGTGCGCTGCTGAGGTGGTTGCCGCCCTGTGGTGGTGGCGGGAGGCGTCGCAGTTGAGGTCTGCGATCGAGCAGCGCAACACGGGCCCTCGAAGTTCCTCGTCCAATCTCGCGTGGTGCGCAGACATGAGCCCTAAAGTGGCACCAGCCAAGGCAGGTTTTGCACTTGACTGATGTCACATTACGGATTATCCTGGTCTGACATACCGTGCAGATTGTAGGAGGAACCATGAGTTGTTGGCGGTGGTGTGGTTGTGTGTGTTCTGTGGTCTGTAGCCGTTGTGGTGTGGTCTATTGTGTTATGTTGTTGTGCTGTGGTGTTTGTGTGGGACTGCTCAGATGGACTTTGGTTAGCCGTGGAGGCTGCTCTGTTAGAGCAGAGGGCCACAAAAGACGTGGTCCACTGCCGATGTGTCCGTAGTCCTGAGCAGACTCTGAGGTGAATCCACCCCTCGGAAGCATTGCACTTGACAGAGGTGGAGTTGTGGTGTAGTTGTCTCTGGCATACACAGCAGGTGTAGGTTTCTGACCCTGGGTTTGACTCGATGCCAGCCCTGAGTAGAAGAAAACGTTGCGAATGTAGCCCTATGGACGAACAACTTCTGAGATATTTCGCCGCCTAAACGGGGTTAGATCGTCGAAACAACAGCCCTTGGTCGGGTAAAACCCGAGTCATTCCGGTACGTAGAACCGGCTGTCGTGGGAACGTTTTTTAATTGTTGTTGTTGTTGTTGTTGTTGTTGTAGCGGCACTACTAAGCCCCGCCTGTTTCGGGTCAACTTTTAATCATTATCGTCAAGCTCAACTACCGGTAGGCCCAGTAAACGAGCTGTTTCGATGGGGTCGGACCAAAGGGAGTGAGGTGTTAGTTGAGTCGGATTGAGCTGGCATGTGAAGAGGTGGTTGGTGTCGTGGGGGGAGTCTCCACATGCCGGGCACTCATTTGGGATGTTTGGGTCGAGTCTGGACAGGTAGCTGTTTAGGCGGCTACAATATCCAGACCGTAACTGAGCCAGGGTAACGCGGGTCTCTCTAGGTAACTGAAGCTCCGTCTCTTCCACAGGTGGTGATTGGGCTCCGATAACGACATTCCTAGGCCGGGAGTCGAGGTAGGTGGAGACAGACTCCCTATGAATGTCGTTAATCGCTCGTCTGTACGTCATTGGGTCCAGTGGTTGGTCTGTGTAGGTCTGGACTGCGTCCTTGTACATGAATAGGTGCCCCCTGACGTGCCCGGGCGGAGGCTCCTCCTCCAGCAGTGGTCTGTTGGGGTGTTCACTTCTGTGAAACCCCACAAGAAACTGCTTACAGAGCATCTTGTTGTGTTCCCTTACGGGGAGCACTTGGGCCTCACTGTGTAGGTGATGCTCAGGCGTCATCAGAAGGCACCCAGTCGCTGTCCGGAGTGCGGCGTTCTGACAAGTCTGTAGCTTCGTCCACTGCGTCCAACTAGTCCCCGGCGTCCAAACTGGCGCAGCATAATTTAGAACCGGCCGGCCAATTGCCCTGTATGTTGCCAACAACGTTTCTTTGTCTTTGCACCAAGTGCTGCCGGCGAGCGACTTGAGGACCTTGTTGCGGCTCTGTACTTTGTTGACAACTGCGGTTGTGTGCGCGGAGAAAGAGAGCAGGCTATCAAAGGTAACCCCTAAAATTTTCGGGTTGCTCACCGTCGGTATTGGTGTGCCGTCGACGTGAATGCCTAATTCAAGCCTGACCTCCTTCGTCCAGGTGGTGAAGAGGGTCGCCGTTGATTTCGTTGGGGAGAGGGTTAGGCTCCTTGCAGTGAAGAAGCGAGAAAGGCTGGAGAGATAGCCGTTTACTTTTGAGCAGAGGTCATCAATTCCATTCCCAGACGCCAAAATCGAACAGTCATCAGCGTACGAGATCAGGGAAACTCCTTCAGGTGGCTGGGGGAGTTTCGAGATATAGAAGTTAAAAAGTAAGGGGGAGAGAACACCACCTTGTGGAACCCCTTGTTTTATTCTTCTAGGTTTCGAGGTTTGATCTCTGAAGATTACTGATGATTGCCGACCACTCATATAATTCGCCGACCATCGCGTCAGTCCCTGTGGGAGAGAGGAGTCCTCAATGTCTTCTAGCAGCGTGGAATGGCAGACGGTGTCAAACGCCTTTGACAAGTCCAGCGCTACTAGGACAGTTCTCTCACAGGGGCGGTTTCGATTTAGGCCGCGGGTTATCTGGGTGTTTATGGCGTTAAGTGCTGTTGTTGTGCTGTGCACTTTACGGAAGCCATGCTGATGTTTCGCTGGGGTTAGGTGGCAGGTGAAGTATGGGAGCAGCAGGGCCTCAAGTGTCTTCGCGACCGGGGAAAGGAGCGTTATCGGGCGATAAGAGTCTCCTCTGTTGGCGGGCTTCCCCGGTTTCAGCAGTGGGACCACTCTCCCTGATTTCCACACATCAGGAATGATGAGAGTGGTCATAGACAAATTGAGGACCTCCGTGAGGTAAGCTACCCCCACAGGCCCCAAATGTTTCAACATCAGCATACAGATTCCGTCGGGTCCAATGGCTTTGGAGGCTTTCGCCTTCCCGATGGCCCCCTTTACTTCACCGCTGGTGAAAACAAGTGGTGCATCGTTTTTGGGCAGTTTGTGCAGCCTCCTGGTCACTCGACGTTTGGCCTTGTCTACCGAAGGATGCAGTGTGAATTGCCGACTGAAATAGTTCGCGCATTTCTTCGGGTCCGATGAGTCGTGACCTTCGAATGAAATTTCCACTCTGTCATCACGCTTCGTCGGGTTGGACAAGGACCTCACGGTTGACCAGAGCTTACTCACACCAGAGGTGAAGTTACAGGCCTTCAAGTGCTCTTCCCACTTTGTCCGCTTGTCTTGATTTACCACTTGCCGAATCTCCAAATTAAGTTCCCTCAAGCGAGGGTCCCCGGGGTCGACCTGGCGTAGGTGGTCACGCTCATTTGCTAGTACAGCTGCTTCAGCCGGGAAATTTGGGCGGACTTCCGCGATGCGTCCGGACGGTATGAAGCGAGCTGCTGCGGCTGTGACTACCTTGCGGAACTGGCGTTCGCCAGCATCTACGTCTGTGGGTGTGGGGAGGGCGGCGAAGCTGCTCTCGGTAACTTCCGCGAAGCCGTTCCAATCAGCTTTGTTGAAGTTGGTGTAGGTTCGGTGATCCGCGGGAGCAAAGTCGGTGGGCTTATTGATCGAGATGATTATGGGCAGATGGTCTGATGCTAACGTTAGCATAGGTCGCCATGATATGCTATTTATCAGACCAGCGCTAGCAATTGTTAGGTCTGGCGAGCTGCTGCAGCTGCCCACAATCCTGGTGGGGGCGTCGTCGTTCATGGTGCAAAATGTCGAATCGTCTATCTGCTCAGCCAAACTGTTTCTCCTCCGATCATTGGCCAGGCTTGAGTGCCAAAGATCGTGGTGCGCATTGAAGTCACCTACTACCAATCGGTTTTCGCCTCTGAGTAGCGCACCTATGTCAGGGAGATATCCAGCCGGGCAGCAGGTGACAGGGGGTATGTACACGTTAAATATTTCGAGCTCGACATCGCCTGACCGGACAGCTATGCGCTGACATTCTAGGGTAGTGTCCCTTGGGTCGATGTCTTCTTCGATTAGCCGATACTGCACTGTGTGGTGTAGAATGAACGCTAGTCCACCACCATTATCTCGCTCGCGATCTTTACGGAGCACATTGTAGGCGGCGCAACCCAACAGAGTTGAGTTGCTGTGCAACTTCGTTTCTTGGACCGCAGCTATCAATATGCCGTGCCGACCCATGAAGACTGCTATCTCCTCAATCTTGCTCTGGAGTCCGTTGCAGTTGAGTTGGAGTACGTTCATGTGCCTTGGGAGGCTGGTCGCGATACGGGGGGTCAGAGAAGTGTGGGGCCTACCTTGGGCCTGTTGCGCCTGACGCAGTTGCTGTTGCAGCCTGATGGTAGGTGGCTGCGATATGGGCGTTGTTGTCTGCGTCGGCGGTGCACTACAGCAAGGGGCGCTGTAGTTTGTAGTCCATTCGCGAGTGGTGCGTAGACCAGAACATAGCCGGAAGTGGCACCAGCCAAGGCATGTGTTGCATTTGACTGATGTCACATTCCGGTATATTCTGTTCTGGCACACGGAGCAGATGGTGTGGGCAACCAGTAGCTGCTGGTTGGCTCGCGCTCGCGAGTGGGACCGGCCGGTAGGTTGTGTGGGAGGGGTGTGTTGGGAGGTTTGCTGTTGCTCAGGGGAGCTTCTAGGGGCCGTGCAGGCTCTTCGGGTGCTAGGTCGCACCCGTGCATTACGCGAGTGGGTAGCCGTGGAGGCTGATTGTGCCATTTGGCTTGAGCAACAGGGAGCCACAAAGTTAGTGGTCCACTCCCGGTGAGACCTAAGGCCAGAGCAGGTTCTTAGGTAACTCCACCCGTTGCAGGAGTTGCACCTAACCGAAGTGGAGTTCGGATGGAGTCGATTCTGGCAAACACAGCAGAAGTAAATTTCAGGTCCGCGGTTGGGCTCTACGCCCGCCCGGAGAAGAAGGATGCGGAGCAATCCGGCTGCAAGGTATTGCTCCATGGACGGATAATGATTAATGGGTATCGCCGATCTAGACGGGGTTAGATCGCCGAAACAACAGCCCTTGGTCGGGTGAAACCCGAGTCATTCCGGTACGTAGAACCGGCTGTCGTGGGAATGCCGTGGTGTAGTGTCGTCCGCTGTGGTGTAGTGGTAAGGAGTGCGCGCTTCCACTCCGCAACGCCTGGGTTCAAGCCCCGGTCAAAGCAACATCGCAAAAAATTTAGAAAAAAGGGCGCCTTGATGTTTTCACACAAAGCGGAGGGACATACAGTTTTAGCCGACTCCGTACAGCGATTGTATTTTTATGAGAAGCTGTTTTTCATGAAAGAAACACACTCGGAGGTTTGTCATTGCCTGCTGAGGGACGACCGCTGTTAAGAAAAAGGGTGCATTCCAAAACGTCAAAATGCAAATCATTAGTCTCTTTTATTTCTAAACGTCTGTAGATTGTAATGCCGAATGTGCGCAAAGTGACTGATGCTTTGTATTTTGACATTTAGGAATGCACCCTTTTTCTTAACAGTGGTCGTCCCTCAGCAGGCAATGGCAAACCTCCGAGTGGGTTTCTGTCATGAAAAAGAGCTTCTCATAAAAATACAATCGCCGTACGGAGTCGGCGTAAAACTGTATGTCCCTCCGCTTTGTGTGAAAACATCAAGGCGCACGCCACAAATCGGAGGAGAAGCTCGGCCAAACGCTGACATATGTGTAAGCGCCAATCTATTATTATTATTATGGGTGGGGTTTAGTAGCGCTCACAACTAGCTATTCCATCCAAAGGGGTGGCCCGATCAAAAAAAAATTAATGAAAAGAAAATGAAGGAAAAGTGTTTCGGCTTTGTTTTTGTGTAGCAAAACAGCAATCAAAAGATGTAAGATATGTCAACGAAAACACTAACAACCGGTGTGAACAGCTTTCAGCCCACAATCCCAAAACTCGTTTTCAGTGTTTTCGTTGTCGGCCAGAACATGGTATTACCTTCCTTTTATTAGCTCGGGATGTAACTATGTAAAATTCAGCCCTATTTTGCGTTTCGACTCGAATCGAAATTTTCTCCGTTTGGCAACTTTGGTATTCTGCGTTCCGTTTCGATCAATCTTCGAAATTTACGATTGTACCTATTCAACATTTACCGTAGTTACGTTTGACTCAAGGCGAATTTATTTAAGGTGGTGTTGTTTCATCAGCTGTGAGTGGCGTTTGATTGTCAAAATTTTGTATTTCGCTAGTGAGTGAATGAAAACGTGAGAGTGTTTGTATTTTCTGTCGCCCTTTTTCCTTCGGGGAAGAATAGCTGAAATTTGAAAATGGCCCGCTAGAAGCAAAAACAAAATACAAGTAATTGTTGTATTTGTTGAATCGATACCACCTTACATATATTCGCCTTGGTTTTTCTAAGTTGCAAATTTGTTGACGGAGAACGTTTCGATTGTTATTTTCGTGGGTTTAAATATTAAAATTTCATAAAACAAAATTACGTGAAATATACTGTGCATGATTGCAAGTCATCATAAATGAATTTTCTCGATTTCTGTGTTTTCGCGAGGGGTAATACGGGCAATACGAAAAATTGGCTCAAATAATGCCAACAAAAAGGGATATTGCGCGACGTTTTTAAAGTGGAAGTCTAGGCGTTTTTGTTTACATTATCTATAAATAAGACTGTGAAATGCACTGAATACAATTTATTCTTTTTATATAAAATTAGTTGCGATCCCGTACGAGTCCGGACTAGTCAGAAATAGCCATAATCAGTCAGATTTTACTGAAAATCGATCCCGTACTCGGTTCTCTGACTATTGAGAGGACAAAAAAGAGAATAAATACGGTTCTCTCTCTGTCAGAAGTTACCAGCTTTAGTCCGAGAATTTTTTGCTGGTAAATTCTGGTAAATGTGTCAAACGATCACCTGCACTCTGCTAATTCATGTTGAAAAGTATTTAATTACTTGTTTAAGTTGATTCTAATGAATTTTAAAGTATTTTTAGTTATTTACATGTGAGCTGAGTGTGTTTACATACAAAATAAGCAAAAAATTAACGCCAAAATTTGGAGGTTATGTTGAAGTTGACAGAAGTTATCATTTTTTACTAGAAAGCGATCCTGTACTTTTCAATGTTACTCTCTCGCTCTGAGCGAATTTTTATTTTTTGACAGTTTTACTAGTCCGAGTCCGAGGAATAAGGGATTGCACCTATTAATAGATGTATGCACATAGATACATACATACATAAAACGTGAAGTTACATAAAAAATATGCTTTTATTATAGCACTCGTTTTTACTAACTTTTTAAAACATTCCCACGACAGCCGGTTCTACGTACCGGAATGACTCGGGTTTTACCCGACCAAGGGCTGTTGTTTCGGCGATCTAACCCCGTTTAGGTCGGCGAAGTATCTCAGAAGTTATTCGTCCATAGGGCTACATTCGTTACGTTTTCTCCTACTCAGGGCTGGCATCGAGTCAAACACAGGGCCAGAAACCTACACCTGCTGTGTATGCCAGAGACGACTACACAACAACTCCACCTCTGTCAAGTGCAATGCTTGCGAGGGGTGGAGTCACCTCGGCAGTGGACCACTTCTTTTGTCCCACACAAACACCACAGCACAACAAAATAACACAACAGACCACACCACAACGGCTACAGACCACAGAACACACACAACCACACCACCACCCATACGCCGCCGCAAACAACTCCTGGTTCCTCCTACAATCTGCACGGTATGTCAGACCAGGATATTCCGTAATGTGACATCAGTCAAGTGCAACACCTGCCTTGGCTGGTGCCACTTTAGGGCATGCTCAGGTCTGCGCACCACCACGCGAGATTGGACGAGGAACTTCGAGGGCCCGTGTTGCGCTGCTCGGTCTCAGACCTCAACTGCGACGTCTCCCGCCACCACCACAGGGCGGCAACCACCTCAGCAGCGCACACAGCCAACTGCGGTACGACCACACACATCCCGCATCACCACGCGTCTCCCGAACCACATGAAGCTCCTTCAATTCAACTGTAATCGGCTTCAGAGCAAGATCGAGGAGGTAACCGTCTTCATGGGAAGGCATGGCATATTGATAGCTGCGGTCCAAGAGACGAAGTTGAACAGCAATTCAACACTGTTGAATTGTGCCGGGTACATCGTGCACTGACGAGATCGCAAGCGGGATAATGGTGGAGGCTTAGCGGCATCCTACACAATGAACGACGACGCACCCACCAGGAATATGGGCAGCTGCTGCAGCTCGCCAGACATAACAATAGTCAGCGCTGATCTGATAAACAGCATATCATGACGACCTATGCTGACTTTGGCATCAGACCACCTGCCCATAGTCATATCGATCGATAAACCAACCGACTTTGCTTCCGCGGAGCACCGAACATATATTAACTTTTCTAAAGCTGATTGGAAAGGTTTCGCGGAATTTACTGAAAACACCTTCGCTGCTCTCCTCACACCAACCGACGTCCACCTTGGTGTACGTAAGTTCCGCAGGGGTGTCACCGCTGCTGCACCTCGCTTCGTACCGGCAGGATGTATCACCGGCCCATGCCCAAATTTCCCTGCTGAAGCGGCTGTTCTATCCGATGAGCGTGACAGCCTTCGTCAGGCCGATCCCGGAGATCCCCGTATCAGGGATTTCAACGCGGAGATTCGGCAACTAGTAAACGTACATAAGCGGAAGAAGTGGGAAGAGCATCTGAAGATCTGCAACTTCACCTCTGGTGTGAGTAAGCTTTGGTCAACCGTGAGGTCACTGTCCAATCCGACGAAGCACGACGACAGAGTCGAAATATCTTTCGGCGACCATGCTTCGTCGGACCCGGAGCGATGCGCGAGCTATTTTAGCCGGCAGTTCATATTGTATCCTGCGGTGGACAAAGCCAAGCGTCGAGTGACCAGAAGGCTGCACAAACTGCCAACAACCTGTGCCCTCCTTGCTTTCACTTGCGGTGAAGTTCAGGTGGCCATCGGGAAGGCGAAAGCCTCCAAAGCCATGGGTCCCGACGGAATATACATATTGATGCTGAAAAATTTGGGTCCTGCGGGGGTAGCGAACCTAACGGAGGTCCCCAATTTGTCCATGGCCACTCTCATCATCCCAGATATCTGGAAGGTGGGGAGAGTGGTCCCACTGCTCAAACCGGGGAAACCTGCCAATATAGGAGATTCTTATCGTCCGATAACACTCTTTCCCCGGTAGCGAAGACACTCGAGGCCTTGCTACTCCCGTATTTCACAAACCACTTGACCCCGGCGAAGCATCAGCATGGTTTCCGTAAAGTGCACAGTGCAACAACAGCACTTAACGCCATAAACACTCAGATAGCTCGTGGCCTTAACCGTAAACGTCCCTGTTAGAGGACGATTCTAGTAAAGTTGGACCTGTCAAAGCCTTTTGACACTGTCAGCCATTCCACGCTACTAGAAGATATAGAGGCCCCCTCTCTCCCACAGAGGCTCAAACGGTGGTCGGCAAATTATCTGAGTGGTCGACATTCGTCGGTAATGTTTATAGACAAAACGAGTAAGCAGCGAAAAATAAAACAGGGGGTTCATCAGGGTGGTGTCCTTTCCCCGCTACTGTTTAACTTTTACATTTCAA
>NW_023458555.1:89673853-89675765 GCF_013731165.1 Rhagoletis pomonella | reverse complement strand
ATTTGCTATGGAGCTTTGTTCTTCCCCTCCTCCTGACGGCTTTCAAAATGGAATTAATTTGCGTTCAAATCTTCCACTCTGTAGTAAATGCAAATGTTGTGGAGTGCTCAAACAACGTTTATAATTTCACTGACTTTGAGCGATGAGTAATACAGTTCAAGATGAATTTCTTATGACTCTTCACTCATCTGTAAAAGATCAAACATGTCCCTAAATCTCCGCCTTTCAACTTCCGCATCAGCAATCTGGGACTCGTTCTCCTCTTCAAGCAATAATGCCGCGGCTAAGGATTTCATTCTTATAACTATGTTTCCACTAAATTAAGAGCAAACGAAATTTTATTTTTAATTACAGTGATGCAAGATATATGTGGCACCCTGCATCATTTCATATTTCTCCTTCTCATTTAGTTATTTTAAAATATTTACAAACTTTAACTTCATATGCTTCATAGTTTGGTGACAAATATTTCTTTGTTTTGTTTCGATTTCACACATTCCTAGGCAAACAGCTGATTTTGAAAGATGTGTTTTCTCTACCTCTTCTTTCGTTTCGATCTTACGAAGAATACCTAAGATCGATTCCAGCGGAGCGAAATGCGGAAACGAAATTGAAATGCAGAATATGGCTGATTAATGCGCCTAAAAGATGCAGCGATTTCTATTCTCAAGTTACATACCTGATGACAGTACAAATGGCAATTATAACAGGGAGGTTTTAGTTTTTTAAACTATAATTTTATTTATTTAAGAACTACATATTACATACATAAGCCCTGTTCGCATACGCACTATCCAGTAAATCCAGTACTATTTTTTTTTTACTAGATGTCGTTTTCGTACTTGCAAGTTTTACTGGATTTTTACTGGATAAATATTTACTAGCAACTATTTGCTAGTAAGAAAAACAGCTGATGGCATGATGCTTAATGTAATTCACATTAACAAAATAATTGTTTGTGGTGCTTTTAGAGTTGCAATTGACAAAAAATATTTAAATATATAATAAGATGGAAAATACTAGTTTTCTAAGAAAATTGCATCGGAAAATAACTAATTGATAAGCTGTTCATAAAACTAGCAACTTCTTGCTGGTTTTGCGTTTTCGTATTTTCTTGCATATTTCACTCATTGGGAGTAAATATTGGCTTACTCTCCGAAATTTGGTTACTGGCAAGTTACTGGATATTTTTTGCTGGATAATACGAAAACGCAGCTATACATATAAGGGCAAATCTAACAAATAGGTGTACCTCCAAAAAAAAAAATTTTAATTTGTAAATTAGTGAGCACATCTATGTTTTATATACCATTTTATTCGTATTCTCTTAATAAATCGATTAATATAAGTTATATTCATTTTAATCAAGTGCTTCAAAGGTTAGACGAGGAATAAACATGAAATAGAAAACAAAAGAATAAGCTGGGTTCAAATTACGTTGTTCAAGTTGTAAATTGTGAGCAGGGATTTTGAAAGTTGAACTCGCTTAATTGGGACGTTCTAAGTTCAATGGTATCCCTCGTTTTACCAGATTGGCTCCGGTTTTCGAGATAACGGTATTTGAAACTATATAAACTATTTTATAAATAACTCCCTCAGTATTGAAGTTATTTTATTAAAATTTTCCACATAACGGTTTTTTAATATTACCTTAATTATTCCTTAAAATTATCGAAATGGGTGCACTTTAACGTATAGCTCCAATACAACTGATTACTCAGATATGTGTTTTTGCGCTATAACTCTAACTTCATATCTGATTAATAATTTGTATGCGTGCTATATGTTAAGGTGAACCTATACTAAATTTTTACCTATTTAATTGGACGAGTTATAACGCAAAACCGCATCTCTGGACAATCAGATGTATGGGAGCTAGATTTTAGAGTGAACCGATTTCGATGATTTTATG
>NW_023458555.1:89658648-89673753 GCF_013731165.1 Rhagoletis pomonella | reverse complement strand
TAAGCCAACGCCGCTGCTCAGTCATACAAAGCAGCGGTATTGAATGAGTATGAACAGTTGACGATCAACCAATGCCATTCCCTGGTGTGTATGTCTCGAATTCGATTTGCTATGGAAGGATAAGCTTTGTTCTTCCCCTCCTCCTGACGGCTTTCAAAATGGGATTCAATTGCGTTCAAATCTTCCACTCTGTAGTAAATGCAAATGTTGTGGAGTGCTCAAACAACGTTTATAGTTTCACTGGATTTGAGCGATGAGTGATACAGTTCATGATGAATTTAGGACTCTTCACTTATCTGAGAAAGATCAAACATGTCCCTAAATCTCCGCCTTTCAATTTCCGCATCAGCAATCTGGGACTTGTTCTCCTCTTCAAGCAATAACGCCTCGGCTATGGATTTCATTTTTATAATTATGTTTCCACTTAAATAAAGCACAAACGAAATTTTATTTTTAAATTACAAATAATATTAAGTATATTTAGTTACTTTAAAATATTCACAAACTTTAACTTCATAAGCTGCTATAGTTTGGTGGGAAATATTTCTTTGTTTTGTTTCGATTTCACACATTCCTAGGCAAACAGCTGATTTCGAAAGATGTTTTCTCTCTTCCTCTTTCGATTCGTTCGTAACGCAGAATACCTAAGTTCGATTCTTGCGGAGCGGAATGCGTCAACGCAATCGAAATGCAGAATAGGGCTGAACAGCCCAGTGTTCCACAAACAATTATTTTCTTAATGTGATTTACAATAAGCATCATGCCATCAGCTGTTTTTCTTACTAGCAAATAGTTGCTAGTAAAAATTTATCTATGTTTAATAAACCTCTGGACTTCGTCCGTCAGTTCATAGAGATGCCTCCTGACGTACCTTGGCGAAAGCTCTTCTGCAAGCAGCTGTTTATATTTACATTTATATTTTATATTTCATCTTTATTCAGTCTATGATTTACAATCTTACAGACTAGAAGTAGGCTTAAAAGTATTAACGGTGACTAGTATATGTACAATTACGAAAATAGGTTTCAAGAGATGATTTAGGGCCGGTTACTCAATGTCTGGGTAACACTAATCTCCGGTTAAGTATATTTATCGACGTTACCGACTCCCTGTTATATGCATGGAGTCGAAGTCGTCGATAACGATGTTTAACCGCAGATCAGTGTTAACCAGACATTGAGTAACCGGCACTTAAAAACACTTCTTGGAAACGAAAAGTCGATATCTAAGCTCTTTGAGATATTGTTAAATTCCACAAGGCCTCGAAAAATAGGCGCAAAAGATGAGTAGTTAGTCTTAACTGCAGGAACGTAAAAGGGGATGTGAGAGCGAAGAGTTCTGAGAGGCACATTAAAGGGCTCAAGAAGAGATGGGCAGTCAATGGAGCCAGAGATTAGATCGAAGACGAATAAGAGTAATTGGGTACGCCTTCTATTTTCCAATGATAGCAAATTTATTAGTTTACACCGGGAGTAATATGAGGGAATCGGATCTGAGAAGTTAAGAGAAGCGAGGGCAAATCGAATAAACACCTTTTGAACTCGCTCAATCCTAGAGGCGTGAGAATTATCGATAGGGCTCCATATAATAGAGGCATACTCAAGTTTAGATCGTACTAAGGAATAAAATAATGCTTTCCGAGTGTAAGGGTCTCTAAAATCCTTGGCATATCTACGAATAAATGCTAAATTACTATAAACTTTTGGGAGTAAATGACAAACATGATTTATAAATGAAAAATTCGAGTCAAACACAACACCAAGATCTACAAATTCACTGACAGAAGTAAGCTGATGGTATACGAGGTAGTAATTTGAAGTAAGGGTATTTTGAGATTTAGATAAGGTCATCTTAAAGCACTTTTTTACATTCAAAGACAGTTTATTATATTCACACCAATTTAAAAGACGATCTAAATCTTCCTGAAGAAAGATAACATCAGATGAGGAGGTTATTCTACGAAAGAGTTTTAAATCATCGGCATACAATAAAAAACTGGCGTGTTTGAAACAGGAGCTAATATCGTTTATAAACAGGAAAAACAATAGGGGGCCAAGAATGCTACCCTGGGGTACACCTGATGTTACAACAAAGGGATTAGATTTACAATCATCGATATGAACAGACAGAGTCCTATTTGTAAGGTAAGACTTTAGCCAAGCTAGGAAATTAGAGTGAACACCAATGCACTCCAACTTGTGTAGCAATAATAGGTGTGGTACCTTATAGAAGGCTTTAGAAAAGTCCGTATAAATGGTGTCTATCTGCGAGCCATCTTTGAAGGAAGAAACACAAAATTCTGAAAAAGAAGCTAAATTAGTGACCGTTGAACGACCAGCTACAAAACCAGGTTGGTGGGGCTCGATCATTCTTTTGGCAAGAAACGAGAGTTTAAAATGTATCACTTTTTCGAATAGCTTTGAGCAGACAGACAGTTTAGAATAGGCCTATAATTTGTGATATCGTTTCTATTTCCAGATTTAAAGACTGGGGTTATAGACGCAATTTTCCATCTGTTAATAAATAATCCAGTTGAAAGAGATAGGTTGAATATATGACATAAAGGAATACATAATGACAGACTACATCGTTTAACGAAGTGGGCACAAAAACCATCAGAATCACATTCCAATGTCGGAGTTAGGGTAGACATGGCGAAAGTAATGTCAGATGTCGAGACAATCAATGAGCCAAGATCTAGGCGTTGGGTCGGCCAGTAATTTCGTGGTAGATTTATAGAATCACTCTCACAGGCGAAATTCGAGCTGAAAAATTTTGCAAAAAGTTCCACAGTATCTGGTAGAGATTTCGAGGATTGACCGTTAAAGTACATGCATGTCGGAATATTAGAACTACCCCGCTTAGAGCATACGAAATTCCAAAAAGCTTTTGGGTTGTCTTTAATTTCAGACTCAAGTCTCCTAATGTAATGGTTATAAAGAAATTTATCAAGAACATTAAACTGTTTCGCATAGTTAAGGTATTGCTCTTTGAGATAAGTATTGTGAATATTTGCCATATGGCGCTTGTAGCATTTATTTCTCTTATTTTTTAGAGTGACAGAGTACCAGGGTAATTTTTTGAGGCTTGGAGGGTAAAGCAGCCAGTTGCTCAGAGAAGACTTCAGACATAATGCAAAGAAAGGTTTCATAAGAGGCATTAACATCTTTTGAATTGAAGATATCACACCAATTTACGTTATTTATATCCAGGTTTATGACGTCATAATTTGCATCCCGAAAATTGTAGGAAATCCTATTATTTTGTATTAAGGGGAGCTTATCAAAAAACTCTAAAGAAACAATAAGGGGATTATGATGCATATCAGAATAACAGATCGGAGTCTTACATTCAGAGAGATTAGATATCAAACTTTCGTCTACAAACACTAGATCTAATAATTTAGATAACTTATTGAATATGCAATTAATTTGCGTAAGATTGAGGCTAAAAAGACTATCAATAAAGTTTATTTCATGCGAACGAGTAACGTTGGTTGGGGTAAGGCGCCACGAGTTTTGAAAGCATGTCCAGTTGATGCCAGGGAGATTGAAGTCGCCAAGAATACAAAGATTACAATTTCCATTACTTTCATAGATGTGTGTGATATTCTCTAAGTGATAGTTATATAACTCATCTGAACTGTTAGGTGGGACATATGATACTCAGATAAACAAAGAGCCGAACGAGCCAACAACGCGCACACATAGTTTGTCAATTAGAGTATCGTGGTTGAGCAATTAAAAAAATGACGACCTTAGACTATGCCTTAAAGCAATTAGTACACCACCCCCTTTGAAGTGGCCAGTTTTCTCAGCATCACGGTCTTTCCTATAAGTCAGGAAAATGTCATAATCCATACGTGAAGAACAAAGAAAGACTTCTTTAGCTTTTGTGCGCATTCCACCCATATTCTGGAAGTATATATTCAGATTTTTGCATGTATATTCGGCATTAGGCTGTATAACACTATTTGGAACTTCCTTGGTTAGCTTCTGGTTGAAAAAATCGAAAGGGCCCCACAATGATATCAAACGGCCACACATTTGGATTTAAGATGTTGTTGTAGAGTGAAGATATCACACCAATCTTAAAGTTCACGCTCCGAAGACTCTCAAGTGGAGTTCCTTTCTTTAGATAGTTAGATAGATAGTTGGTTGGGTATGGCACTGCGACCAGTAGGTCTATTGTGCCCCTAGCTCATCACAATACATCAACCAGCCCCAGAGTGTCTATAAATTTCATAATAGACCCCGGGGACAGTGAGTGTATGTGCTCCTCTCTTGGCCAGACATGCCCTATGCTCCTATACCTCCTGCGTGCAACGGCATCACACTCCATAAGAAGGTGTAGAGGGGTCTCTTTGGCTGCATCGCAAAAGCGACACAGGTCGCTGGACCAGATACCTAATTTATGCAGGTGCCCTCTGAGCCTACAATGGCCCGTCAAAAAACCTGTAATAATCCTTAGTTTCTCTTTCGGGAGATCCATGAGAAGCCTGTATCTTGACAGATTGTAACCTCCTAATAAGCTTTTTGCCTGACGTTGGCCCATGGTGCCAAGCCAGTGTAAATCCCTCAGTTTGCTGTTGTCCCTTCTGAGCATTTCCTTTATGGTGTTTGGTCCTACTGCCAGAAAGGGCTCAGGTCCTATCGGGGTCGAGGAAGCGGCCGTTCTGGCCAGATGATCAGCTTCCTCATTTCCTGCGACCCCCATGTGCCCTGGTACCCACATTAGTTGGATATCATTGACCTCCGCCAGAGCATTGAGCCTCTCGACACACTCCCTAACCAAGGAGGACTTGATCTCGAATGATGCGAGGGCCCTTAATGCCGCCTGGCTATCACTTAGTATAAGTATCCTTTCATTCCTATAGTTCCTGCGAATATTAATCTCAGCGCACATACTGATGGCATAGACCTCCGCTTGAAAGATGCTAGGGAAAGTCCCCAGGGACACCGAAAGCTTCAGCCTAGGGCCGTACACGCCTGCTCCAATCCCCGCGGGTGTTTTAGAGCCGTCCGTGTACCACTGTATTGTGCTCGCCTGTATGTGACTCTCCATAATAGAGGTACACCAGGTCGCCTTGCTATAAGTGTGGGTCCTGAAATTTCTCTTGAATGTCACCTCTCTGTTGATATCGTCCCTGGGGAACAAAGCCAGGGGGAGCTGGGTGCCTAGCTTGTCCCTGTTCCTAGATGATAACACCTTGCCTTTGCCGAAGCCCTCTCTCGCAAAGTTAAGGAGGGTTCGCTTTGCAGCCTGTTCAATTGAGAGATGCAGTGGCTCGAGTTCCAGCATTACCTCTAGCGCTGCCGTCGGGCATGTGCGCATTGCTCCCGTAATGCAAACACATGCCAGACGTTAATCTTGGAGAGGGTCTGCCTCACCGTTCCTATAGTAGTCCTGGAATACCAAGCCACCGCACCATAAGTCACTATTGGTTTCACTATCATTGTGTACATCCATCTGAGGATCCTCGGAGTGCACCCCCAGGATTTACCCGCCAGACGTTTGCACACCATCACCGCTCTCGTGGCCTTAGAGGTGACCGCATCTACATGGGCCCTCCACAGAAGCTTGGAGTCCAGGGTAAGCCCCAGATACCTAACCTCTGTGGCGACACTGATTGCGACCCCGTCCAAGGTCAAGTTCCTCATCCCCTGGAGATTTCGTTTCTTGGTGAAGGGGACTATGGCTGTCTTAGAAGGGTTGATATTTAGACCTACGTCTGTGCACCACCTTTTCGCAAGGTTAAGTCCTTTTTGGACGATGTCACAGAGAGTACTTGCGAACTTCCCTCTAGCGATAATCACTATGTCGTCCGCGTACCCTTGGCAGCGGACGCCCTCGTTAGTGAGTATCTGTAGGAGTTCGTCCACAACTAAGCTCCACAGTAGAGGAGATAATACCCCCCCTTGTGGGCACCCTTTAGTCGTTTGTATTTGAACGACGCTGTCACCGACTTCAGTTTCGGCAATCCTGGTCTGAAGTAACCTTGCTATCCATCTTCGGATGGTTGGCTGAACGTTATGTTTCCCAAGAGCTCTGTCGACTCCCAAATGGGAGGCGTTATCGAAGGCCCCCTCGATATCGAGGAAGGCACAGAGCACCACCTCATCACACTCAAAGGCCCCTTGTATTTCCTCCGTTAAGGCATACAGCGCAGTATCCGTGGATCTCCCCACCCTGTACGCGTGCTGGTTGGAATGCAGAGGGGTTTGTTTTAGAGTGTTATACCTGATTTCATGGTCAATAATTTTCTCCATTGCCTTTAACATAAAGGATGTGAGACTTATCGGCCTGAATGACTTGGCAAGAGAGTAATCCCTCTTACCTACCTTCGGGATAAAAGTAACCCTAGCCCTTTGCCACACCTTGGGAATGTGAGCCAGTGCTAGACTGTCCCTCATAATGTCCACCAGATGTGGCAGTAAGAGCTCCCCGCCCTGCTTTAGTAGCGCCGGACATACACCATCCACCCCAGGGGCCTTGTACCGTTCGAAGGAGTCCAGAGCCCACCGCACTGTTTGCCGGTTTATAAGGCTTCTAGCCACCTTCCAGTCCGGTGGGGATGGCCTGAACGCACGGAACAACGTATCCCCAGCGGTGGGAATGGCGTCCGGAAAGTGGGCCGATAGCAGGGCGAGTGCCCTCTCCTGTTCATTACCTGAAAAGGCCCCATTAGGTAGCCTAATAGCCAGTCTGGTCCCTGTGTTGTCTCTCGCTAAGGCTTTATGCAGCCTAGCAGCTGCAGGAGTAGATGCGATATTCTCACAAAAGGTTCTGAAGCTGCTACGCTTGGCCTTCCTAATCTCCTTATTGTATTTTGTTAGACAGACTGAGTACTCCTCCCAGCTCCCGGTGCGCTTTGCCCTGTTGAAAAGTCTTCGCACATCTTTCCTAAGAACTGAGAGTTCCCGTGTCCACCAGGGAGGCTGAGCTTTCCCTTTTGGCTTTGACACGGGACAGCTGGAGGTAAAGGCATCCAGAATGGTGCCGTTCAGCTTGTTGACCCTGTCCTCTAACTCCATACAATCCACCTTTCTATGTTGTGCCTCTATTCTGCTTAGGTTCAACCTAAGTACCTCTTCATATTTATCCCAGTCTGTTTTCCTGGGGTTCCTCTTTGGGTGACCTGTCAGAACCTCAGCTCCCAGTGCAAATCGGATAATCCTGTGATCCGACAGTGAGGGCTCAGATGAGACCCGCCACTGAACGATCAGAGGGCTGGCCAGTCTGTTGCTGAGAGTGATGTCGAGTACCTCCTCTCTGACCCTGGTTATGAACGTTGGTTCATTACCGACATTATGGATGCACAGGTCTTCACTGATAATATATTCTAATAAGCACTCACCCCTACGGTTTGTGTCCGAGCTGCCCCACTCTATATTGTGGGCGTTCGCATCGCAGCCAAGAATCGCCGGAAGTCGTTTCCTGCGGCAAAATTCCAGCAGCTGCTGTACCTCAAGAGGCGGCACGTTGGCGTTGTCCCCCGGAAAGTAGGCTGCAGCCAAGACCACCTCCAGTTCCTTCCCGTTGACCCTTAAGGTAGCTTGGACCGCTACCAGATCCTGTGTAAGAAATTCTGTAATGCAAAAGTAATTAATATTATTCTTTAGCACTACGCACGCTCTGGGCCTCTCGCAGGAAAGGTCCCAAATTACCTTATTGTTGTTATGGTTCCTTTCTTTACTAATTTGTAGCACATCAGGTGTGTACTATCGATCTTTGCATGTTTAGATACATACGCAATAAGGTTTTCCTCAGATACAGACGGTTTAAAGGAGGAAATGTGCAACCATTTCTTTTTAATGACCACCTCGAGATCTGTATTATTATTACGCCCATGAACAATGTTTATGCGTTTGGGCCTATTTAAATTTCGGGCAGCAGCAGAGTCGCCACCATCTTCATTAGCGGCCGCAATAGCATCAACAGATTTATCAGCACTTCGTTCATGTATGTTGCCATGTTTAACATTCGTACCACTTGTGGTTGGCATTGTACTAACAGCAGTCGGCCTGACAGATGAAGATTTAACAGCAGCAGAATTATAAGAATCATCAGTGTTGATTTCCGCAATAGCACCGGCAGGAGACCTAACAGAGCGATTTCCATTCGATTGCACGGAATTAGCGCCAGCAGCAGCGTAGCTCATATCGGGTAAAGATGTACTAGCGCAACAACAGCATTAGCAGTGCATGGGGTTGATGGCTTCGTGGTGGTAGTGGTAACAGCAGGTAAATTGACAGTGCAATCTGCGACAGTAGTTGTATCCATGAGGCCACCAACTTGACGCACAGTATTAGAGCCATGCGAACTAGTATTAGTATTAGTATTAGCCAACAAAACAGCATCAACGAACGACGAGCAAGATGGTCTAGTAGAAGCAGTGCTAAGAGAGACAGCAGGTGTAGATTGAAGAGCAACGGATGACAGCGATGTAGGCGCAGTAACAGAGGTGTATGTGCTAGTGTTAGTTACAAGTGTATTGACAGCTGAAGCGATTGTCACAGCAGAATCCAAATGAGCGGGAGAGATACCGTTAACGTTACTGACAAACTGTGCCCGTGGCGAATTAAATGCATGAGGGACAGCGGAAAGCTCAAAAACACCAGGCGAGGAACAATAGTAGTTATTGTTGTAAGAAATATTAGCAGCAGTTTTTCTGGCATTGAATTCCGCAGCCATCATATCAGCATTCACAGCGTTAAGGTTATTTGCACTCGAGTTGTTGGTCGAATGCAAGGAGATTATTAGATCTTTTATTGCATCAAATTGTTTCGATAAATCCTTGAATTTAGCATCAACAGGGTTTGAAATAAGATCAACACTAAGCTTTTGAGTTACCAGAACTGCATCCAGAGCCTTAACGATTTTCTCTGGCATGACAACACACTCATCACCATCGTATATACTTACAAGTATGGAATCCTATGCCCCTTTTTGTCTATTCTCTTTCTAACGGCCCGTCTCCACAGGCAAAAGTTTTTGCCTACCAACTGTCATTTTTATTGCCTGATAAAAATTTTATCAGCGGCAATATTTGTGCGTGGGCATTTTTTATCTTGATAAAAGCATTTATAAGATGTCAATTTTTGCCGGATTTCATCAATTAAAAAGGTTAAAAAATATGCTATTTCACACCCAAGCAAATAATAACACATATTTTAATAGAAAACTGTTCAATTTGTGCTTTTATTTATATTGAAATATCGATAATGTTGTCTCCACGAAGCTATCGCGCAAATGAAAATGTAGCTGTCAAAGTACCAAATTGCTGGCAATATTTATCAAGATAAAAGCTCTGATAATTATTGCTTGCCAAGAGCAATATGCGGTCTCCATGGGCAACATTTTGCCTGATAACATTATCAAGATAAAAACATTGCCGCTGTTAACTTTCCCCTTGTTTCCGTTATTGGAATACTACTACTTGAAAACATCTTGGCAGGCTACCGCCATTATAATAAAAAACTGTTCACTTACTTTTTTTTCGAGCATCCAGAGAAGAGGACGTGATCCAGCCACCATACTACAGCGTATTCAAAGGTAATCTACAAAAGCCATTTGTATATATATATATATCCACAGCACATTTTTATATGAATAAATCCACATATTTAAATTAATCAAAATACTAATACCACTTTGTGTTCTTTCTTTTGCGGAAAACAAACCGGCACAACTGGTTCCAATCGTTGTGGCGATTTAACACTGGTCCTTCGTCGCCATCCAAGTAAAAACTTATTCTTCACCAGCACCAAATTGATCGCCAACCGCTGAGCTCTTAAGAACAAAGAAGCATTGAATTTGTTACGGAAGACGTATCTTTGAGGAGAAAAAGTGACCACAAACCTCTGGATAACTTGTGCGCACATCCATACACATACGAGCCATCTGTACACACAAAAGAAAACTTCTTCTATTAAGATTTTAAAGGTACGTGGTTGTGAAACTTGATGCCAAAATAAGTGATTGTGAGAAAAGAAAAAAAAAAAAAATAGTAGATTTAATTAAACAAAATACATCGAACGCGGGTGATTTGTGAAAAACTTTGAAGTTTAAGGGCAACAGAAGTGCTTCGAGTGACACTCACACGCACATACATAAGTGGCCTCCACAGGCATTTCAATAAAGAACTTCAGTGATTGTTGTTGGTTATTTTATTTCTTCTGAATTTGCGTGATTTTAATTTGCAAGACGTTTGCTTTTCGGTGATTAGTTTAATCATTTTAATTTATTAATCACATTTTCTGTGTGACTTGCACCTTTCCCGCCGAAGTTTGCCAACAACAACACTGCACGGTTTTCGGTTTTCATAACCAAACTTTTCACTGCACTCAACCTTGTGAACTTACAATATTTCACCCTTTTGTACGAACGAATTCCACAAAATCACTTTCGCGTTTGCGTTAAATACAAAAATTATATTTTGGCACCATTTCGAAAAATAATTGCTGTGTACGGTTTTATATATTAGCTATTCGTTTTACATATGTACATACACATATATGCACATTAAGCGGATACATACATTTATACATATAAAGATTTTTTTACCATTTGGTTGGCGAGCAATATCTTATATCAGTTTATACCTTTGAATCGTTTGAATAAACATATAAATATCATTTATTTATACATTTTTGAGAAAAATTAAACACGTTCGTTTATTAATTCCTGGCTAAATTGCTGGTTACCTTGGTGGGCAGTTCTGCTTTATCATAGCACTGATAAATTGGGTCAGATTAACAGAGGTTTTTGCGTTGTGTTATACATACATATATTAATATTTCAAGTTCGGCATACGCTGAGCTGTTTACCGGTGATATACTTCTGAAAGTTTTGTGAGGTGGTAATTACGCAGATAAAATAAAATCAAAATGGAGACATACATCCGCTTAGCCGATTCGGTCATTGAATTTGACACAGATTTTCTAAGCACTCCCACAAGCGAGCATACCAAACATTCGCTGAGAATCCAGCAAAGCGAGCTTAGCGTCATGTGGGAGAAAGCCAAAGTTTTATTTGACGAACTCCTGGCAGCAGAAACGACTACTGCCAAGGATCTTAGTACGATACGAAAGAAAAATAAAACTTGCTACGCGGCTTTTGTGCGGTGTATGACGAAAATTAATGAATATTCGGAAAAGCTGGAAAAGTCAGAAAAGGAAAGTGAAGATATGTCACCAGCGTCGCATAGTTTACATCTTCCACCGTGCGATATTGACGTTTTTAAAGGTGACTATCTGTCATGGCCAACTTTTCGTGATATGTTCACGGCCATTTATATTCTGAATAAGCGAATTACACCCATACAAAAACTTTATTACCTCAATCAGAAAATGCAGGGTGAAGCCAGGGAAATCGTAAATAAGTGTGACTTAACAAATGAAGGCTTTGACATAGCCTGGAAAAATCTTTGCGATAGATACGAGAATAAAAGGATCCTCGTGAATACTCAGTTGAAGATTCTTTTCAACTTGAGTACGGTCGAAATCGAATGCGGGAGTTCAATCAAAACGTTGCAAAGGGATATCAATAATTGTATATCCTCCCTAGAAAGTCACAAAATTGACATTTCCAACTGGGATCCTATTATTACGTACCTGTGCTCCACTAAATTACCTGAAGAAACCCTTTCTCTGTGGGAACAATCGGTTGAAAATAAAACAGAGATTTCGAAGTGGATAGATATGGACCGATTCCTTTCAAGTAGGTTCCAAACATTAGAATCGGTATCAGGTTTAAGAGGAATCAAGACTTCAAAGACACCGAAAGTGCCAAGTCACAAGCATTCCTCTGAATCTTCTCATAAGAAACTTGGCGTTTTTCAAACTAGTGTCGCCAAACACAGGTGCAAAATGTGCCAAAGCAACGAGCATAGAATACATATATGATAGAATATCTTTTGTAAAAACAAACAATAGCTGTTTTAACTGTCTGTCTTTCGGACATTCGGTGTCGAAATGCACGAGTTCTTACAATTGCGCCAATTGCCATTCTCGACACCATACGCTCCTACACAATCAGACAGCACCGCCTAAAACAGCTATCAGGGAAATTACTTCAAATCCTGCAGACAACTTGCCATCGACATCCAGGCAAGCACAACAACGTAACCAAGCCTCAAAAGGTAAAGCTAAGCCTGTAAAAAACGTGCAATCACATCACGCGAATACATGCAAAGGTGTTTTACTCGGCACAGCGCGAGTAAATATTCATTTTAATGGCACAGACTTCGCTGCCAGAGCATTAATTGATTCTGGCTCTGAGTGTTCCTTCATAACGGAGAGGCTCAGACGCAGAATCAATTTGCCAACTAAGAAGATGTTGGCACAAGTTTCGGGTATCAACAAGACGGTTTCAGCTCAAGTGAAAGAAGCGTGTTCAATCCAACTGCGGTCACCCGTTGACCCACTTATCTCGATTGATGCCCTAGTCCTCGTTCTTCCAAATCTTACAGGAAATCTGCCGACGTGTGATGTCAGCGCACTCACACAACAAGCGTTTCCTGATCTGATCTTGGCAGACAAAAGATTTTTTGTGAATGAACAAGTCGATCTTGTTCTTGGAGGAGACATACAGGGTGTCCCAGAAGTAACGTGCCCAACTTTAGGGCAAGGTAGGTGGGGGGGTGAGCTCACTGATAAACAAAAAATTTTCAGGTAAAAGTGTCACCGTTTTTGAAATATTTACATTTTTTCGAATTTAAAAAAAATCGTGCCTTTTCATGTGTTTTCTTTAACTGCAACTACAAACCGGGCAATACTTAGTAAATTTTTTATGCAAAATACTTCCAGATAGTTGCCTCTCCATACTCAAATGCAATGTAGTTAAAATAAATTAAGGAACCATCATAAAATTAGGACTATTTCTGTATTTTTAACTTTTTGATATTTTCTTCCCCAACTTTGACTATCTCGGGTGAAAAAAATATGTACTGAGCTATAACTTTACATTACATAAAAAAATTGCTCATTTAATAAAGATTTCAGAAAGGTGCCAAACTTACTGTTTTGAATAGAAAAAAAAAAGTTATAGCCGCTTTTGTGGGTAAAGGACTGAGACACGCTAGAATGTATTTAATAGATTTAAATTGAATTTGCTCTTGTTACCGTCAAATGACATGCTAAATAGTACAAAGGTACATAATTACTTGCTCTTGACATTATTTTATGTTACTTACCGGAATTAGTGAAAGTGGATTTTGTGAAATTGGACCGTTCGAACATTGTGTTATTAATACTATGACAGAGAACACGCAGTATACGTCGCATGAATATGCGGATATTCACCTAATTTATGGTGAAGCTTGCTGTAATGCCAGAGCTGCTCAAAGACTCTATGCAGAGCGATACCCCAATCGTCGACATCCGGGTCGAGAAGTATTCGCCCGGACCCATAGAGAAATATATGAAGGTAAGTGATTTTTACACCTTTCTTGTTTGCTTGCTTGTTAACTATAATTTTTCACTTTTTTAAGGTCGCATACCTGGAAGGCGTGGCGGCGAAACAGGACGTCCTGCAACGGTGGATGTTGAAGTTGTGTTAGAGGAAGTGGATCTAGGTCCATCGACTTCAGTGAGAATGATGGAAAGACGGACGGGAATACCAAAAACTACAGTTCACTAAGCTTTAAACGACCATCGATTTCATCCCTACCACATTCAACGTGTTCTACAAGGAAGAGATTATCTGTCGAGGGTTAGATTTTGCCGTGAAATGTTGCGAATGCATGAATCAGACCTCAACTTTTTTAATAAAATGATTTGGAGCGATGAATCATCATGCAAACGTGATGGTTATTTTAATTTACATAACCTTCACAGTTGGCAGATATACAATCCTCACGAAATGAGAGAAGATCGTTCGCAGTACCGGTACAAAATAAATTTATGCCGCCAACGCTCAACTCTCACAGTTATTTAGAGTTCCTTCAGGAACGGCTTCCAACTCTTTTGGAAGATGTACCCTTAAACCTGCGGCGAAGACTATGGCTGCAAAATGACGGGTGCCCTGCTCACTACGGGCGTGAAGTAAGAGCTCATTTAGACGAAACTTATCCTCGCCGATGGATTGGACGATACGGGCCAATCACGTGGCCCGCTAGATCGCCAGACCTGAATCCATTAGATTTTTTCTACTGGGGCTGTCTTAAGGACAAAATTTATTCAAAAACGATTCAAAACGAAGAGCATTTGCGGGAACAAATAAATGGAGCTGCTGCTGAGATAGCCCAATTGAGTTTAAAATCTCTAAAAGCGTCTTTTCTTAAAAGGTGCCGAGCTTGTATTAGAGTAGAAGGTCGCCAATTTGAGCATATTTTATCAATAAATGAATAAATTTTTCTTCAAACAACTCATGTATATCTTATTTCACGTGAACCCATCCTTCACACAAAATATTAATAGATATAGCCCTTGTTATAGACTCTAGTCCGAATTCCGGTAAGTAACATAAAATAATGTCAGGAGCAAGTAATTATGTACCTTTGTACTATTTAGCATGTCATTTGACGGTAACAAGAGCAAATTCAATTTAAATCTATTAAATACATTCTAGCGTGTCTCAGTCCTTTACTCACAAAAGCGGCTATAACTTTTTTTTTCCATTCAAAACAGTAAGTGTGGCACCTTTCTGAAATCTTTATTAAATGAGCAATTTTTTATGTAATGTAAAGTTATAGCTCAGTACATTTTTTTTTCACCCGAGATAGTCAAAGTTGGGGAAGAAAATATCAAAAAGTTAAAAATCCAGAAATAGTCCTAATTTTATGATGGTTCCTTAATTTATTTTAACTACATTGCATTTGAGTATGGAGAGGCAACTATCTGGAAGTATTTTACATAAAAAATTTACTAAGTATTGCCCGGTTTGTAGTTGCAGTTAAAGAAAACACATGAAAAGGCACGATTTTTTTTAAATTCGAAAAAATGTAAATATTTCAAAAACGGTGACACTTTTACCTGAAAATTTTTTGTTTATCAGTGAGCTCACCCCCCCACCTACCTTGCCCTAAAGTTTGGCACGTTACTTCTGGGACACCCTGTATATCCCCAAATCATTCTAGGTGGAATAAAAAAGAATATTTTGAAT
>NW_023458555.1:89610623-89658548 GCF_013731165.1 Rhagoletis pomonella | reverse complement strand
ACAATAGTCAGCGCTGGTCTGATAAACAGCATAACGTGGCGACCTATGCTGACTCTAGCATCAGACCATCTACCCATAGTCATCTCGATAGATAAACCAACCGACTTTGCCTCCGCCAAACACCGGACCTATATCAACTTTTCTAAAGCTGATTGGAAAGGTTACGCGGAGTTTAACGAAAACACCTTCGCAGCGCTCCCCACACCAACCGACGTCCATCTCGGTGAACGTAAGTTCCGCAGGGCTATCACTGCTGCTGCAGCTCGCTTCATACCGGCAGGATGTATATCGGACCCACGACGACAGAGTCGAAATTTCCTTCGGCGACCATGCCTCGTCGGACCCGGAGCGATGCGCGAGCTATTTTAGCCGGCAGTTCATACTGCATCCTCCGGTGGACAAAGCCAAGCGTCGAGTGACCAGAAGGCTGCACAAACTGCCAACAACCTGTGCCTCCCTTGCTTTCACTTGCGGTGAAGTTCAGGTGGCCATCGGGAAGGCGAAAGCCTCCAAAGCCATGGGTCCCGACGGAATATGCATGCTGATGCTGAAAAATTTGGGTCCTGCGGGGGTAGCGTACCTAACGGAGGTCCTCAACTTGTCAATGGCTACTCTCATCATCCCAGACATCTGGAAGGTGGGGAGAGTGGTCCCACTGCTCAAACCGGGGAAACCTGCCAACAAAGGAGATTCGTATCGTCCGATTACACTCCTTTCCCCGGTAGCGAAGACACTCGAGGCCTTGCTACTCCCGTACTTCACAAACCACCTGACCCCAGCGAAGCATCAGCATGGTTTCCGTAAAGTGCACAGTACAACAACAGCACTTAACGCCATAAACACTCAGATAACTCGTGGCCTTAACCGTAACCGTCCCTGTGAGAGACCGATTCTAGTAGCGTTGGACTTGTCAAAGGCGTTTGACACCGTCTGCCATTCCACGCTACTAGAAGATATAGAGGCCTCCTCTCTCCCACAGAGGCTCAAACGGTGGTCGGCAAATTATCTGAGTGGTCGACATTCGTCGGTAATGTTTAGAGACAAAACGAGTAAGCAGTCAGGATAGGTCGCCATGATATGCTGTTTATCAGACCAGCGCTGACTATTGTTATGTCTTGCGAGCTGCAGCAGCTGCCCATAATCCTGGTGGGTGCGTCGTCGTTCATTGTGCTGAATGTCGAATCGTCTATCTGCTCAGCCAAATTAGTTTCCCTACGATCGTTTGACAGTGAGTGCAAAAGATCGTGGTGCGCATTAAAGTCACCTACTACCATCCGGTTTTCACCTCTGAGGAGCGCACCTATATCAGGGTGATATCCTGCCGGGGAGCAGGTGACAGGGGGTATGTATACGTTGAATATTTCGAGCTGAACATCGCCTGACCGGATAGCAATGCCCTGACATTCTAGGGTGGTATCCCTGCGGTCGATGTCTGCTTCAATAAGACGATACTGTACGGTGTGGTGCGTGATGAACTCCAAGCCGCCACCATTATCCCGCTCGCGATCTCGACGGTGCACGTTGTACCCGGCAACATTAAAAAGTGTTGAATTGCTGCGCATCTTCGTCTCTTGGACCGCAGTTATCAATATGCCATGCCTTCCCATGAAGACGGTTATCTCCTCGATCTTGCTCTGAAGCCTGTTGCAGTTAAATTGAAGGAGCTTCATGCGGTTCGGGAGACGTGTGGTTATGCGGGGTGTGAGAGATGTGTGTGGTCGTGCCGCAGTTGGCTGTGTGCGCTGCTGAGGTGGTTGCCGCCCTGTGGTGGTGGCGGGAGACGTCGCAGTTGAGGTCTGCGACCGAGCAGTGCAACACGGGCCCTCGAAGTTCCTCGTCCAATCTCGCGTGGTGCGCAGACCTGAGCATGCCCTAAAGTGGCACCAGCCAAGGCAGGTGTTGCACTTGACTGATCTCACATTACGGAATATCCTGGTCTGACATACCGTGCAGATTGTAGGAGGAACCAGGAGTTGTTGGCGGCGGCGTATGGGTGGTGGTGTGGTTGTGTGTGTTCTGTGGTCTGTAGCCTTTGTGGTGTGGTCTATTGTGTTATTTTGTTGTGCTGTGGTGTTTGTGTGGGACAAAAGAAGTGGTCCACTGCCGATGTGTCCGTAGTCCTGAGCAGACTCTGAGGTGGCTCCACCCCCCGCAAGTATTGCACTTGGCTGAGGTGGAGTTGTGGCATACACAGCAGGTGTAGGTTTCTGGCCCTGGGTTTGACCCGATGCCAGCCCTGAGTACATCGGCGTAGCCAGAATGAAATTTAGGGGGGGCTCGACCTTATTAAGCTGGCATTTCAGAGTACTAATTTATATATATAAGGAAAATTTGAAAGTTAGGGGGGGGAGGCTCGAGCACCCCCCTGTCCTTACCTGGCTACGCCCATGCCTGAGTAGAAGAAAACGTAACGAATGTAGCCCTATGGACGAACAACTTCTGAGATACTTCGCCGACCTAAACGGGGTTAGATCGCCGAAACAACAACCCTTGGTCGGGTATGATATATATGTCTTTAGCATTGATTATGCACTTTTTTCAAAAAAAGGTTATTTTATGGAAAAATTATAACATTTTATTTGTTTTTTAATATGGCTTAAATATATAAGCAAGCAAACACATTTTATATATCAACTTAAAGATAGATTAATTGTCTATTTTGATATCATTACTTTTTTAATCGGTTACTTAGTTTAGAAAATATTAATATTATTGGAACCCAATTATTATTATCAACGATTTCGACTTCATGCATCCCAATACCAACAAAATATTTCTCCAACCTTGGAGAAATTCATAGTTCTCAAGTTGATATCCTATCCAACCATGATTCTATAGTTGCGTTCCTTATCTCCCAGAAATAGTCAGAAAATGTCCGAAGTAGTCAAATTTAGTCCAAAAAGAGTTCCTTAATAGTTGTATTCTTTTACAAATTGTCCAGTAACTTGCCAGTAATTTTTCAGTAATTTAATTTCTGAAAATTCGCTCTTATAGCACAAAAGTACAAGAACGAAAAACCAGTAATAATTTGCAAGTTTTACGAACAGCTGATTAATCTCTTATTTATTCGCAGCTAGTTCTTAATAAAACAATATTATCACCCATATGCTATAATCCGTCGTAGTTTCGATTTTGCTGCGAATCGTAAAATTGGTATGCTGAAATCCGCGTTGTGGTATCGTAATTTCGAAATTTGTAGGCTATCTTCGAAATTCGTAATGTTGGTATGCCGGAATCCGACGTACTAACTGTCATTTTTAAATTTATTTTTAATTGTTTTAAAATGTCAATAAAATAGTGTGTAAACGCAAAAATATGTAACTATGTATATGTAAGTTGATGTATGAATAGAAAAACAAATGTATTATTAAGTGTTTACAAAATTAACATATCGAAGCTCACAACAAATCGCTCGCAATACGAAAAACTGGTGGAATGCATGAGCGAAAGGCCAGACATTGGTCGAGGCCTTGTAAAAGGAGCTAAAGAGGATGTCGTGGAATATCTAGTGAAATGGAGGCCCTTAAAAAGAGGGAGGTTACATTTTATCATTTAAGCTAAATGGATCAGAACAATCTCCTAACAATCTCCTTTGTATATTAATGCAACTGTTAGCTATTCTTCCTCCTGGGACAAAAGTGCACCGGCCACTGAATCCTTTGTACTCTACTTAATTAATGAAAGGCCCTTTTAATGATTAACCCCCTTATTCTAGAACCCGAATTTTCGTAATTCGTAATTCGTAGCTACGCTACGAAAAATGAAAAATCCACATGCTGCAACCCTTGCGGAAACATATGCAGCATTGCCAGCTATCAGTTGTTTTTCGAAGATATCTGAATGAAGGAAAACAAAGTGGAAAGGAATTAAAAAAACACTCATCATGTGCTTGTTTATTGTAAAATTGGTTAATTCACAAAGGTATGCGGAGCTGTCGAGCATAGTAACCATGGGCGCATCTATGTCAGCTTCTGGTTGAATTGTTGAACCACAAGCCAGAACTCCTCCTATGCCTGAAGCTCTGGTTCTCAATCCAGTTAATGCAATAACAGCTTCTTCCAAGCCACTGAAAACATGCACTTTGTTAGGTCCACCACCTTAACCTAACGGGTGTATATTTAAGTAGGTTTATTTTGTCAATTTCAGCTATAAAAACTTCATAAACATTTCTTTTATTAGTTTCAATCTCACCCAGCAACATGCGATCAGCTGTTTTTCTCACTTACAAGTTCTTCCTATCAAAAATTTATCCAGTAAAAACTAGCAACCTCTCCTCAAAAAGAAATGTCACTTTGCGCTCTCAATTTCCCCTTTCTTACTAGTTTTTTGGGTACAAAAACACCAAAACGTTATGGTTAGTACAAACTGGTACAAACTATCGCGTACAAGAACGCTATTAATAGCTCAATAATGACAGAAAAAATGAGATAGCAACACTCAGTGGGAGTGACTCTTCAGTCCGAAGTAGTTAGATTTACCCCATATTCTAGAACCCGAATTTTCGTAATTCGTAATTCGTAGCTACGCTACGAAAAACGAAAAATCCACATGCTGCAACCCGGAAACATATGCAGCATTGCCAGCTATCAGTTGTTTTTCGAAGATGTCTGAATGAAGGAAAACAATGTGGAAAGGAATTAAAAAAACACTCATGAAGCGCTTATTTATAGTAAAATTGTTTGATTTTACGTATTTTGAATAAAATTTTAATGCTTTGATTACACGTGATGTTAAAGTTTTTGGATTCGGATTATGCGTTTGGACACAACAACTGAAAATCTTTGTACAAATAACTAAACCGGACCCAAGTTTCTCGATCAGGGGCAACAAATATTCTGTTTTACTCGTTTATATAAAGCAGTGGATAAAAATATACTTAAATGCGAAGGACAAATTTATCTGTTTAAATGAACACCACTAATATTTCCTGCAAACACACATCGATTTACGTCTTTTATCTCTCCTCCGACACAGAAGTTTTTTCGTACAAAATTACGCAAAAAAGCGTACTCGTTCGTTTTTAGGCATGCCCATGATTCAATAATACAAGGTTGGATAAATATGGACATTTGTGTCAATCGACTGCCTTGTAAGGTTGCATTTGAGAAGGAAACAGAAAGCGGGTAACCATTTTATCCCCTTTTGTGATAAGTTAGTAGGATAAATAGTGTGGTAGTGCTGAAATGTTTTTTTTTTTTAAATTAAATAAAAATATATAGAGAGGATTCCACTTATCTACACAATAGACAATGAATTAACTTTTTTATGGTATAATAAATATGCCATATAGATATTAAAATGAAATAAATGAATATTTACGTAAAATTCTGACCAAAGAAAATCGTATCGACAAATATTCCCAAATATTCAAAATAAACCATGGTTGCAATGAAATTCTAGTATATATTAAACAAAATTAATGGAATTCAAACAAATCCTTTATTCGAAGGGACTATATGAAGAAATATACAAATAGTAATGACGGAATTGATATAATGCATATAAATTAATCTATTAAAAATTATATTTGTTGCATTTAAAAATTACATATTAAATATCTTGAATTCAATTATATTTGGTTTTTTACAAATCTCAATTTTTTAGTAATGTTTTCTACTTTTTTCTCCAATCAGTCTTGCTAATAATTATATTGGTTACATTAAAAAGTAAGATCTTGAGTATCCTAATTTAATTACATTTGGTTTTGTAATAAAAATTTATTTTTAATGTTTTGTACTTTTTTTACAATCAGTCTTCTTAATCATAATATTGGTTACATTTAAAAAATATGTCTTCAGTATCGTAATTTAATTACATTTATCGTTATTAAATAAGATTTTGAGTATCCTAATTTAATTACATTTGGTTTTTTAATTAAAATTTAATTTTAACGTTTTGTACTTTTTTGCAATCAGTCTGTTGATTATTATAGTGGTTACATTTAAAAAATATATCTTCAATATCGTAATTTAATTACATTTGGTTTTTTAAACATGTAAATTTTTGGTAATGTTTTCTACTGTTTTCTGCAATCAGTCTTGTTAATAATTATATTAGTTACATTTAAAAATTATATCATTAACAGCTTAACTTGAATTACATTTGCTTTATTTTATTTTTATATTTTTTATTTTATTTTTATATTTTTTATTTTATTTTTGGTAATGTTTTCTATTACATATCGCTTGCGCATCTGCTTAAAACCCAACGGATGCGGACAGTATCCTCTTTATTTCTTCTAAACCATTTTCCGTATGTTGTCTCTGGCATTTTCGAGTCTTCTTCATATGTCTGAAGATTTTCGTCATCGTATGCATGTAGTGGGGTTTGAAATGGTAGGATACAATAACACTGTGGAACAAATTCAGGTTAGCAAAAGTTAGGTCGATTCTGAGAGTGAGGGGTGAAAATAGAGGCTAAATTAGAAGACCCGTTCGCGGCGTTTGTTTATGTTAGTTCGAATTTTTTTTTTAATCGACCGATAAATTTCTTCCCCTTCTTCCTCTTTTTCCTCGTCTTCCTCTTTTTTGTTTCCAACCACCGCACATGTAGCGATTTTTATTTATTTCGTACAAGCGAACTAATATCAAAAATAAAGATTCAGTTAGGACTCGAAACTCAGCCGAAGCTGATGTCTTTTAATTTTCGCTCGGTCGTGATAAAATTCGCTATTAATTTTTTTGGAACTTATTTAATTTTGTGAGTGATTTAAGTTAAGTGCATCGGTTTCATAAAAATAACAAAAACAACATTGTATAATATATATTGTATTAAAAATGTCGGAACCAAAATGTAAAATTTCAAGCGATGAAAAATGTGGCAATGCAAGTGATTGTTTTTTGGAAGCCTATAAACAATATTTCACGCAAGAGTTTATCACTGACGTAAACTATGCCCCTAAAAAAGTTTGCTTTAATTGCTATTCAAGTGTTATGCAATGGAAAACTGAAAAGAAGAAGGCTATGCCTTTTGATATACCAATGATGTGGTTAGACAACAGCCCGCATCAACAAGAAAATTGCTATGGATGTATCAACTACCATAAAGCTTTGAATAGAAGGAAAGCAAAGAATAAAACTTATGTAGCAGTGCCAAGTGTCCAATTACCATTACCGCACTCAGAATTCGTTCCAGTATCAACATACCGAAGTATTGATCTTCAAACAGATATCAGTAATACAGCCGTCGCTGCTATATCCATGCATTTCTTCTCAGAATACGACCCTGGTGAAGGTACATCCTATGAAACATCAAAGGACCCAATCCTAGTCACACAAAAGCAATTGGATGCAATTGTTGCAATTTTGTATTTGACTCAGAAAAAATCAGAACAACTGGCTTCATTTTTGAAAGGAAATAATTTGCTGGTGAAAGGTACCAAAGTAACAGCATATCGAAAACGCCAAAAAGAGTTAGAAAAGTTCTTCAATGTGAATGATGCAAAAAATTTCGCTTATTGCAACGATAACGAAAAGTTAATGGAGACGATAGGGTTAACCTATAAAAAAGATGATTGGCGTTTATTCATCGATAGTTCACTAATCAGCATAAAAGTTGTGCTTATGCACAAGACGAATAGAATGCCTTCTGTTCCAATTGCGTATAGCACTGACACTAGTGAAAATTTCGATAATTTGAAGGACATTCTGGAAGTAGTCAAATATAACGAACACCAGTGGCGCATTTACTGCGACCTCAAAATAGTTTCATTGATTACAGGCTTAACAGCATCTGGCCGTCAAAAAAATCCGTGTTTTTTGTGCGATTGGGATTCAAGCTACAGAGAAGGTATTAAAGGAAGAAACCAGTACAAACAGCATAACTGGAATAGTCGCATTAGACGGAAATGGCCTCAAGACAATAGGCTACACGAAAGTCTTGTTCCTGAAATGAAAATTTTGTTGCCGTTGCTCCACATTAAACTAGGCATTGCTAAAATTTTTTTGAAATTTATCGCAAAAAGACCAGCAGTATTCAACCTCTTAAAAGACATTTTCCCAAGACTAAGTAACGCCAAAATTCAGGAAGGGGTGGTTAATGGTCCCGACATACGGAAACTAATGAGTCGTCAAGATTTTGACCAAGTTCTGACAGACCGAGAATTAAATGCATGGCTCGCATTGAAAGCAGTCATTAAAGGACTTTTGGGTAAAGAACACAAAGACACCTACAGGCAATCTGTTGCAAACATGTTGGCAGCTTCCGATTAAATTGGGGTTAATATGTCGTACAAAATTCATCTCTTGCATCAGCATCTTGATCAACTCGCTCAACAGTTGCCAACTGAATCTGATGAGCAAGGCGAACGTTATCACCAAACTGCGCTTCCATTTGAAATAAGGTAACTATAGAGTGTGCATATTTTGAGTTCCTAGATTTTTCTAATATCTTTGTCAGAGTGCACAATTTAAACATGTTAACGATTGAAAACTTTTCGTTTCAGGTACAGAGGAGAGACATCTCCAGATGCAATACTCGCTGAAATTTATTGGTGGTATAAAAACACCTTTGATGAAGAGGAAGATGAGGAAAAAGAGGAAGAAGGGGAAGACAAAGATGAAATTCCAGAATATCTGTTGGACGAAATTGATGATGACGATGCCCAAGATATTAGAGAGCGCAGTGATGTTGATCCACAGCCGCCTGCTAAACGGCAACTGGCCAAATCATTAATTTAATTAATTTAATTCTTTTACTTAAAACTTTTCATAACTAACACTTCAAAATTATATTTTTTCCATTTTTTTATAATTTCTTTTTCAATGTTTCTTCAAAACCAACACTGAAAAAATTGGTACATAAGATATTAGAAGTAAATTAATATTAAGCTGGAAAACGCAAGTTTTGTATTATGATTGTTTTCTTTTCAAATGAAATTTATTGAAGAAACTGAGAAGCATATTGTAGATCAAACAGAAAGCAAAAAAGACTTAGTTTTGTGGAAAATATGTTCAAAAAGCTTGAAAAAAAATTTCCAACATTTTGCTTCATAAGCACTACAAAAATTTTCTAAATAAATTTTTTTAGTAATTTTAATTGTTGTACAGGTCTCTAACAATAATTTGGCTTTAACAGATTGAAAAAATATCAATTAGTCGATGAGTTATAGCCAAAACACCATATAAACAATATGCTGAAAATCGGCATTTGACTGCAAAGTTCGAAGGTCGATTAAAAAAAAAACCGAACTAACATAAACAAACGCCGCGATACGGGTCGTCTAATTTAGCCTCTATTTTCACCTCTCACTCTCAGAATCAACCTAACTTTTGCTAACCTGAATTTGTTCCACAGTGTAATTGTATGGTTTGTGGCAAGGTGTATTAAACGAGGTGGCGTTGGGGCGACAGCTGAGTTTTTCGCCGTGGAGGCCATTACGTCAAAATGATGTGTTTGTTGTAACTCATACCAATGACAGTATGGACATCAGCTTATAATTTGTTAGTGTAATTTTTTACTTATATACGGCCAACACCACCTTGTTAAATACGCCTTGGTTTGTGGTAACTTTACTTGTAAAACTCTAGTTTTTTAATACGAATTGTGAATAACTCTGAGACTCTGCAAATAAATACATATGTAAGTTATTGTTTTAATTCAAAATATTACCGTTATTTTAGATTTTTTGGCATACTTACTTGAATTTCCGCAATAGAAAAATGAATTTCCACAAAACAATCGATGAAAATGTCGGCAGTGTTGCCTGCTGAACTTTTTATACGAACTAAATATTTCTCCTTGTATTTTAGTAGTAGTTTCTATAAATAAAATAAAATTATAGTTTAAAAACCCTATTATAATTGCCATTCGTACTGTCATCAGGTATATAACTTGAGAATAGAAATCGCTGCATCTTTTAGGCGCATCAATATTACATAGTTACATCCCGAGCTAGTAAAATGAAGGTAAAAAGAAAGCAACGCAGGCTAAGGCAGAATGCGGGAGCGAGACAACTGCCTGGTTATCCAACCTTGTATTATTGAATCATGGGTATGCCATTGTTACGAATTTCGAAAGTTCGAAAATACGATTCGGATTGCAGCATACTATTTCTACGATTCGTAGCAAAATCCGAATACGAATGAGTGAGTGAGAATAGGGGTGTTAGTCAGAAGAATTTTTGCTGGCAAAATCTTGAAAAGTGTCAAACTCAATTGAATTTAAATTAACGGAAATTAAAGAATACACAAAAAGTGAGAATAACCTAAAAATTAAAAGTGGAAGGTAGCAAAAAATAATATATATAGTAAGGGTTTATTGTGCTTGTGCTTGTGTGAATGTGTTTTGTACATACAATTCTATTCTTATTTGACGTTAGTTTTGTTGTTTTCATTCTTTCGACTAAAAACGCAAAAAACCAACCCCCTTATTCTAGAACCCGAGTTTTCGTAACTCGTAATTTGTAGCTACGCTACGAAAAATGAAAAATCCGCATACTGCAACCCTTGAGGAAACATGTGCAGCATTGCCAGCTATCAGTTGTTTTTCGAAGATAGCTGAATGAAGGAAACCAAAGTGGAAAAAGGAATTAAAAAAACACTCATCATGTGCATGTTTATTATAAAATTGGTTAATTTTACATATTTTGAGAAAAATTATGGATTCTGATGTATTTGCAATTATAGCAGCAGAGTAAGCGGGCGGTATGGCAATGGATTCACAAAGGTATGCGGAGCTGTCGGGCATAGTAACCATGGGCGAATCTATGTCAGCTTCTGGTTGAATTGTTGAAACACAAGCCAGAACTCTTCCTATGCCTGATGCTCTGGTTCTCAGTCCAGTTAATGCAATAACAGCTTCTTCCAAGCCATTGAAAACATGCACATTGTTAAGTCCACCGCGTTAACCTTACGGGTGTATATTTAAGTAGGTTTATTTTGTCAATTTCAACTATAAAAACTTCATAAACATTTCTTTTATTAGTTTCAATCTCACCCAGCAACATGCGATCAGCTGTCTTTCTCACTTACAAGTTCTTACTAGCTAAAATTTATCCAGTAAAAACTACCAACTTCTCCTCAAAAGGAAATTTCCCCTTTCTTACTAGTTTTTTGGGTACAAGAATACCAAAACGTTATGGTTAGTACAAACTGGTACAAACTATCGCGTAAAAGAACCCTACTAATAACTCAATAATGACATCAAAAATGAGATAGAAACACTCAGTGGGAGTAACTCTTCAGTCCGAAGTGTCAGATTTACCCCCTTAAGGCTGGTATGCAGCTCTCAAGAAATCGGTCAAGAAAAATTGGCCATTATTTCGTGTGTGTGGCCAAGGAATTTTGACATTTTTGATACTTCACAGCCTCTTGTCTCACTCTTTCCTCAAGAAATAATGGAACGGGCATATATTTCTGTTGCAAACCTGGGTTGCCTTGTGCTCTTTTTTCACAAAAAACTTTAGAAAACCGTAGTGAAAAGCGTAGCAAATTTCTTAAGAACTGCGTACTGCCTGAAGGAAATTTGACTTAAGAAAATTTCTTAGCCATTTCTTGTACGTCATTTTGTATGGAATTTTAGCTTTTCTTAAGAACTGCATACAGGCCTTTATTCTAGAACCCGAATTTTCGTAATTCGTAGGTACGCTACGAAAACCGAAAAATCCACATGCTGCAACCCTTGCGGAAACATGTGCAGCATTGCCAGTTATCAGTTGTTTTTCGAATATAGCTGAATGAAGAAAAACAAAGTGGAAAGGAATTAAAAAACACCCATGAAGCGCTTATTTATAGTAAAATTATTTGATTTTACTTATTTTGAAGGAATAGCAGCGGAGTAAGCCGCGCTTAGGGATTACAACCCTTACTAAGTCGAATTCTCCTTTTTGTGTTGCGGGAAAGAGGGGCTTCCGCATGTCAAAGGTGTACAACATTTCTTGTGCATATAACCACCCACGTTGAAATTTGCAAAAAAGTGCATAGTGAAACCGAGTTTATTAATAAGATAGTGGTAGGAAATTTGAAACATTTATCTTAAATAAAATTTGAATCCTTTGATTACACGTGTATGTTAAAGTTTTTGGATTCGGGTTATGCGTTTGACTACAACAACTGAAAATCGTTGTACAAATAACTAAACCCAAGTTTCTCGATAAGGGGCAACAAAGATTCTTTTTTTGCTCGTTTATATAAAGCAGTGGATAAAAATATACGTATATGCGAAAGGCAAATTTATCTGTTTAAATGAACACCACCAATATTTCTTGCAAACACACATCGATTTACTACTTTTTTTTCGCCTCCGACACACAATTGTTTTCGTACAAAATTACGCGAAAAAGCTTACTCTTTCTTTTTTAGGCATGGCATTGTTACGAATTTCGAAAGTTCGAAATACGATTCGAATTGCAGCATACTATTTCTACGATTCGTAGCAACATCCGAATACGAAACAGCTGCAGAATAGGGGTGCAAATGTTTAGTCCAAAGAATGGCAAAAACGAAATTAACGTCCGGAAAATTTGAGTGAAAATCGACCCGAGAAAAAAAAATTGGGTGTCTAGGGGGCGCGGGGTATTTTGATTCTAAAAGTGAAGACCCCATGGGAAAATTTTAGTAGACGGACGGCAAATTCTAGAAAAAGGGGGATGAGGGGCGGTAGAATAGGACCCCTTATTTTAAAAATACCTTTTTTGTCTATCAACCCTGTAGATCTTATATCATTTGTTGTTAAAGTTTTCGTATAAACGATGAATAAGATAGCAAAATAACATCAAACTTGGTGCTGCCAGACTAATTTTGAATAAAAAAAGCGGATTTTTAATTCGGAATTTTCACTTAGTAGAATTCTCCTTTCTGCGTAGGCGGCCTTCGGTCGCTCTTTAGTATTATAACCCTTACCAAATAGAATTCTCCTTTTGGTGTGCACCAACTGGGGCTATCGCCCCAGTGATGTAGCCTTGGGAAAGGGTAAGGTAACTAGAATTCCCTTTCTTTATGTTAACCTTTGGCTGCCGACCCAGTGATGTCTGTTATGGTTATGAGCAGGACTAAGTTCCCTATCGATCCCAATATAAATTTTTTCAATAAGAGAAATGTACGTATTATGCACGTATTCAGCATTGCCTTCTTTGTATGTATTGTTTTGTACAATATGGCAACGCATGTTATGTGTCAGTTTGCAATCATGTGTTATTGTAAATGTGGGTGCAATTCAATGTAATTTACAAGTCAATGGCGACGAATAATTGTTACCAGGTTTTTTGAGAGATAAAAGGGTCCTTTATAGATTTTGTGAAAAAAGTATTTTATTGTTCATTTTCCACAGATTTTACTTTAGATGTATTAATTAGTTTTTAATTTTTAATCCTTATTTACATTTGCCAGCAGTGTAAACTTTGAGAGAAATCTTCATTTGGCACACAGGTCTTCGTGAGTTAATTTATTCCATATCTTCTGTAAACATAGGCATATTTGTCCAACTTTAGGCCTCATACTCATAAACCGAATAGACTCGGAACTGGTGACTAGGACGGCCATTCACTCGACCAACCTTATACAGTTTTTCTTTTTGTATTTTTTTATACAAAGCCTAAGAAAAAATACACGTGAAAATGACTTGCGTGCCAAATGAAGTTTTCTATCAAAGTTTAAACTGCTGGCAAATGTAAATAGGAATTAAGGCTGTGTGCGAGTACGTCTAAATTGCTACCTAAATAGAGAAAAATCCTAAATCACTGGAAAGTGTCGGTAACGCAGTGAATAGGGACAATTTAGATTTTCTGCGAGCATACTTTTCAACCTAAATTGAACAGTCAAATATATTTGAGCGAGCGATTAAGTGAACAACGATTTTTTGATGTTTTAAATAATTTTTATCATTGCTATGGCATAAAAAAGAAAATATTCAGAAAGATGTAAGTATAAATTTATTTGATTTTTGTATTCAGATAAGTATATGTGTAATTCGATGGATGTATATTATTTCGCAGGGTCAGAAGAGCAAATGGATTCTTTTATAGATGCCAGGATGGAACATTCTCCTTTTCTGTTGCAAATTTATTATATTGTTAAATAGTCCCAAAGCTACCGCAAAATTATTCATTTTATAGATATATTTATTAAAAGCAACAATTCCAAAACAAACAATTTAGGTTGTCGAACGAACTCGCACAGTTTTAGCAGCTGTTTTCCTAAATTGTAGCAGTGCTGGAAATTCCCAGTGGAATATTAGTTTAGGTACTAAAATTTAGGTAAACTAGCACACAGCCTAAAATTTAATAACTAATTAATACAACTAAAGTAAAATCTGTGGAAAATTAACACAAAAATACTTTCTTCGTAAAATGTATAAAGGACCCTTTTATTTCTCAAAAAAAAAAAAACGGGGAAACAGTTATTCGTCGTCACGCTGTATAGACAAGGTAAAAAAAAATAAAAGTGTATAAGTATTAAGTATGTACAGTGTTATGTGCATTTATATATATGAAAGTATGTGGAACGACTTAAGAAATTTTAACAACAAATAACTTATAAACAGGGAACGGATTTTATGGAATTTGCCTTTTTTCTGCTAAAGAGATAGAGTACATTCGATTAAGACTGTCCACGATTTAGCTTTCCCTGATTCCATATATACACATTTGATGTTGCCTTTTTTTGCCTTTTTTAAGATATTTGCCTTTTCTACCTTTAAAAAAGTGATTATAGCATTTACAATTTTTTTTTTAGGATTAAAAAATATACACATGCCCATGCGGCTTATAGAAGCGCAGGGACCTCTTGCCAAATTGGTGTTGGAAAAATTCAAAGCCGTTTTCTCAGCTCACGTAGGCTTGGAGATAATAGTTGCGTTTTTTTTTACTAATTTCCAGTAAAATCCAGTAAAAGTTTTTACGAATTTTCATGTTTTGGCGTTTTCGTGCAAAAACTTGCAAAGTACGGGAAATTGAGAGACCGAAAAATGACAGTTGAAGTTGCAAGTTTTTACTGGATTTTACTGGATAAATTTTTACTTGCAAGAATTTGCCAGTACGAAAAACAGCTGGTCACATGTTGCTGGATGAAATTTAAACTAATAAGGAAACTGTTTGCGGGTTTTTATTGTTGAATTTCACAAAATAAACCTATTAAAATACAAAATATATTGTTTTATTAGGAATTTGCTGCGAATAAACAATCAATTTATCAGCTTGTAAATTAATACTGGAAAAGCGTTCGCGTACTTTATTGCAAATTCTTTCTATGAGAGCGAATTCTTAGAAATAAAGTTACTGGAGAGTTGCTGGCGAGTTACTGGATAATTTGTAAAAAAACACAACTAATAAGGGGTGTGGATAAAATTGTAAAGGGCGAGGAAAACGCCCTTATTGCTGATAATATGAACGTTTTAAACGTTCCATATTTAATTTGGGCTCCATTTGTATCAACTTACGTCGAGCGCACATTTAGTACATTCAAGGCTTTTCTTCGCGAAAATCGAATGAAAATGCTGCCAGGAAACTTCAAAATGCATCTTGTGGTTCAATGTTATACAACTATTCAGATTAAAGCTTTATGAGTTAGAAACTCGAAAGGATAAAATAGTCAGAGATTCAAAGTACAAATTTTTCATATATTGAAACTAGTTCATAGTTTTACTCTTTTTACTTGTAATATAAACATTTCTAAAATAAATGTATTTTTTGATTGTTCTTCGTATTTGCTGTCTTTTTTACAAGCTTTTATTTAACTTCACTTGTATGTATGTATGTATGTATGTATGCATGTATCTTTGTATGTCCTGGAACTTTGCAGTCAATATTTAACAAACTTCCCGATAAGATACAGACTTGAAACTTCAAACTTAGCTCAGAACTCGAGGACAATGCAGGGTGACGCAGGAGTCGAGATATTTGTAAAACCCGCATCTAAAGTCTGATTTGATGAGATATGTATTTGTAAAACCCCCATTTATAGTCTGATGTGGTTCATATTTAGAAAGGAATCACTATATCTAAATATTATTATATAGTTTTTAGTTCTTGTTGTAATATAAGCATGTTTTTAGTTTTTTAACTATAATTTTATTTATTGCCTTGTTTTGCTTTTTTTGCAATACCTAGTGCCTTTTCCTGCCTTTTTCGCTATTTTGTATTGCCTTTTTTTGCCTTTTTTGCAATACCTAGTGCCTTTTCCTGCCTTTTTCGCTATTTGATTTTGCCTTTTCCAGCCTATTTCGTTATTTTATTTTGCCTTTTTTATAGGTTTTTAGGTCCTAAAAATCCGTTCCCTGCTTATACACAATTGGGGGACTCACAACGGGGTCGTAAGCGTCGTATTGTTTTATAGCGTAAACTTTAAAAGCTTAAATAAATGTTAAGAGAACTTAAAACCACAACCAACTATTTTTTAACACTGCGAAAATTTATAATATGACTTTGATGGTACTTTGCGAACCCTCTTAATATATTTTAGGCGTTTCAAGTTTACGACATACTACAATACTACACTTACGGCACGGTTGTGAATACCTGTTGTTGTTGTTGTAGCAGCATACAAGTTCCCCAAAGGGTTTTTGGGGAGTGTTGCTGGAGTGACAGTCCTTGGCCAGTTATAATCTGGGTCGTTCTGGTTACGTAGACCCGACTGTCGTGGGAATACCTCAAATGATATTGTTTATATATTTTAGTTATACATGTTTTAGAGGATACCTCCCTTAACATCCTTACCAAGTTTCATATTCATCTTTATTCAGTCTATGATTTACAATCTTACAGACTAGCAGTAGGCTAAAAAGTATTAACTGTGACTAGTATGTGTACAATTACGAAAATAGGTTTCAAGAGATAATTTAAAAAGACTTCTTGGAAACGAAAAGTCGATATCTAAGCTCTTTGAGATGTTGTTAAATTCCACAAGGCCTCGAAAAATAGGCGCAAAAGATGAGTAGTTAGACTTAACGGCAGGAACGTAAAAGGAGATGCGAGAGCGGAAAGTTCTGAGAGGCACATTAAAGGTAACCTGCTCAAGATGGGCAGTCAATGGAGCCAGAGATAAGATCGAAGACGAATAAGAGTAATTGGGTACGCCTTCTATTTTCCAACGATAGCAAATTTATTAGTTTACACCGGGAGTAATATGAAGGAATCGGATCTGAGAAGTTAAGAGAAGCGAGGGCAAATCGAATAAACCCCTTTGAACTCGCTCAATCCTAGAAGCGTGACAATTATAAATAGGGCTCCATATAATAGAGGCATACTCAAGTTTAGATCGCACTAAGGAATTAAATAATGCTTTCCGAGTGTAAGGGTCTCTAAAATCATAGGCATATCTACGAATAAATGCTAAATTACTATAAACTTTTGGAAGTAAGTGACAAACATGATTTACAAATGAAAAATTCGAGTCAAACGCAGCACCAAGATCAACCAATTCAGGGCCTGTTCGAGGCACGTAATAAAAGCGGCATTACTGCCGTACGGATGAAAAATGGCAACATGGGCAACTCCCCAACTGATAATACATTGCTAGAAATTCACACAGAACGTGATACTTTAATAATTCTGCGGTTGTGATTACAACTCGAACAAGCCCTCACTAACAGAGGTAGTAATTTGAAGTAAGGGTATTTTGAGATTTAGATAAGGGCATCTTAAGGCACTTTTTTACATTCAACACATTCAAGGACAGTTTATTATATTCACACCAATTTAAAAGACGATCTAAATCTTCCTGAAGAAAGAGAACATCAGATGAGGACGTTATTCTACGAAAGAGTTTTAAATCATCGGCATACAATAAAAAACTGGAGTGTTTGAAACAGGAGCTAATATCGTTTATAAACAGGACAAACAATAGGGGACCAAGAATGCTACCCTGGGGTACACCTGATGTTACAACAAAGGGATTAGATTTACAATCATCGATATATACAGACAGAGTCCTATTTGTAAGGTAAGACTTTAACCAAGCTAGGATATTAGAGTGAACACCAATACACTCCAACTTGTGTAGCAATATTAGGTGTGGTACCTTATCGAAGGCTTTAGAAAACTCCGCATAAATGGTGTATACCTGCGAGCCATCTCTGACGGAAGAAGCACAAAATTCTGAAAAAGAAGCTAAATTAGTGACCGTTGAACGACCAGCTACAAAACCATGTTGGTGGGGCTCAATCATTCTTTTGGCAAGAAAAGAGAGTTTAAAATGTATCACTCGAATAGCTTTGAGCAGACAGACAGTTTCGAAATAGGCCTATAATTTGTGATATCATTTCTATTTCCAGATTTAAAGACTGGGGTTAATAAATAATCCAGTCGAAAGTGATAGGTTATTCAACCTATGACATAAAGGAATACATAATGACAGACTACATCGTTTAACGAAGTGGGCACAAAAAACATCAGAATCCCATTTCAATGTCGGAGTTAGGGTGGACATGGCGTAAGTAATGTCAGATGTCGATACAGTCAACAAGCCAAGATCTAGGCGTTGGATCGGCCAGTAGTTTCGTGGTAGATTTATGGAATCACTCTCACAGGCGAAATTCAAGCTGAAAAATTTTGCAAAAAGTTCCACAGTATCTGGTAGATATTTCGAAGATTGAACGTTAAAGTACATGCAAGTCGGAATATTAGAACTGCCCCGCTTAGAGCGTACGAAATTCCAAAAAGCTTTTGGGTTGACTTTAAGTTCAGAATCAAGTCTCCTAATGTACTGGTTATAAAGAAATTTATCAAGAACATTAAACTGTTTCGCATAGTTAAGGTATTGCTCTTTGAGATGAGTATTGTGTATATTTGCCATATGGCGCATGTAGCAGCCTGTCGCTCAGGGAAGACTTCAGACATAATGCAAAGAAAGGTTTCATAAGGGGCATTAACATCTTTTGAATTGAAGATATCACACCAATTTACGTAATTTATATCCAGTTTTAAGACGTCGTAATTTGCATCACGAAAATTGTAGGAAATCCTATTATTTTGCCTTAAGGGAAGCTTATCAAAAAACTCTAAAGAAAAGATAAGGGGATTATGATGCATATCAGGATAACAGATCGGAGTCTTACATTCAGAGAGGTTAGATATCAAATTTTCGTCTACAAACTCTAGATCTAATAATTTAGATAACTTATTGAATATGCAATTAATTTGCGTAAGATTAAGGCTAAAAGGACTATCAAAAAAGTTTATTTCATGCGAACGAGTAACGTTGGTTGGGGTAAGGCACACATAATTGGTCAATTAACGTACCGTGGTTGAGCAATTAAAAAAATGACGACCTTAAGCTACGCCTTAAAGCAATTAGTACACCACCACCTTTGAAGTTGCCAGTTTTTTCAGCATTTCAGCGGTCATTCCTATAAGTCCGGAAAATGTTGGAATCAAAATGTTCTTAACTGAAAATACTATTAAGCCAAGTTTCCACAAAGATATATATGCAATAATAAGGGAACGGATTTTTAGGACCCAAAAACCTATAAAAAAGGCAAAATAAAATAACGAAATAGGCTGGAAAAGGCAAAATAAAATAGCGAAAAAGGCAGGAAATGGCACTAGGTATTGCAAAAAAGGCAAAACAAAATAGCGAAAAAGGCAGGAAAAGGCACTAGGTTTGCAAAAAAAGCAAAATAAGGCACTAAAAAAAGACAGAAAATACGAAGAACAATCAAAAAATACATTTATTTTAGAAATTTTTATATTACAAGTAAAAAGAGAAAAACTATGAACTAGTTTCATTATATGAAAAATTTGTACTTTGAATCTTTCACTATTGTATCCTTTCGAGTTTCTAATTCATAAAACTTTAATCTGCATAGTTGTAGTAACATTGAACCACAAGATGAATTTTGAAGTTTTCTGGCAGCATTTTCATTAGATTTTCGCGAAGAAAAGCCTTGAATGTACTAAATGTGCGCTCGAGGTAAGTTGATACAAGTGGAGCCCAATTTAAATATGGAACGTTTGAAACGTTCATATTATCAGGAATAAGGGCGTTTTCCTCGCCCTTTACAATTTAATCCACACCCCTTATTGCCTCCAAGCCTACGTTAGCTGAGAAAACGGCTTTGAATGTTTCCAACACCAATTGGCAAGAGGTCCCTGCGCTTCTATAAGCCGCATGGGCATGTGTATATTTTTTAATCTTAAAAAAAAATGTAAATGCTGTAATCACTTTTTTAAAGGTAGAAAATGCAAAAAGGCAAATATCTTAGAAAAGGCAAAAAAAAGGCAAATATCTTAAAAAAGGCAAAAAAAGGCAACATCAGATGTGTATATATGGAATCAGGGAAAGCTAAATCGTGGACATTCTTAATCGAATATACTCTATATCTTTAGCAGAAAAAAAGGCAATTTCCATAAAATCCGTTCCCTGGTCATAATCCATACGTGAAGAACAAAGAAAGACTTTAGCGTTTCTGCGCATTCCACCCATTTTCTGGAAGTATATATTCAGATTTTTGCATGTATATTCAGCATTAGACCGTATAACACTATTTGGAACTTCCTTGGTTAGCTTCTGGTTGAAAAAATCCAAATGGCCGCACAATGATATCAGACGGCCACACACTCGGCTGCCCTAATCCTACAGGAAAAGGGGCACACTTAGGCCACCATGGGCCCGTTGTGGTGCCGTACAAGAGACTCCATATGTCCCTCCTCTTACCCTAGTAATGGAACCATTTCGTAGCTCTGATGAAGCGCACAAAGTCATAGACGCTGGCTGAATCCAGTTCGGTGAGACATTCAAAAGAATAATGGAGGAACGAGCGTTGGCGAGCTCTCGCCAGAGCAGGACAGCGGCATAAGTAATACTCCACGCTTTCGACTTCCTCCTCATCGCGGCAGCTACGACAGTAGTCGTTTGAACTCCAATAACATGCCGCAGCAGTGGTCGCTCCAAGTGGGGGAAAGGGCGAGATCTATGCTTGTCAAGCTTAGGCCAGATATAACTTGCTATCCTGCAAGTAGGCTCCGCAGACCATCTTATATTAGCCCGTCCGACAAAGTTATTTTCCAGCCAGAGCTTGCAAGAAGATAGCGGAATGCCCGCATTACGGGCTGTACTGATTGCAGACAACAAGGTTCCTTCCCTTGCTAGTTCATCCGCCGTACAGAAAATATTGTAACCGCCTTCAGATTAATTAGAGAATCGATCAACCAACTTGCAGCTTCATTTATTGCTGTTAGTTTAGCCTGAAAAACGCTGCATAGATCTGGCAGACGAAAACTGAGGCTAAGTGAGAGTTCTTGCGAGTATACCCCACTTCCTACCTTCATATCCAACTTGGAGCCATCAGTGTAGATGGCTGTTGAGTCAGAATACGATATTAGGACCGAATCCTCCTCCCATTCTTCCTTTGAGGGGATCCTTGTCTGGAAATGTCCCGTAGTGTAGTCCAGGCGCCTAAAGTCCTCTGGAAGATCTTCCAAAATTCTAGAGTGACCAAACCTCGTGTCACTCCATTTGATTAGTGCAATTAATCTAATAGCATTACAGCTTGCCTGTAGTTTACCATATAGGTCCACAGGTAGCAAGTGAAGCAAGGTCTCTAGGGCTTTAGTAGGCGTCGATGGTAACGCTCCTGTGATCATCATGCACGCCATCCTTTGGACCGCTGTTAGTTTGTTTCTTATTGTAGATTTATCTACGGACGGATAGAATGGGACGCACAACCGCTGTGTACATCCAGTTCACAATGTGAAGCTTCAATCCCCATTTTTACCCAATCGCCGATTTAAAGGCATACATAGCAGTTATAGCTTTCTTGCAGCGCTCTTCTATATTGCGCCGCCAAGTTAACTTTTTGTCAAGAATAACGCCCAGATATCTAACCTCCTCCGAGAAAGTCAGTGCGATACCGTTCAAGGAAGGAGGTTGTAGCCGGACAGCTTTCGTTTTCTTTGAAAACGGAACCATGGCCGTTTTTGCCGGATTGACACTAGGTCCTACTTCTTTGTACCAGGTATCCACGACGTGTAAGGCGCCTCGAAGTAAGTCACATAGAACTTGGGGGGGGGCTTACCAATTGACGTCAGGGCAAGACCATCCGCGTAGGCAATGACTTGGCAACCTGTACCTTGCAACCGTGACAGCAGGGTATCCATCGTTAGATTCCAAAGAAGTGGGGAGAGAACACCGCCTTGTGGGGTTCCGCGATTCGCATATCTTGTTATGGATACCTCCCCCATCTCCAAATAAATAGCTCTACTGCCTAAGAGGCGATGAACAAACTCGACCATAGGGTGATCCAGCCCAAGGCGAGTTAGGGCTTGAAGAACCGCTCCCGGGAGAACATTATTGAAGGCACCATCGATATCTAGGAACACGCCTAGTGCAAATTCCTTAAAAGCGAGAGCCTTTTCAATGGTGCTGACAATACTATGCAAAGCTGTATCCACAGCATCTACCTTTCCAGTAGGCGTGCTGACAGCTAGAGATATTATTTACATCAATTTCCTGTCGGATCTGCGAGTCTAGAAGTCTTTCCAGAACCTTGAGAAAGAAAGAAGTAAGGCATTTCGGTCGAAAGTCACTTGGTTAAGGGTCTACCTCCCTTGGGAATAAACACAACTTTCGCCAGGGTCCAGCCCTTGGGTATGAAACTAAGTTTGATACAAGTCGTATAAATTAAGACAAGTATCGGACATAAAACGTCAGATGCTGACTGAAGTTGGGCAGGGAAAATACCATCCATGCCTGGAGATTTGTAGGCCTGGAAGGACTTTATGGCCCAGTCTACCCTTTTTACGTCAATAAAGTCCGCTGAAGTCAACGGCCGTTCAGAGATAATAACTGTGGTGTTGGGCTCCGCAGTACATCCCGGAAAGTGCGCGTTCACTAGGACTTCAAGCATTTCCTCACGAGATGACGTCCAGTCACCATTTGGTTTCTGAATATACATCGGGTTCGTCGGACTTTTCGCAAGAACTTTTCGCAGGCGATTTGCCTCTGACTGACCCTCTATACTATTGCAATAATCCTTCCAGGAGTCCCTTTGGGCTTTCCTGGTGGCATTTTTAAATTTCTTCAGAGCTGCCTTGTATGCAGTGCAAGAACCATCGGGCTTTGCCGCATTAAAGAGTTTCCTGTTTTCCTTCCTTAGAGTGGCGATTTCCTTGCTCCACCAGTGTGGCTTCTTCTTTCCTCGCGGAAGTACAAGTGGGCAGCAAGTAGAGAAATCCGAGTTACAGGCTACGGTAATGCAATCAACGGCTTCCTCAATTTGTTCCGATGAGCCTAACTCACCGAGAGAAGCAAGGTTTGCGAGAGAAGGCTCCGCTTGATCAGGTGGTTACAATAAGCCTAGCGTTGTTGAGAAAATTCACCGAGAGTACTTTCCTAAACTTAGTCCAGCCGAGGCCGGAAATTCAAAGGAGATTACAAATGAGAGATACAAATGATCAGAGAATGAATGGTCATTCAGTACCTTCCACTCCCTAATACTCTCAAAGAAAGACCTAGACGTTAAGGTAATATCTAACACCTCCTTCCTATTTGAGGTAACAAAGGTGGGTTTATCAACAATATTACAGATGGCTAGATTATATAATAATACAAAATCAAGTAACAACTCACCCCTGGGGTTGATGTCGGTAGATCCCCATACCGCGTGATGCGCATTTGCATCGGCTCCGATAACTATAGGAAACTTCCTCGACTTGGCCTCTTTCACCACGTCCAGTAACCGAGCGGGAGGGCAGTCTTGGCGATCGTAGGCCATGTAGGTACTGACCAGCCAGAGTGTTGTGGATTGGCTTTCCACAGAGATGCTCACCGTATCTTCATCGCTGAACTGTGTGAGTAAATTATAAGAAATATTTTTTTTGATTAATATACATGCTCTGATCTTACCTGCCACAGGGGCCGACACTATGCGGTAAGCATCAGAGTTAAGTCCACAAACCCTGGGCTCCTGGACAAAAACTAGCGCCTCCCCTCTATCACTGAGGTGCAGGAGCAGAGCTGCAGAAGCTGCTTTAGAGTGATGAAGGTTTATTTGTAGAACCTCCATCCACAGCTTATAAAATTTCGTTCGAGTCCATCGCTTCTGGCGGGGTTCTATCGAACGCTTCAACGATGGTATCATCGGCGTCCTCTGAATCCGACGTCAGAAGCAGGTTCCCGAACTCCCTCGTCCACCGGTTAAGTACCGTTCCGTCAGCAGAACCAGATTGCGTATCGCTATCTGTTTCCGCTGCCGAGTCTGACCTCACCACCGGGCAACTGGCCTCGAGAACCTCCTGGACCTCTTGGTTAGAAGCAGGACCGCTCAAGGCATTTTCTGCTTCAGATGTAAGGCCGTCTTGAGGCGGAAGATTGTCAGCCTCGGGTTCACCCTCGGTGTTACCCGGCTCTGTCATTTTACCCTCATTCCCTTTTTGGGTTTTGAGGGTAATGGAGTAAAAGCCGTAGCCAATTACTCCCATACAGTCGGCAAGTACTGGGAGAGACTCATCGTATATCACCAAGGTGATGTAACGTTGCTGCTCCCTAACCTCGCTGACCTTCACTACTTTCCAGTCAAGGGCTGGTAGTGCATCATTTGAGATCTGGATGATCTCCAGAATCTCCTTAGGACTCGAGGGTTCCTCTGGGACCCAGGCTCTGGCTCGCGGCTTACAAGGGATTTCGTCCCTGTGCACTGCCACCAAGCCAGCGCTGGGCCACAGCTCCCCAAGACAAGAAATTGCTTCCTTATAAAGCCGCGCCGACCGTTCATCAGCGCAGGAAACTAATTTGATGCGGCCGTGGTAAAGACCAGCATCGCGGACAGTTGTCGCAGGGCCAGGATTTTTCCGGAGAATCTTCTTGTACACCCGGCAGAGACCCACCAGGACGGACCTCCAGTTGTCGGCCGTCAGGTTTCCTTCCGGGTGACCCCTATCCATAACTGCCAGGATCAGGTGGTCCTTGGCCACATCATTGAAAGCCCTTGGAGAGTTAAGAGGGCTGTTGGCGTTAGAGGTTTTGGGCCTCTTAGAAGCATCGTCCATGTTGTCTGCTGACCGTTGCCGCTTGCAGCCCAGCTCCCTAGGACGAGAGTGAGTGGGTGCAGGTGTGTTGGCGGCATTTCCTTCCTGAGGCCGCGCACGACTTTCGGAGAGAATGCTCCTCGCCCTCAACCACTTCCCTCATACTCTCGGAAACCGGGTCATTGCCGAACTTCCGCAGTAGTCTAGAAGCGGCTCTTCTGTCCCTCTTCGCCTGACTGCTGGTCGGACTACTTTTTTGGTCCTCGAACCACTGGGACCTGGGACGCCTTTGCGTTCATCCGACTTCTTACCCTCAAGGGGCTTGCGGTCGGTGGTACTGTCCGTGCAGCACTTCCGGGTGCCAGTATCGCCTTCACCCGGTGCCGCTTTGGAGCTACCCTCAAGGGGTGTACTCGTAGCTTCCCGAGATGTGGACGACTGATACGAGAGGTCAATTGGCCGTGTAGGCTCCGCTTGCAACCCAGACGCCAGTTGGCCACTACCCACCAGGGGTTTTTGCTGCTGACGCCGGGCGCAACATTCTGCTTACTTTGCCGTTTAGGCTGCTTCGGGACCGATCCAGCGGCTACCGAAGATGTCGTTTTTAGACAGACTTTAACGCCGTGTCCGTCGGCGGCATTTCTACCCATGCAGGGATCCGGGGCTACATTATTGGAATACATTTTTCAACTTGTTCGTTGGTCGCCTACTGAGCCGAAACCGTTCGACGACCGAATATATGGGTAAGGGGAAAAATGGTCGGCCTCAGCAGGGCCCCGTGCTGACGTAAGTCCGCCGTTACTCCCGTAGGCGGACAGGCCGTTATAATACAGTCGGAAAGCCCGTCGACTGCAAACCATCCAATGGGCACGGTGACGCATGACACCCTGGATTAGGGGGACGTTTTATACCTACCGCCAGGTACCCCCTAGAAAGAGCCTAAGTATGCCCACCCCAGCCCCCTTTGGGCGAGCCCGTACGGCCTACCACTAGACCTAGACGAGGCAGGGGAGTATGTACCTCGGCCTTGGCTAGGCCCCGCCTGCTTGCACCACTGCGGCCATAGAAACAGCCTACCTTGCCACAGCGGTGTAAGCAACGATGCCCATTGCCCAGTCGGCACCCACTAGGAGGATTTTCGCCAACCAACTCAAGTGGAGTTCCTTTTTTTACTAATTTGTAGCGTGTAAGGTGTGTACTATCGATCCTTGCACGTTTAGATACATACGGAATAAGGTTTTCCTCAGATACAGACGGTTTAAAGAAGGAAATGTGCAACCATTTCATCTTAATGACCACCTCGAGATCCGTATTATTATTACGCCCATGAACAATGTTTATGCGTCTGGGCCTATTTAAATTTCGGGCAACAGCCCAATCGCCACCATCGCAATAGCATCATCCGATTTATCAGCACTTCGTTTATGTATGTTGCCATGTGTTACATTCATACCACTTGCAGTTGACATTGTACTAGAAGCATCCGGCCTGACAGATGAAGATTTAACAGCAGCAGAATTATGAGAATCATCGGTGTTGATTTTCGCAACAGCACCAACAGGAGACCTAACAGAGCGATTGACATTAGATTGCACGGAATTAGTGCCAGCAGTGGCAGCGGCAGCGTAGCTCATATCGAGTAAACATGCATTAGCAGCAACAACAGCATTAGCAGTACCCGGGGTTGATGGCTTCGTGGTGGTAGTAGTAACAGCAGGTAAATTGACAGTGCAATCCATGAGGCCACCAACTTGACGCACAGTATTAGAGCCATGCGAACTAGTATTATTATTAGTAGATTAGCAAGATGGTCTAGTAGAAGCAGTGCTACGAGAGACAGCAGGTGTAGATTGAAGAGCAACAGATGACAGCGATGTAGGCGTAGTAACAGAGGTGTATGTGCTATCGTTTGTTACAAGTGTATTGACAGCTGTAGCGATTGTCACAGCAGAATCTAAACGAGCGGGGGAGATACCGTCACCGTTACTCCCAAACTGTGCCCGTGGCGAATTAAATGGATGAGGGACAGCGGAAAACTCAAAAACACCAGGCGAGGAACAATAGTAGCTATTGTTGTAAGAAATATTAGCAGCTGTTTTTCTGGCGTTGAATTCGGCAGCCATCATATCAGCATTCACAGCGTTTAGGTTATTTGCACTCGAGTTGTTGTGGGCAAATGCAAGGAAATTATTAGATCTTTTATTGCATCAAATTGTTTCGATAAATCTTTGAATTTAGCATCAAAAGTGTTTGAAATAAGATCAATACTAAGCTTTTGAGTAACAAGAAGTGCATCGAGAGCTTTAATGAGTGTCACTGGCATGACAACACACTCATCACAAAGATATAATAGGTTACGTTTGGTTTTGACCAAATTCAAATCATATTTAGAAATGTCTTTACAGCAAACACGACGAAAAGTTTTTTTTACAAAATCCATTACACGGCAGCAGATTAGCATCAGATCTTGAAAAGGCTTTAGTACATTTTCCACAAAAGTTCTCCATTACGAAAGAAAAGAAAATAAAATAACAGAGCGAAATAAAAGCACGTCTGCACACACCGAACACTTGTATATAGATTCATTTGTTAATTCCACCTGGTTTTCTTAAAACACAAGGTGCGACTGGCTACTAAGGCCCACCCATATTGGTTACATTTAAAAGTCAGATCTTCAATATCGTAATTTAATTACATCTGGTTTTTTTAAAATGTAATTTTTTTATTTGTTTTACTTTTTTTCTCCAATCATTAATCATTATATTGGTTACACTTAAAAAATATGTCTTCAATATCGTAATTTAATTACATTTGGTTATTTTAAACACCAATATATCGCACGCCGTCTTCAAAAGAGTCACAACTTAAAATTTGTAATTTTAGAAATTATGCGCTAAAATGTACGCAGAGCTTTTATTTACCTTTCAGCAAAAGCTGGAGAAAATGTTTGTTATAATTTGTTAAAAAAAAAACCTAGGGTAAAGTCGCCATTGTCCATATGCTTATCATGTACTAAGAAATAGTTTTTCGCATTTTCTGACAAACGTATTATTTTGAGTTGTGACTGTTTTGAAGACAGTGTACGATATTATAAAGGCCTCGCGTTAAGAGTGGGCTGCACCTACACTTGCGCTACGATCATGTTGAGCTTGCGTTAAGGAAAACGTTGTAGTATGCTGGAAGTGTGCGAAGGCTACACTTGACCACACGAAAGGCTGCAGTGGTAAAAATCCCTGCACCAGCGAACATAGACGAACACACAAATGATCCTGACTTGCACAAGAAAAAATATTTATATTTGTACTTTCACTTTTACTTGTAAGTATGCAATGGCTGGACTGGACTAAAGTAGTTCCGAGTGGACTGCACCAGCCAGGGATCCTAGCACGCAAAACTTACTTGCAACGGCTGCACTTGTTGTAAAACGCTACTTTGTGAATACAAATTTTGAATAACTCCGATACTCTGCAAAGAAATTGTAAATTATTGTTTTAATTCAAAATATTTCCATTATTTTTGATTTTTCTGGCATACCTTAATTTGCGTAATAAGAAAATCTATTTCCACGAAACAATCGAAGAAAATATCCGCAGTGTTGCCTGTTGAACTTTTTTTACGAAGACAATATTTCTCGTAGTTTAGTAGTAGTTTGTATAAATCAAAAAAGAAAGCAACACAAGCTAAGGCAGAATGCGGGAGCGAGACCACTGCCAAGTTATCCAACCTTGTATTATTGAATCATGATATCCAACCATGGTGGAATAATACCAGGTGAAGTAATAAGAGCGAGAAGCATGAAACAAAAAACAAGGTAGTTCCATTGTCACTTTTTCGTCGTTATATTAACAACCTGACAATTAAGCAGATTGTGACATTTCGTGCTACCATACCCAATATCTAAAATCCTTCATATTTTCTTATTAATTTTGTGTCGATTTAAAAATATTTTGTTCTTAAGCATAGTATTTTGTTCCTGTTTCACATGAAAAAGCTGTCAAATTGCATATAAAATTTCTTTCTGTGAAATAAGTGTGAAATTCCATATTTCCTCAGCAAAGAAGTATTCTGTGCACGCTGTGAAAAAGCTTGCAACATTTTAGCAACATGAAGCTAGCAACACAATTTTCATGACATTTTTAAATACACATGTAAATTTTAAATTGTGTGAAAGCTGACAGTTTATAGCATTCAGCAGCATCGAAAACAAAGGCGGGTTAAGTGGTTAAACCTTGCCCAAGCGGATCGTAAAACTTGCGACGCAATTTCAGCTTATCCCTGTGGGTCTTGGCAAGAATGTAATCTCTCAAGGTTTAGCTTAACATGGTTCTAGGGATACACCCTGTGATCACGTTACTTTCCAGAAGGTGTCGCGCCAGTTTTTCTGTACATATTTCCATTGGGAAAATTCCTCATCTCAGTATTCTAGGTAAATGCTTCCTGAGGAATCTATGCGTCAACAGGAATTTTAGTTTATATGCTCTTATCAATGGCTACCAGATCGTGTTCATATACCCCATTTTTCATAGGTTTGGGATTGATTTCATTTACCTATATTCCAAGTTATACGTTGGCACGCCGGATTTTCCAATAAACCCATATTTTTCCGTGAGCTTGAGATTGACTTCATATACATATATCCATACCAAGCTCCAGGACTCTACCACAAATACTTCCAGAGATATGCACTATGAAAAATTCGATTTGTATGGGAGGTTCCACACCCCCTTTAGATATCAGTTTTGTTTCAGCCTATAACCATTCTTAGAAAATTTGTGTCCGAATTTAAAAAAAAAATCGGTACAGCCGATATGGGCATTGTGACTCCTCAAGCGAAATGAACTAATGATTGCAAAAAATGAAATCAAACGTCGTAGTTGACCAAAAAAGTATGTTAGACTTCATTCTCTTAACTTCTCAGAATGTGGAAAAGCAAAGAAATATATAATAAGATAGGATATATTAAAACAGCCGCCAAAACATTTACCAAAAGACGCCCCTGAACTACACAAATCAGTTTGGTTGAAAATTTGTTTTTATCTATTTATTTTATACTTCATTTTGTGTGTGTAAAAATTTTATCTGAAAACAATATGTGTTGCAGGAAAAATTTCACGGCCTATGTATATTCCATTTGCTGTTAAACTGACCAAGACAATATGTATTAAATAACACATCGAAATGTGTAATTTCAGTGCCTGAATTATATCAAATCATCATAACTGATATAGAAAACTACATTGAGAAATAATCACCTGACATGAGGACACTAAAAAGACTAAAATATGTTCACTAAAATATGTTCACTAAAATTGTATTAATATTAAAATAATGATTTGGCAAGTTGTTATCGAATTTAGTGTAAAATTTAAGCGTTTTTAAGATAAGATATTAGTTATTTTTAAAAGGTAAATATTAATACAACTATTTTATTTATATTCCCAAATTTAGGATATAAAATCTCCCACACCATACAACTTACAAATGCCAGAAATATTAAAAAGAATTACCCTTTTTGACTACACCTTTTGTAATTGATGTTTTTCATTTAACACATATACATACATAATATTAAAAATTACTTTTGAAAATAATGTAGCCATTTAAATTAACAAAATTTAAGCATAATTTATTATTTTTTATTCAAATTAGATATGTAGAAGCTAAACAATTTTGTGGATTACGCTTGTATTTAGTATTGAAAGACAAACACTAACAATAACAAAGAGCTTTAAGGATTTACAGTAAATGTAATAAATAATAATTAGAAACTTAAATAAAGATTTTGACGCTAAAAGAGTAATGTGATGTACTAACTCCACGGAATAGTTCGCACAAAGAGAAGCAATCAAGAACGTAGATACTGAAGACCACCCAGATTGAGAAGTGTCTACCCAGCAAACACAGTCTCTAACGTTAGAGAAATTTGGATTTCTACATTAGATAACTAGGGTAATTCTCTAATCGTTCTCGAGTCGATGACGAAGTTAGAGAACTACATTAGAATTCGATTCGAGAACGATTAGAGAAACAACGCAAATTCAAATAAATGTAAATAAGAAATATTCCAAATGAATGAATCGTAAATTATTTTTAAGTTCAAATAATTCATTATTATTTTATTAGAAATACATTTAATACAAATTTTACAAACAAAGCGTTTTATTTGATAAAGCAAAAGAGCAGTTTGAAGTTCACATTCGAATCCCAGTAGAGATCAACATTAGAATTCGATTAGAGAGTTAATATTTTCTCGAGTCGAGAACTATGTACATATGTCCCATTTTAGTTGAGATCGCTATTATTCTCGATAGTTTTTCGAGTCGTTCTCTAACGTTTGAGATTGGAGAACGTGGCTAGTTCTCCAATCATTGTCTAATCGATAACTAACCTCAATGTTTGCTGGGTATATCATTCTAGATGAAAAGTCCAACTGCGGTTTCAAAACACCATGTCAATGGCGCACAAACTGATATTTGTATGCAAAAAAAAAATGTTAATATGGGGAAATTAGTAAAAAAGATTTTTCACAAATAATACTTCAAGGACTCGCCGACAAATGCATACAAAAACCCTAATAAAAGTAGCCAATGCAGTAACCAATTAAAAGTGACAGTTTATGCCGTACAACTCGATGTCTTGAGGCAAAAACACTTTTCAAAATGGTGAAATTTGTAATAAAGATTTGGCACAAAGAATACTTTCAAGGACTCACCGACGGATGCATAGACAAATCTTGATAAATTTATGAAGAGATAAATTAGATACATGAAATCAGCAACGTGAATACAAAAACGCAACACGTGATATTAATGGCAGCCCTGCCAGATATACGGATTTTTCCGTACGGTACGGATTTTCAGGGGTGAAAATGGTTGTACGGATTCAACCTACGGATTTTTAGCTTTCCGTGAAGATTTACGGATGTTTGGTGTGTTTTTTTCATAATTTGCCTATTTTACACATATCTAATAGGTTTCTTATAGTTCCTGAACCCTCGATTATTTTATAAAAAATCGGCTATTTTCATCCTTGAGAGACTTATCTATTAACAGCTTGTCTATTTTTCACCCGATTTTACAAATGAAACACGATCAGAGGATTTATAGGCCTTTAAAATTACGTATATCCAGTCGTTTGTTAGAGACTTCGTGTTGTTGGGAGTTTTTGTCGCGTAAAATTAAAAAAACCCTAGCTTTTTCTAACTTTAACCATCGCTTCAAACATTATACTGTTACTCGGTAGGGTCGACAACTCACCTGAAAAGTTTTGTTACATATATACTACGTTTATGCGTAGGCTAATTCACGAATTCATTTCATGAATTTGGGTTAAAACTGGCTGCATAAACACCATTTCATGAATTCAATTATACACGAAAGTTAACCATGAATTCGGCATCATTTCATGAAATCGTGAAGTGCAAGTCCGGCAACGCCACGTTTCACAAACAGCGATTTACTAGGGCTATGATGTTTTTAGATTAAAAAGCATGAGTGGCATAACCAGGATTTAAAACACTGGAAAAGTTGTGTGTAAAATAAATTCAATTTGAATAAACTGAAAATATATTAAAACCAATTTAAACATAATATGGTTCATTGCATGGTACCTACGGCTTTGCAAATTTAAAGGAATCCAAAAAAGTCACCCTACTTTTTTATTTCTCGCCAGTTCGTTGCCACTTTTTCAAAGCACGTTATTTTATGAATTCGAGAACTATGCATAAACGAGACCATTTTTAAATAATTCATGAATTCTGTCGCATAAACGTAGTAATTCATAAACTAATACTACGTTTATGCGACAGAATTCATGAATTCAGAATTTCATTGGTCCCGTTTATGCATAGTTCGCGAATTTATGAAATAAAGAGCTTTGAAAAAGTGGCAACGCACTAGCGAGAAACTAAGCAGTGGGGTTGTGGCTTTTTTGGCCTCCTTTTGAATTTGAAAAACCTGTTGGTACCAGGAAATGAATCATATTATATTTAAATTGGTTTTAAAAGATCTTAATTTTAATCTATTTGGATTTATTTTATATTTCAATAATTCCTCGTAACTTTTCCAGTGTTGTAAATCCTGTTTATGCCATTCATGCTTTTTAATCTAAAAATATCATAACCCTAGTAAACAACTGTTTGTGAAACGTGGCGTTGCCAGATTTGCACTTCACGATTTAATGAAATGCCGAATTCATGGTCAACTTTCGAGTATAATTAAATTCATGAAATGGTATTTTTGCAGCCAATTTTAGCCCAAATTCATGAAATGAATTCGTAAATTAGCCTACGCATAAACGCAGTATAAGATCAAACTGCTTGTTAAAAAGCTGTAGTCAGAAAAATAATAAGGTTGTCTGTGAAGCAATCAAAAAATAGGACTAATGGAAATGTGTCTTTATTTTATGTCAGAGGTCGGCAAAGCTTACTCGTGCGAGCAGTACGCTCAACACACGTATTCTTACGCTCTTTAAATCAGTCGTTGTTCTGACCACAGTATATACAGTAATAAACCTTTTCGCAGTTTTTCACCAATTGGTCCCCGAGGAGTGCTTTTGGGTTGTGTGCAGAGTTTTCGTTTTGCGAGCACGGCAACACTTACTGTGGGGAAATTCTTCTAATGATTATAAAAAGTTCTTTTCGAGGTTAAAATATACATATATAATAGTGTTATCTATGAACAAAATGTAGGTTAAATATAATATCAATACTTAATTAAGAATAATATCAATAGTACAGTACATAATTATTGCCTGTGTTTCATTAAACTGGAAACTCAAATCGTAATTATAGCACTGGATGGAGTTTTCTTAAATGTAAATTTAAAATTAATAAAATATCCATTGTAAGATTATATTTTTATAAAAAACGTGAAATTTGTGAATTTATCATGGAAAATTCTAAATTTCCGAATATATTTAAGTCTTTATTCCAAAACAAATCAAGGTTGGTATTGTTATAGAGACTCTAAAGGGCCATTCACATACAACTTTCCTCGCTTTGCTTGACAATTCAAACTTTGACAACAAAGCGTGGAACGCAGAAGGTATGTTACAATAAACGCTTTGACAGCTTTTGCGTTCTCCTTTTCCTCCATATTTTTTAACTGTAAAATAGATAACAATATAATAATATGCATTAATAATAGCAATAAAAATTCCTACTTACCCTATTTATGTCATTAAATGCAAATGCAAGCGCACGAGAAAAGATACATGTAGACAGCTGAAAGCCCGAAAGCGGGCAAAAGTTGAGAGTTGCCCAAGATTTTGGTTCGTTTTGCTTTGCTTTGTTTCAAACGTTTTTTATGTGAGCATACTCATGCAAATGCCTACATCGATCTTATATGTCAAAGCAGAGAACTATCAAGCAAAGCGAAGAAAGTTGTATGTGAATCAGCCTTAAAGCCTGCCAGCGCATCCGCCCAGAGAGCTCATTAAGCACACCCAAGTTTGAGCGACCAATACCCGGAGCTCCTCGAAGATACTGAACATCAAAGTATAGAATTCACAAATATGAATCATACACACATACAATAGTAATTGCTATGAATGACTACCGTATAAAGTCAGGACACGAATTTGCTGGAGACTCCGAAGGTTATGGTGTCATAAGTTCAGACAGCACATTCAATGGTCCATTACCCGGAGCTGCTCCAACATGATGAGTAGATTTTAGTGAGGCTCACATGCCACTACTGCCTCTGGCTACACGCTGGATATCGGAATATTGCAAAAAATAGCAATTATCTCTTATAATTATAAGAAAAGTGTTTGTTTACAAAATTACCTGTGCCACTCTGCCGTAGTACGGTTGTTGCTCCCTTTCATACCACAGTAAATTTGTATGCAACTCTGAATCGGCAAAATTCATGCTCCTTCTCATTATCAACCTTGATCTGATTTTACTCTCGAGGAGTACTCAAAAAGGTTTATTACTGTATATACTGTGGTTCTGACACCAACGAAGCAACATAGGCAGCGGCTATGCTGATATATACCTATGCTACAGTAGACATATCTACTTGGATAAATGAGTAAAATTATTAAAAAAAATATTTTATGATTCCTAATGCGTTTGGTGATGTGCAGTGCCTCTTGACCACATATCAATTAAAGGAACGCGTGAATATAATTTCAGTAGACATAATATTTTTCATAGAGATTTTGATAATTTTCAAGGTGTGCGGAGGGCTAAATTGTTTACTGCAAAGAAAAAGTTTTTTCTTCTAAAGTTTAAGGAATGGATTTCTCAAATTGAAGAAGAAAATTGGAAAAGCATTAGTAAGGCACAAACTTTATTAAAAAAACCCGTTGGCAAACCTAATTACTTTAAATATCGTTAAAAAAGGAAGACCTTTTTCAGAAGGCATCTACATCAAAGAAATTTTAAAACAAGTTTTGCAGGAACTCAATTGCATGCATGATGTTGTTATCGAAAATATTCCTTTGTCTCTTAGGGCATTAGCTCGTCGGACAGATGAAATGGGTGCATTTATTGAAACTGAAATTAAAAATAAAAATTAATTCATGCCAATTTTTTTGTATATGCGGATGCCAGTTGGTCATTTGTATTCGAACCGTGGATTCCAATTACGATGTACTTAATTCAATGTTTTCGTTAGAAACTTTTTACGTAAACTAGTGTTTGACATCGTTTATGAAAAACTTCTTTCTGAAGTAGAAATACGTAAATTCGCTGGGGTATGTACGGATGGTGCAAACGTCATGGTTGGCAAAAGAGAAGGTTTTTTGGATCAGCTAAAAAAGGACGATATTAATATTTTTTCTTTCCATTGCGTAATTCATTAAATCTATCTTGCCTCTAAATTTTTAAGCAATCTTTCCACCATGAAAACTTCCGAGGCAATAATAAATAAAATAGGAGGAGGGCATCACTCCCCAACGGGAAATTTACGTCATTTTTAAAAAACACTCTTTTCTTTAATTTTGGGGACGGATTTGAAGACATTAAGGGAATTCCGAATTTTATTGATATCTCGGAAAACCGCTTTACTTGTGATGTGAGCAAGTATGACTTGGAAATTGAATTAGAAATAATAATCCTACATTCTGAAAAATTTAGATAACAGTTTGTATCCTCAACTCCAATAATTTTCTTTTAAGATGTATATGTTATATGTTTCTTTATCGTCAATTTAATTTATTTTAAAATGAACTAGGATTAAGTGGGAAATAAATTTTATGGAGTTATTCAATTGCTTAATTTTTTATTGAAGTTTGTTAAAGAATCGATGTTTCTTATTTTAATATACATATAATATGTAAACAGAGCACCCGACGTCGTTCGGGGTAAACAAATCTAAATATAAAACAGTAATACAAATATTCAGTTCGAGGGAGGAAAACTATTTTGTTTCTGTCTAAATTAAGGCATCCTAATGAGCCATACTTTTAGCTTTATCGTACTGCAACTAACATATATTGATCATCCCTTTCTGTACCAAAAATCTTGTTCCATTATTAATATTAGCTGGATTAAGGAAACGATAGAATTTTTAAATTAAAATTAATCAACTATGGTACATTCCGTTTAGCTTCCTATTCGCTAAGCTGTTTAAGTAGATATAGCTGCACTTTTCCGGTAGAATGCTTTTTTCAGAAGTAGTTTTATTCATTATACATTAACATGTTTCGTTTGACAGCATCGCGGGATCAATAAAATAATTTAATCTTTCCATTTCAAAATGCTCTAAAGACTGTAAGGTTAAAAAAGAACACAGTTTTAAATATCCGAGTGGTCAAATAGTTGAATACATATTTATACCCTTTTTACAAACACATTTATATATACTTTATTCTAAACACCTTCCATACAAAATTTCAGGTACACGTGACTTATGGCTCGCAATTTATGGCTGGTTAAAAATTCCACGCCTATGGCACGCCCCTTTTACAAACCCATTTATATATATCTTACTATAAACACCTACCATAGATATGTCTGCATCAGAGACTGGCAAACGATGCTGATTTTGTGATTTTAAGCCCGCTCACATTAAAAACGGGGGATGAACGAGCACCAGCGTGCTGTTTTGCAAATACAGCCACCATAAGTGAACGATACATATAACAGCTCATACTGATATTGACTTCGGCAGACCAGTATTCCGAGTGAACGTGCACGAAACCAGCAACCGCCGTATTTGATCGACTACCGAAAGCACGATACTGCATTTGGACGGTTGCCGAAAACATGAGAGCTCATTTGGACGGTTGGCGAAGGCAAGACGCCGCAGTTCATTTGGTGCAGAAGTCGTTTGACTTGTTGCTGAAAGTCATCTGACTTGTTGCTGCAAAGCCATTAAATTTGTTGCTGAAGGCATGGTGCTGTATTTAAAAAACAATTCAACGACATTTGCTTGTGTGAAATGAAGCATTGATATGTACATACATACATACATACGTACGTATGCGTATTCCTCTTGGCGCCAGCAGTGAGTAAAGCAATTGCATGGTACACGCGCTATAAACACATACATACATATGAGACGATAAATTACGCTTTACTACATTCGTCGTGCTTTCGGCAACAAGTCAAATGGCTTTCAACAACAAGTCAAACGACTTCTGCAACAAATGGACTGCGGCGTCTTGCTTCGCCAAACGTCCAAATGAGCTCTCATGCTTTCGGCAACATTTCAAATGCCGCGTTTGCTAGTTTCGTGAGCGAGCATTCGGAATACTGGTTTGCTGAAGTCAATATCAGTATGAGCTGTTATAAGTATCGTTCACTTGTGGAGGCTGTATTTGCAAAACAGCACGGTATGCGCTGGTGTTCAGTCATCCTCTAATTTCTTTTAGGTATCGGTACTACTAAGTCACGCGCTGATCGGTCATACAAAGCAGCAGTATTGATTGAGTATGCAATAGTTGGCGTTCAACGCAAGCCTGCCTCTGGTCTGCATACTAAATTGCAATTTCATGTGACTTATGGTTTTGAAGTTATAGCTGATACATTTTCCGCGCCTTTTACAAACTCATTTATATATATCTTTATATAAGCGCCTACCATATCTATACCTGCATACCAAATTTCAATCTCGTGGGGCTTTTGATTCCGAGGTTATAGCTGATAAAAAATTCCATGCCTATGGGATGTACAACGCCCCCTTTTACAAACTCATTTATTTATGGCCTACTATAAGTACCTACCATAGCTATGCCTGCATATCAGATTTAAAGTTCATGTGACTTATGCTTTCGAATTTATAGCTGGTAAAAAATTCCACATCTACGGGATGTGGCGGGCCACGCCTCCTTTTACAATCTCTTTCATATATACCTTATTATAAGCACCTACGGTAGGTATGTCCGTGTACCAAATTTCAAGTTCATGTGACTTATGGTTTCGAAGCTATAGCTGATAAAATATTCCACGCCTACGGGATGTGCTACGCCCCCTTTTATAAACTCATTCATTTACAGCTTACTATAAGCACCTACCATAGCTGCATAACGAATTTCAAGTTCGTAGGGCTTAGGGTTCCCAAGTTAGAGCTGATAAAAAATTCCGCGCCTATGAGATGTGCCACGCTCCCTTTTACAAACTCATTTATTTATAGCGTACTATAAGCTTCTACCATAGCTATGTCTGCATATCACAGTTCAAGTTCATGTGACTTATGGTTCGAAGTTCCTCGCCTATGAGATGTGCCACGCTCCCTTTTACAAACTCATTTATTTATAGCGTACTATAGGCACCTACCATAGCTATGTCTGCATATCACAGTTCAAGTTCATGTGCCTTATGGTTCGAAGTTCCGCGCCTATGAGATGTGCCACGTCCCCTTTTATAAACTCATTTATAGCGTACTATAGGCACCTCATGGGGCTTATGGTTTCGAAGTTACAGCGGATAAAAAATTTCACGCCTGTGGGAGGTGCCACGTCCCCTTTTATAAACTCATTCATATACACCTTACTATAAGCACCTGCCATAGCTGTGCCTGCATACCAAATTGCAAGTTCATGGGGCTTATGGTTCCGAAGTTACAGTTGATAACAAATTTCACGCCTATGGGGGGGCCACGCCCCCTTGTCGAATCCCAATCACCCTATTGTAGGCCCAGGTGTCATTTCGTTCGATTCTGTCCGTCCGTTTAGGCTACAACCTGGCACATACATACATACATACTTCCACAAATATATAGTAGATTTATAAACGATATTTTTATTCGTATACATGTACAGTGGCGGTCTAAAGTGGATGAATGGTGCTTCGTATTGCATATTTACAATGGTTTTCAAGCTAAATTTTTTTTGATATTTTATAAAAACATGGTTCATGCTTTAACAAATACCATGTAAATCACAATTTCAAACTTAATATAGAATTTAGAAAAATTCCACAAATTTTTATCTAAAATTCGAGCTTTTTAACCAACATCGTTTTTTATTTTTTTGGGTATGCAGTTAACAGGATTTGATTAAAATTAGTGCAACGTTTGAGCGGCAAAAAAATCGCATTGATTTTTAATAATTTTTTTTTGTTGACGGCGTTTCGCACATTTCCCAAATAATCATTAATTTCTTGTGGAAGAATATGCGCAAGGCTTTTGCGAAAAAAAGTCACTGCCAGTTTTCCTAAATTTCGCTTTTTATATGAAAAAAACTGAAAAAGCCGTCAGGAAAAAAAATATTACAAATCAATGCGATATTTTAGCCGCTCAAAACTTGCACTAATTTTACTAAAATTTTATAATCCTATTAGCTGCATAGATACTCAAAAAATTAAAAAAATTCTGATTAAAAAGCTCAAAATTTAGATAAAAATTTGGGGTATTTATAAAGTTTGATTTATATGGTTTTTGTTAAAGCATGAACCATATTTTTATAAAAAAATATCAAAAATATTCTAGCCTGAAAAACATTGCAAATATTAAACACGAAGCACCATTCATCCATTTTTGACCGGCACTGTATGACACATTGCATTGTTGACACATTTGGTCTTTAATTTTTAAATTTTACTCTTCACCACTGTGCATTACGATTACTCTGTGCTCACCAACACACTCGCAAAGTCAATTTTGCCGACCTCTGTTTTATGTTTATTAAAAGTACGATTCCTGTGTTCACCTAAGTACAAAATTTTTTTTTTTGCTAGCCAAACAAATTTGAGCGTACGGATTTCGTACGGATTTTCCATCCACCACTTTTTGTCTTTGTACGGGTTTTAGACTCTAAACGTCTGGCAGCCCTGTTAAAAGGATTAAATAAATAAATTTAAATAGGTATATATGGAAGGTTTATAAAGATTAATCGATTATACCTTTTGCCTTTCAAGCGCTTATATAAATAATTTATACGGAAATGCATCCTACATTTAAAAAATAGCTATTTCACATTTATTGGAAGGTCTATTTCGTGGCTGTGGGATAATAATTTTTGGGGAAGTTGGTGGTGCCAGAAATTACTTCGCCATTAAATATTGGAAATATCTAACTTATTCAGCCTAACCTACTCCGCTGGTGAATGGAACAAACGGACGCCTTCGTAAGTCCACGCTTTTCTGCAAATTACACAGCTTGGCTTAGGCATTATTAATTTTTTAATAAATTATATAGTACTAGCTTATACCCGCGGGTTTCACCCCGCGCTTTTATACACATATTAAAAATAATTTAATGATGTTAGATTTTATTTCTGTGCCCATTTCGTTACAGCTCGTTATTTTTTAAGCGAGTTAAGGTATTTAGGCCGTTTAAAACTATGAAATTATAAAATCTCGTCTGCGCGCTAGGCATACGAAAGATATCAATCCCTCTAAGTTTACCTTAAACAGTTTCCAGGTATACGACTCGTGAACGTGTAACCTTCTTGGAGGTGCCACGGCGAGTTCTAATATTTCCAACTCAAATTTAGTAACCTGGCTTTGATAAAATACCACTTCTCATTACTGTAGCAAATGCCTCAAGAGAGCTTTAGATTATAAGGCCGAACCCGGCTCTCCCTTTTCCATTTAATGAAATTTATTCTGTCAGTACGGAACTTATAAAATAAATCTCCATAACAAATTTAAAATACTTCGAGAGATTTTCTATCCTTCCAGAGATATGTATTAAGAAGTTTTTAGTATGTATGGGTGGCGACATGCCTCCTTTTTTATACATTTTGTATACACAACTCCATACCAAGTTCCAGTATCCTTCTACAAACACTTCTAGGGATATGTGGCAAGAAAAAGTAAATTTGTACTGGAAGTGCCACGCGCCTTTTTCTTATAACTCTAATTTTCTTCCATGAATTTAGAATTGATTTTACATACCCCAGTACCAAGTCCCAGTACTCTACCATGAACACCTCTAGAAATAAGCAGTATAAAACAGTTAATTTGTACGGCAGGAACCATGTCTCCTTTTCGAATAACGCAAATTCTTCTCCATGAGTATGGAATCAATTTTGTATACACATCTCGGTGCCAAGTTCCAGTCCTCTGCAATAAACACCTCCAGAGATATGCAGCATAGAAAAATCAATTTGCATGGGAGTTGCCACACCACCTTTTCCAATAACTCTCATTTTTCTCCATGAGTATGGTATTAGTTTCACATACATACATACATATGTATTTCCATACCAAGCTTGAGTGCTTTACCCCAAACATTTGAAGAGATACGCAATATGAAACTTTCAGTCAGTATGAAAGGTGCTACGCCTCTTTTCCAAAAATGTCCATTTTTCTCCGTGAATATGAACATGATTTCACACAGTGTTGGCAAACTGTTAATCTGACTAACGATTAAAAATTAACGATTAAAATGTTAATCGCGTTTGACGATTAAAATTAATTAGTCGTAATCAACTGTACGATTAATGATAACATTTTTTTAATCGTTAATCGCTGGCTGCGATTACGTTTAATTAATTTAAAACATTAATCGTTAATCCAATTAAAAATAAAATCTGATTAATTTGTCTACTTTGTCCGAGTTTGAAACCAAACACCAGTTATAGTAATTATGTTGTGTTTTACGCTTATAAAAAGCACATAATATAAAAAAATATAATTATTGTTATTAGTAATACATAGACTGGGAACTTTCACAAACCTAGTTTGTAAAACGTTTGTTGGTATATATCTTAATGAAAATGCACACCAAATTGCTTAGATTGATGAGGAAACCCGACTTAGCCATACCGGATTAACTTGCTTTGTGTGCACAGGGAAATTCCAGCATAACTTAATTAATCACCAAACCTACTTGATCAAATTAAGAGTTAATGAATAAAAATTAATTACGATTAACTGTTTAGTCGGATTAAAATTAATCATGATTAACCGTAATCAGATTGAATTTAATCGAATCAACTAACTAATTAAAACATCAATCGATTAATGCCAACATTGATTTCACATACATATCACTATACCAAGTTTCAGTTCTCTCCCACAATTACTTCCAGAGATATGTATGTAATATGAAAATTCCAATTTGTATGGGAGGGGCCTTGAGTTATCGGACTTACTTTCAGTCTAAGACTATCCTTCCGAAATCCGTAGTAAGTGTACTAAATTTCGTTCTGATCGGAAACCCGGTTAAGGAAGTAGCCTATTTTTCAGTCCAGGTCATAAACCATCTTTGAGCAAAATTTCATTTTCAAACAGGTATCCTTCTTAAAAAAGTAGCCCATTTTCCAGTCTATGTCATAAGCTATCTGTGTGCAATCTTTCATGCAAATCAGTTCAGTCATTTACGCGTATTAATTTAATTAAACTTTCCTAATACGTGATAACTCTTAAAATAGTAGCATATTTTCCAACATAGGTCATAAGCTATCTCTGTGCGAAATGCCATACAAATCTGTTCAGTCGTTTCCGCGTATTAATTTAATTAAAGTTTTTTTAACAGGTGGCAACTCTTTCAAAAAATTAGCCTATTTTCCACTGTAGGTCATAAGCTATCTGGTTGCAAAATTTCATGCAAATCCGTTCAGACTTTTCCGCTTATTAATTTAATTCAAATTATTTAGCAGGTGGTAACTCTTAAAAAAGTAGCCTATTTTTCAACCTAGCTCATAAGCTATCCGTGTGAAAACTTCCATGCAAATCAGTTCAGTCATTTACGCGTATTAATTTAATTAAACTTTCCTAATACGTGATAACTCTTAAAATAGTAGCCTATTTTCCTACATAGGTCATAAGCTATCTCTGTGCGAAATGCCATGCAAATCTGTTCAGTCGTTTCCGCGTATTAATTCAATTAAACTTTTTTAACAGGTGGCAACTCTTCCAAAAAATTAGCCTATTTTCCACTGTAGGTCATAAGCTATCTGCTTGCAAAATTTTATGCAAATCCATTCAGTCGTTTCCGCGTATTAATTTAATGAAACTTTTTTAACAGGTGGCAACTCTTAAGAAAAGTAGCCTATTTTCCAATCCAGGTCATAAGCTATCTGTGTGCAAATTTTCATGCAAATCCATTCAGTCGTTCCCGTATATTAAATAAATTAAACTTTTTTAACAGGTGGCAACTCTTGAAAAAGTAGCCTATTAACCAATCTGGCCCATAAGCTATCTGTGCACCAAATTTCATGCAAATCCGTTCAGTCGTTTCCGCGTGATGATTTCCCAAACATCCAAACATACAAACTTTCACATTTATAATATTAGTAAGATAAGATTTTCCACAAAAATTCAAACGGAAAATTTTAGAAAAAACAATGTTACAATCAAATAATAAATGGCGAAATTGCACCCAAAATATATGTAAATACTTCCAAAGAAGCAACACATAAAACGTACAACGAATAAAGGCAACATTGTGAAATATAAGGCATGTCAGAAAATTAACAGAGAATGCTGCCTTATTCACCTGTTTATTGCGCCATGAAATCCAACATAACCCCGCAAGAACAGTGACAACCATTTGACCGGTAAAATGACGGACAATCCTGATAGAAATTCTCGTCATTACTTTGTTTCTATCAAAATATTAAGGGCAATGTGCAAAATTTGATGGAAAAATGGTATACATGTGAATCATCAATGATATAAACATTGGTCACAAATGAATAATCATGCTTGATGGGATCTTAGGTCATTTTTGGCAGATCATACTTGCTATAAAAGTTGATCGAATATGACAGATCACAATTGAAGAGTTTCGACGTCATATTAAAGAACATGAGCTTTTCTCTGCTCATGGCAAATGTTAGTAACATTTTTTGTTTAATTTTAAAACACATTAAGAGGACCCGCCCGTGCAGCACAGAGCCAGCACACCCAAACCCCAACACATCACAACAATAAACACACAAACAAACACAATAGCACCCACACACCGCCGCCGGAAACTCCTAATCTCTGCGACAATCTGCTCGGTTTGTCAGTCCAGAATATTCCGTAACGTGACATTAATCAAGGGCAACTCCTGCCTTGGCTGGTGCCACTTCAGGGCATGCTCCAGAATTGGCAACACGCGTGATTGGACGAGTGACTATGTGGGCCACTGCTGTGCTGCCCAGTCGCATACCTCCCCCGCGACGCCGCCAACCACCACCACAAGGCAGCACCCCCTTTTGCAGCATACCTAACGGATGTCCTCAATTTGTCAATGGCCACTCTGGTCATTCCAAACATCTGGAATATGAGGAGAGTGGTGCCACTGCTCAGACCGGGGAAACTAGCCAATAAAGGAGAGTCTTATCGTCCGATAACCCTCCTTTCCCCGGTAGCGAAGACACTAGAGGCCTTGCTACTACCATTTTTCACGAACCACCTGACCCCAGCGAAGCATCAGCATGGATAACTCGTTGCCTTAACCGAAAGCGCCCCTGTGAGAGAACTATTCTAGTAGCGTTGGACCTATCCAAGGCGTACGACACTGCCAGTCATTCAACGCTGCTAGAAGACATAGAGGCCTCACTCCCACAGAGACTCAAACGGTGGTCGGCGAATTACCTGAAGGGTCGACACTCGTCAGTAATTTTCAGAGACAAAACTAGCAAGCCACGTAAAATTAAACAATGGGTACCATAGGGTGGTGTCCTGCCCCCACTACTGTTCAATTATTATATCTCGGAGCTCCCTCAACCACCAGAGGGAATAAATATTGTCTCTTATGCTGACGATTGTTCGATTATGGCGCCCGGGAATGTAATTGACGACTTGTGCTCGAAAGTAAACGGTTATCTCGCCGAACTTTCTAGCTTCTTCACTGCAAGGAGCCTTGCCCTATCCCCTGCGAAATCCTCGGCAACCCTATTTACCACCTGGACGAAGGTCAGACTGCAACTGGGTATTCACGTTGATGGCGTAACAATACCGACGGTGAATGACCCCTCCTCGTGAGTTACCTTCGACAGCCTGCTCTCCTTCTCGGCGCATACAACCGCAATTTCCAACAAATTACATAGCCGCAACAATGTCAAGTGCCTAGCCGGCAGCACTTGGGCCAAAGATAAAGAAACGTTTTTGGCAACATACAAGGCAATTGGTCGGCCGGTTGTAAACTATGCAGCGTCCGAGTGATCGCCTGGGACCAGCAGGACACAGTGGATGAAGCTACAGACCTCTCAGAATACGCCACTACGGACGGCGACCGGATGCCTCTGATGACGCCCCAACACCACCTACATGACGAGGCTCAGATCCTCCCAGTCAAAGAACATAATACAATGCTCTGCAAGCAGTCCTTGTGGGGAGCCACAGAAGTGGTCATCCTAACAAACAGCTGCTTACAGAAGGGCCCTCGCCAAGGCACGTCAGGAGTCATCTCTACGAACTGAGGAATTAAGTCCAAAGGTTCCCTAAACAACCTCTGGACCCGTCAGCTTATCGACAGGCCCTGAGCGGCATTCACAGGGAATCAGTCTCAAGTTATGTAGACTCCCGCCGTTCTAGAAACACAACCACCCTACTTCGCTCTGGCTATTTCAGCAGGCTAAACTCATACCTGAGCAGAATTAATGAGGATGTGCCCAATGCCCGGCACATGGCTCTCGGCACCTCTTCACATGCCCCGAGAACCCCATCCAGCTGACGCCCCTGTCCTTATGGACGGACACTTCCTGGGCCTCCCCTTAGCTGAAACGGACGACAACGTTGACGGATGAACCGACCTGAGCGTGGCTTAGTAGCCGCTACAACAACAACAAAATACAGATTTTTATAAAAATTCTATAAATATATCATTATTTATTTATCGAAGTATTGTTTTTTTTTTTTTAAGAAAAGCGCCGCGGACGAGAATTTTTAATACAAAATTGCGTGATTTTTTATAAAAATTTGTATAGGTGAATCCGCACTTAGGGATTATAACCCTCACTAAGTAGAAGAATAAAAAGGGCTGAACACCTTTTGCAGAGAACACTTTCTGCGTAGGCGGCCTTCGGCCGCACTTAAAGATTATAACCCTCACTAAGTAGAATTCTCCTTTCTGTTTTGCGAAGAAAAGGGGCTGAACACCTGTTGCAGAGAACACCTTTCTGCGGAGGCGGCTTTCGGCCGCACTTAGGGATTATAACCCTCACAAAGCATGATTCAATAATACAAGGTTATGTAATTTGTGAGAGCTAAAATTTGACAGTCCTTTATATAGATTTGTATTTTGGAAGTAGGAAAAAGGGGAAGAATGTGATCGCCTTTTGCGAAAACGGCAGTAGAAAGGTACCAAAAGAGTGTGCAAAGTATACAATTAGAATTGAAATGTGTATTATTAATCCTATGTGAATTTGCAATATATTTGGCTTTTTAATGGAAATACTAAACAATACGTAAAAATATGTATGCATTTTCGATTTAAGTTATTCGTCATTTCCTTGAACAAATCTAGAATACCGACCGTTCAGCTATGCAAAAACGAAAAATGCAGATCAATAGAACTTTTTATGCTCATTTCAACCATGTCAAAATTATTTGGCGCAAGTAAAAAAGAAGAAGTTCTAGAAGGTTAAAGTTCAGTTTTTAGATATTTTAAATATTAATATCTTATGAACTATACAACCGATTAAAAACTAATGACGTCACCATAAAGATAATTAATTTGTTTTCAGCTGATGTACATAATTTATAGCTTTTTGTATTTCTAAACTAAAACCACTAAAAAACGAACAAATGTTATTTTTTCATGAAATAACCTTTTTTTGAAAAAACTGCATAATTAATGGTAAAGAAATTTATATTATTTAGAAAGTGTAATTCGATATTACATATTTTATCATGATCTACTTTTGGGTTTCAACAATTTAGTGATAATAAAAAATACAAATAAATCTCTTATATCTTCTTTATATTTTACCCGTGCCAAATAAATTTGGTATCGTTGAAATCAGCGTAAAAAATCGGCTTTTTTGGTTATTTTATAGCTAAACGGTCGCTATTGAACACTTGTTCTAGAAAATTACGCATACGAAAGAGATGCCAACGAATATTTAGTATGAAGAATTTTTGGTTTTACTACTAATATCACTAGAAACTATAGAGTAAGCAACATTCTTCACAAGTAAAGGAGCCGATTTTACATGTGGGAGCGAGAAGACTGCTTTATTACAAAACCTTTCCATTATTGAATCATGCTCACAAAGTAGAATTCTCTTTCTGTTTTGCAAAGAAGATGGGCTGAACAACTTTTGCAGAGGACACCTCTCTGCGTAGGCCGCGCTTAGGAATTATAGCCCTTACTAAGTATAATTCTCTTTATGTTTTGCGAAGAAAAGGGGCTGAACACCTTTTGCAGGGAACACGTTTGGTCGTAGACGGCCTTCGGCCGCACTTGGGACTTATAACCCTCACTAAGTAGAATTCTCCTCTCTGTTTTGCGAAGAAAAGGGGCTGAACACCGTTTGGAGAGAACACCGTTCTGCGTACGTGGCCTTCGGCCCCACTTAGGGATTATAACCCTCACTAAGTAGAATTCTCCTTTCTCTTTTGTGAAGAAAAGCAGCTGAACACCTTTGCAGAGGACACCTTTCTGCGTAGGCGGCAATCGGCCGCACTTAGGGATTATAACCCTCACAAAGTACAATTCTCTTTCTGTTTTGCGAAGAAAAGGGGCTCAACACCTTTT
>NW_023458555.1:89554771-89600623 GCF_013731165.1 Rhagoletis pomonella | reverse complement strand
TTTTTAACATATATTAAAAAGCATGCAGAAAAAATTCATACAAAAGCGATATGTCCAATATGCGGAACAGTTTTTAAAGACGATGCTTTTCCTATATTTTGTTAGACTTTTCATAAGTGTAAAAATATTTTGTGAATATTACTTTCTTCATATGAATCATATCACATTTTTTGTTTAATTCAAGGCATATCAAACAGGTTTAGAGCATTTGAGCAAAAACAACATTTGCCTGTATTTTGTTATTGCTTCTGGTATCGAAGGTGCCAAAAACTGTTCTGATTTTTTTCTTCTACATCAAAGCGTGCCATGCGAAATACGAAAAAGGTAAAAAATTTAAATTGAAACAAGTAAGAAAGTCTAAGTTCGGGCGGAGCCGAACATTAAATACCCGGCGCAATTATTAAATATATGTTTTTCCACCTTTCCGAAAACTACCGCTACACAATAAGCCGGGGTGTATAAATTTTAAGTAAATTAGCGTGCTTAAATTTCGAAATATTGCAGTTTCAAGCATTTCTGAAATATACCGTTATATGAAAAGCGGTCGTAATTTAGTCCGATTTCAATAATTTTCAACGGTTTGCTTTTATGTGGCAAGCACAATAACCATACCGAGCTTGGTACAAATTGCTAGAACGGTTAGCGAGATACATATATGTGATCATAAGTGGGCGGTGCCACGCCCATTTTCCAAAATTGTATCATAAGCGTATTTCTTGGTAAAAAATTGTTGCCACCATCTATTTTGAATAAATTAGCTTTAATATTTACTGATTTATCGAGGATTTCGTATTGGCCAAACTACCGTTATATGGAATGTGGGCGTGGTTAATGTCCGATTTTAAAAATTTTCGGCCATTTGGTATGTTGTAGCAGGACCAACAACTGTGCCAAGTTTGGAAGAAATTGGTGCAGCGGTTACCAAGATATACACATGTAACCATAAGTAGGCGTGGCTACGCCCATTTGCCAAAATTTTTTAATATTCTTATTTTTCGTCTAGAACTCATTGCAAATATCAATTTTGAGTGAATTATCTTCAGTAGTTACTAAAATATCGCACTTTTCGTATTTCTGAAAATTACCGTTATATGGGAGGTAGGCGTGGTTATTGTCCGATTTCGCCCATTTTCAATACCATCCGTCCCATGCCCAAAAGAAGTCCGCGTACCAAGTTTCGTTAAGATATCTCAATTTTTACTCGAGTTATCGTGTGCACAGACGGACGGACGGACGGACGGACGGACGGACGGACGGACGGACAGACAGTCACCGCTTAATCGATTTCTCTTTTCATTCTGATCATTTATGTATACATTTGTCTATATCTATCTCGATTCGTTTTGCCTGTTACAAACAACCGTTATGTGAACAAAGTTATAATACCCTTGTGCACAAGTGCGCTCGGGTATAAAAATGAAAATTGTTGCAACTTTCTTTCTTAGTAAATTGGTTCGCTCCTCGAAGCATTGATCCATCCTGTGCCAGGCGGTTGTGCTGCTGAGTTGGGCGAGCTTTCCAAAAGCTGCTATATTTAATTGCTGGTTTTGTATGGAAAATGTTTCACATGCAAATAGATTTTAACAATTTAGAATTTTTGTGAGAAGAAATGTAAAATATTTGACATTTTCGAGAACAAATCATTTGAAAAACAATCAAATCAGCTGCTATACTGATATTACCTGTTCAATGTGCCTTGGTTTAATTATATTTCTGGAATAAACAAAGTTCTTTTTCCTTCTGTCAGTAAACTGTTTTTTTTTTACAAATAGTATAAATAAGCCATGGGAAATAAGGCAAAATTTGTTTTATTTCCAACCTTTGTTGCGGTTGCTACAAAACCAAATTATGAATTGTAATTTTTAATGTAAACATGATTGTGAACAGTAATATTAGTGATGTGCGTTATGGTGATTGCGATTTCTTATCACCGGCGGGTAAAATATCCCTCATCGCTATTTATTTTGAAAAAATCTTTGGAAGTGCAATTTACCTAATGGCGATCCTGCACAAATAGAAGTAATTGACGCACCTCACATCCTCACCGCATGAACATTTTACACCAACTGACGGTATGCAGTTTTATAGTCGATTCAATTTTAGTATTATAAAGTGAAAGTGCAGCTAAGAATTCATGTTGATTTTTAATATTTTTTTTTTTGCATTTTTTTATAAAAGTTGGATATAAAAAAATTTCAGTATGGAAGAAAAAGTGCAACACCTTCAACGAAAAAAGTTCTCAAATATCTACGCGAATTGAATGTACTATCTCGACCATTTAAACATCTCGGACTCGCCCATCACTAAAAATGATTATTTAAATCTAAAGTATATATTAAATGATATTTAATATTTGCTTTAGGAGTGAAATTTCGACAAATTAGTTTAAACAAAAATGTTAAGCGCATAAGCAGAATGTGGAAGCGAGATTCTTCTGCATGCGTTTCAAAGTTTATATCATTTATCAGTTTAAGCACATACGATTAAATGTAAAAAAAATATTTTTAAGTGCGGATCCGAAAGAAATATTTATTAGTTCCTTTGAGTTACGCAAAGTTAGTGCCGAAAATCAATCGATTGTGCTGTTTCCGAAAGGGCCGAAAATGGCCAAATGCACAGTCATTTTCCATCACTGTCACACATACAATCTCACTATTCTGTTGACTTCGTTTTCCCCTTCCGATAACTTTTTGCTTCCGCGCTTGCCCAGCACCGCTGTGCAAAGCTTTGCACGCGCAGTCGCTGCTGATACATATCTGCTGATTTGGGCTTCCCTAAGCTAGGTTAACAGCGCTAAGCTAGCTGACCCACACATTTTTGCGAATTTTTCGGAAACCAATGGTCAGTAGCTCCATTGGTGGCGTTGACGAACACCTAAAAGACACCTAATTCCTGCATATATGTATTTCGAAAATTAAAAGAGAAAAATTTAAAGATTGTTCAGCTAGGTTAACAGCGCTAAGCTAGCTGAAAACACACATTTTTGCGAATTTCTCGGAAACCCAATGGAGCTACTAAATTGATTTTAGTGGCGTTGAAGAACACCTAGAAGACACCTAATTCCATCATATATTTGGAAAATTTAAAAGCTAAATTTAACTGTAAACCTAGGTTTACGTAAACCTAGCTGACCCACACATTTTTGCGTATTCCACCTTTGTTTCATAATGATCTCGATAACGGTAGGGAATACGTCCATAAACCTAGCTGACCCAAGTCGCCAAAAATCAATAAAAATTAGCTAGGACTTAGGTGTCTTTTAGGTGTTAATTAGGGCCTCCAAAATTAATTTAGGTGTTCCTTTGGTTTCCGAGAAATTCGCAAAAATGTGTTAAATTTAGGTTTTAAGTTTTCCAAATATATGCTGGAATTAGGTGTCTTTTAGGTGTTCTTCAAGGCCACTAAAACTAATTTAGTAGCTCCATTGGTTTCCGAGAAATTCGCTAGGTTTACGTAAACCTAGCTACCCATCGTTAAATTTAGGTTTTAAATTTTCCAAATATATGATGGAATTAGGTGTCTTTTAGGTGTTCTTCAACGCCACTAAAACCAATTTAGTAGCTCCATTGGTTTCCTAGAAATTCGCAGAAATGTGTGGGTCAGCTACGTTTACGTAAACCTAGCTGACCCATCGTTAAATTTAGGTGTTAATTTTTCCAAATATATGTGGAATTAGGTGTCTTTTAGGTGTTCTTCAACGCCACTAAAACTAATTTAGTAGCTCCATTGGTTTCCGGGAAATTCGCAAAAAAGACACCTAATTTCTGCATATCTGTATTTCGAAAATTAAAAAAACATTTAAAGATTGTTCAGCTAGGCTTTCTTCGCAAAACAGAAAGGAGAATTGTACTTAGTGAAGGTTATAATCTCTAAGTGCGACTGTAGGCCGCTTACGCAGAAGGTTGTTCTCTGCAAAAGGTAATAAGCCCCTTTTCTTCGCAAAACAGAAATTAGAATTCTACTTAATGAGGGTTATATTTCTTAAAAGCGGCCGAAGGCCGCCTACGCGGAATGGTGTTCTCTGCAAAAGGTGTTCAGCCCCTTTTCTGCGCAAAACAAAAAGGAGAATTCTACTTAGCGAGGGTTATAATCCCTAAGTGAGGATTTACCTATAATAATTTTTATAAAAAAATACGCGATATTTTATTAAAAATTCTCGTCTACGGCGCTTTAAAAAAAAAAAAAAAATACTTTGATAAATAAATATTGATAAATTTTCGCCTGCGGTGCTTTCTTTTAAAACTGGATAATTCGATAAATGATTTTTATTCAAATCAATACTTTGTTCTTGTAGAGGCTACTAAGCCCCACTCGGGTCGGTTTATCTGTCAGCGTTGTCGTCCGTTTCAGGTAAGGGGAGGCCCAGGAAGTGTGCTACTTCAACAGGGTCTGTCCATAAGGACAGGGGCGTCAGCTGGGTGGGGTTCTCGGGGCATGTGAAGAGGGGCTGAGAGTCATGTGGCGATTCTCCACATGTCGGGCATTGGTTGCGCACATGCTCATCAATTCTGCTCAGGTATGAGTTTAGCCTGCTGCAATAGCCAGAGCGCAGTTGGGCTATTGTGGTGCGGGTCTCGCGAGGCAGACAAAATTCTGTCCCGTCCACGTCAGGTGGTTGTGTTCCTAGAACGGCATTCACAGGGTCGCTCAGGGCCTGTCGATAAGTTGACGGGTCCAGAGGTTGTTTAATAAACATCTGGACTTCATCCCTCAGTTCTTAGAGATGCCTCCGGACGTGCCTTGGCTAGGGCTCTTCTCTAAGCAGCTGTTTGTTAGGATGACCACGTCTGTGGCTCCCCACAAGGAACAACTTGCAGAGCATTGTGTTATGCTCCTTGAATGAGAGCATCTGGGTCGGTTAGGTGTGTGTGGGGACGTGATCAGGAGGCATCCGGCCGCTGTCCGTAGTGCCGTATTCTGGCAGGTCTGTAGCTTCATCCACTGCGTCCTTTTAGTCCCAGGCGACCACAAGGGCGCTGCATAGTTTAGAACCGGCCGGCCAATTGCCTTGTATGTTGCCAACAACGTTTCTTTATCTTTGCCCCAAGTGCTGCCGGCCAGCGACTTGAGGACATTGTTGCAGCTTTGTACTTTGTTGACAATTGCGGTTGTATGTGCCGAGAAGGAGAGCAGACTGTCGAAGGTAACTCCGAGGATTTTTGGGTTATTTACCGTCGGTATTATTGGAACACGCAGAGAACGTCAAAACCGACGGACGACGGAAGTGCTAATAAGTAGCACACTATTCGATAGCAGCTGTGAAATCGCGGAGCATTTGAATAACAGTGTTATTGAGGTTACCAGTAATATATAAGACATTGGTGATGACTCAACCCAGCCTCTCAAACTACACTTAAATTTGAAGAAATTAGTACGGAAGCTATAATTCAAATTGTTAAGAAATTTAAGAGAAAAGTTGGTGGAAATAACTTTCCATCGGAGGGTGTCATTAAATACTCCGTCGAATACATGGGCCATTTCTACGCGTTATTAATAAATAAGAGTCTGCAATCTGGAACTGTACCGAAAAAATTGAAAACTTCGATAATAATTCCAGTGAAAAAAAGTAAAAAATACGACAAAAGCTGAGCTTAGGCCAATTAACACCCTTCCCAATATGGAAAAAATTTTGGAGACGGTTGTAAAAAACCAATTGGTACATTATACTGAGTGCTCATAAATGAGCAATCAGGGTTCAGAGCTAAGCATTCTTGTGAGACTGCACTGATCTTTGTACTATCACAATGGAAGGAGGACCTTTAATCCAAGAGGAATGTGTTAGCGGTGTTTATTGACCTGAAAAGAGCCTTTTATTGAAAAAACTTCAAGCTTTTGGTATAGAAACACTGAGCTGGCATGGTGTCGATGCTTTCTTCCAGATCGTAAGCAACAAACAGTGATTGAGTCAAAAACGTCAAAAACGATTGCAGTAAATATCGGCCTGTCTCAAGGATCGGTTATTGCCCCAATACTTTTTAACATTTACATTAATGACATAAATGTGGTACTGAAATACTGTAAAATAAAACTATTCGCGGATGATACGCTTATAACCATCAGTGGCAGAAACTTACCAAATGCCATATCTAAAATGCAGGAAGATCTTGACTCCTTATATAAATGGTTATATTTAAACAAACTTGTAGTGAAAGTGAAAAAGACACAGTTTATGTTCTTATCTAAGGTGGCTAACGCGAACTCATTCAACTATAGCTTAAAAATCAGAGATGAAAAGCTCGTGGAGGTAAAAATCATTAAATACCTAGGTATTACATTGATAATAAGTTAAAATTCGATGAGCATGTTGATTATGCAGTAAATAAAATTAGTAGAAAAATTGGTCTAAAACACTAGTGTATAGGTCTATAATAGAACCACACTTTATATATTGTCGATCGATCTTTTTCATGGCAAGCGACACATAAATCGACAAATTACAAAAAATGCAAAACAGAGCAATGCGATTTATACTGAATAAGCCTCACGATGCACTCACACGAGAGATGCTTCCCGATATGAACTGGCTGAGTGTTAAGCAGCAAATTTTTTATCACGCCATGAAATTCATATTCAATATAAAGAATGGTCGGGTGCCGGACTACCTAAGCGACAATCTCAGATATATAAATGAAACTCATTCATACATGCTCAGGGAAATTAATAGCTTTAGATTGCCGTTATATAGGACAGAAGTGGATAAAATGAACATATTCTACAAAGGATTAAACCGTTATAACGAACTACTGCCACAAACAGGAAATTAAGAAAGCATTGCCAGCTTCAAGAGATCAAAACTTGATCACTGTCGAACACTACCTATTAGATAGAGGCTCGGCATGGAAACTAGTCATTTCCATCCGGTCGGGTTGCTCTGGGTCCAATCCACTCAGACAGCCTGCTGAATCTGCGAATCTTGACAGAGTCGAAGCACCAATACGAAAAGCGAAGGCGCGGCTTGGTAACTAGTCTTTTCATTCAGACAGCCTGTATAACATCGGAAATCTTGATCGAACTAAAGCAACAATATGAGAAGTGAAGGTGCAGATTGGAAACTAGTCCTTTCACTGCCTTAACAACTGAAGCAACAATATGAAAAGTAAAGGTGCAGATTGGAAGCTGGTCCTTTCCAACTGCCCTAACAACTGAAGGAACCATGTGAGAAGTGAAGGTGCAGATTGAAAACTAGTACTTTCCAACTGCACTAACAACAAAACCAACAACGTGAGAAGGAAAGGTGCAGATTGGAAAGTAGTCCTTTCCAACTATACGGCTCTGGAACTTTCCTGTTCAGACCACTTGTCTAGTTTGCCTGCTCTGCCGTATGATTGGAAACTGCAACTGCATTTTCTTAGAATTTCAGACCTTGTACTCGATTATTTAAATAAATTGAAGTGAAGGGTCGGAACTTTTGGGAGGGGGCAATTGCATATTTTTATTAAAGGGGCCCAATATAGACATACCCAGAAGTTTAGTTAGGCCTTCTTAAGTGAAGCCATTCTAAGAGGCCTACCCAAGAAGGTCTGAAAAAGTGCTTCCTTGCATGTCTTATAGCCGGGGTTATCCATTTACAATTTACGCGAATGCATAAATTTATATTATTTAGCATTACAAATGAGTTTTACTAAACATTTTAAGTTGCAATAACACAAATTTGATATAGACTTTTAGCAAGTACTTCAAAGATGTACGAATTTTATAAATTAAAAAAGCAACTTTAAAATAACTCCTCCAAAAGGCCTTCTGAAGCACGTCCTATAAAAGCCACTCTATACAAAAAACAAAGGAGAAAGGAATGTAGAGTGGAAGGCCTCTTGATTCTCAGGAAGTCCTTTCGGAAGGACTTTTAACTACTGAAATTATCTACTGGGTATGTAATATAATACACTCCGTTGCATAATTATAAATCCAGTACAATAGTCTTTGAAACAGCCGTCACAATCAAGATTGGTAAAACTTTCTTCTATGAGTTTAGCATGGTAAGAGCTCTCTTATAATAGAGTGGTTAATTTTTTTATAATCATAACCTTATTTAAAAGTTAAAGAAAAAATCTAAAAATTACTTGTTGCAAAACTATAAATCCAAAAAAATAAATCCCAATAACATGAGTAAAACATCCAAATATGTCCTTCTAATAACCTATTTGTGCTCCATTAACTTTAATTAACTGAAATATATGCTTCCTCATACTTAGACATAATGTCTTCGGTAAAGCAGCATCCAGTTTATGCCACTCTTGCAAAATCGCCAATTTAAGCCATATAACGTTTGCAAATTGGCGATTATCAGCATAAACTTTCATTGCCGGTATTCTCCACACATTTTCCAATGGATTGAGGTCTCGGGTTCGAATATTGCTGGTTTCCAAGCAGCATTTTTCCTCCCTGCTTCTATAAAATGCAGCATTGTCGTGTTGAAAAATGCAATGTCTTTCATTGCACTCAATAACTGGTTTGAGACTGCTCCGCAGTAGGGGAATATAGTTAGTCTAAATTCTTCATTTTATTTAAACATTAAATCATTAAAATTAAAATACCATGTTTTATTTACTTACCCAGCGCTGATTTTATTTTTGTTCTCATGAAGAAACGTCAGACAAAGCAGAAGTGCCAAAAAAGGAAATTGTGAAGCTTTTGATGGAAAAATGTTGCCAGACTAAAGTTGTAGTGTGGAGAGTTTGGGGAAAATCTCGAGGTGAGGGATAGCAATAGGGTGGGCGATACCACGATTGGCCGGATCGCAACAATGATGAAAGCGGAAAGAACGGTGCTTAGAAGACATAGGGGCCTGACAAATAGCCTATAAAAGGGTGTCGGCTACGTTCCGCAAGAGAATAATCGCCGGTGTCATTGCAACGTTCGTACAGTGCGCGCTAGTTGAGCCTTTGACTTTTTTTGCAGCATTTTGCGCAGTAAAGTGCAAACAGTTTTTTTGAAACAAACAAAAAAAAAACATTTGTAAAAAAAAAACACATTAAACGCGTCGTAAAAATTCGCGAGGCGAAAACAAAAGAATTGTGAGGAGTGTAGGTGAAGAGCCCACAATCATCTTTAAGCGCCCGGCAGAACGTCACCATCAGAAGCCGAGATTACCCTCACCAAGGCAGGAGGATTGGTCAGCACCGGTGACGACCAGATAAGGCCCAAAGCATCAAACCCGTGGAAGAACCCCCCCAGCGACACTGTGCCAGAAGATTAAGGTGGACCACTTCAGTGTGAAGGCAAAAAGGGCACGGCACAGTTCGCTGGTGAGTGCTAGGCTTAAGTATAGTAGAATTCTGTACAAAAGCTTTTGCGTGAGAAATATTTTGCCAAAACAAAAATTTTGAAAGCTCGGATCGAGGAACAATAAGCACCTTTCCGGTTTGTGTAAGGGGTCAGTCAAGACCACCACCGGCATGTTATAACCCAATCATTGGGAATAAATGTTACACTGCGTGTCTCAAGTATAGTCCCAAAAATATTAATTTTTTTTAGAACATTGAATTATGTGTAATATATATGTTCATACATTTTCGTTACTTAGATAATTTGTTAAGAAGTTTGTACATACTTGTACTTTCGTTTTTTTTTATTGTCTTTGTGCCCGCCAGGCAAGAAGAACCCAAACAAAAGGGTACATTTTAGTAGTTTCTGAGCGGGGAATATTCGGCTCCCGGAAACCCTTCACTCCATCCGAAAAGAGCTCTTGTACGTAGGGTCGCAGGTTTTCTATATTGTTTGCTTGACATACGTATATAAACGGAGATTAATTTGATTGGTTCCTTTTTGTTGTGGCGGCCGGAAACCGATTAAATTTATTTCATTTTTTTCCGGTTTTCAAATTCTGATAATGTTCATATGATGTTTTATAACAAATTTTAATGTATGTGTATGTAAAAGAATTTAAAATATGGACTTAATCACATAGGCAGAGGAGGCGGAAGATGACAAGGGGGTAAGTTTAGAGAGAATTGGAGCATGGCAAAAGGGAGGCCGCAAGGAGACACATCAGGCGGTCCATGGATGGGTGGGCTTCCTGTGGGTGACATATGCCAGTGAACGAGCCGCCACGTCCGCCTGGCACCATTGTGGCAAGGGTTAAGGATCCCGACCACCTAATTACTGAGCTAGCCAGGGCAACCACAATAGTGGCCTGGCAAGGGACGACACGTGTAAGCGACAAAGTTAAAATGGCGCCCAAACAAAAAACACCTTAAATACCACCAGCGCCGTAGGTTGAAATTGGCGCCCGCGAATCAAGAATTTTGGAAATAATGCTGTGGGCATAGTCCAAAGCAGCGCAATGAAAACGCATATCGAACATAGGTACACATACATATGTACATGCGTACAAAGTTCGTGTATAAATTTATTTCAGCCTATAAAAGTATTTTTTTTTTGTTATATCGTTCAACTAAAAGGGTCTGGTTGGACTGCATTCTCCTCCTAAACAGATGGCTTGCTTTCAGCACTAGTGCGCGAGTTCAACCGCATCTGAATAAGAAAATTGTAGGCTGGCCAAGCCCCGGTAATAACCTTAAGATGGCATAGCTGGATATGAATAGTCGAGGCTATTTGCATCTCCATCCACAATTCATGTTTTTATGGTTCATGTTTCTTTTTGTTTGGAAAGAAGTTTCAGGACGTAAATGTTTTTTTTGCTTTTAATCAAAGTCCTAATACATGCGTAAAGTAATTAAGCCGCTTTGATTTTAAAGGTACGTTATGACCGCAACTAACAACCCAGTTACGATGCATAACTATATTGATTCTTTTTGTTTCTTAACTTAGACTTTTTTTTATAATTTTTACCGAACTGGCATATCGTTGCTCGCAGGAACGCTCCAATCACTCCCCGAAAAGGATTTGGTCAACCGATCCTCAAAACCCAGAAAGTCATCTAGCTATCCCCAGTTTTTATGAAATCGCATAAGTCAATATCGATCCAAGAATAATTTTTAACTCTCTTCGTCGTAAATATAGATTTGTTTGTATCTTATTTTGGCAATTTTTTTTTTAATTTGAATGACACGCACTCAAAGTGCCTACAATACCCGAGCGAATACAAAAAAAGCGAATATGCATCCACCAGGGAACGTGCCTCCTCAAAAAGAGCAAGGCACCAACGACCCTGCCTTCCTAGATTTATCAGATCGCATAGGGGGCAATAATGAAGCTAGGTCAACTGTTAGTGACACAGTGCAGGGAGTTTCAAACAATGCATCAGGTGCAACTAAGAATATCGTGGCGGTTTCCAAACAGACTGAGTCCCAATCAATACTCTTAATGCTACCACAACCACACCCCTGGACTTTTCCCCACCCTCCTCCAACTACTTATGGCGGGACCAACCGGCTTCCCATAAGCAACTCAACCAAGGCTCGTGATATCCGAGTTGAAATAGCACCGGTTCTAAAAGAAATGATCGCGGAAGCACAAAAGTGCCTGATGAGCGAAATTCACGAGAATATGCAGGAGCTAATTAGAACAGCCCCAGGCCCAGGTTCACGGGCAGGCCCGCCAGGTCTCGATAATAGGGCGCGCAACCGAATGCGCAAAAAGAGGAAACACAATACCAGCGTCGAATCCTTGGAGTCGAGACTGTCAGACAGTGTTGTACCTAGGAGTGATAAGGTTAAGGTCGCATTCAGCTACATATGCACTGGCTTACCACGATCCACCACCAGTTCGCCAACCACCAACACTAGATGCAACAATCCCGGCAGTCCCCCCTGAAAGCGGTCGTCCAAGGTCTGTAAAAGAAAAAATAAAGATGTAAGTCGATCGGATGTTAACATAGAAAAATAAATTATCAAGGTAACCGAGGTTCAATGTCAGTTGAAGATTTTCTGTTTCGGTTAGAATATCTGAAAGAACAATACGCGCGTTCATGGGGAGAAATTCACACGACTTCCATAGGTTGTTGAGTGGTGAGGCGCGTGAATGGTATTGGCTTTATATTAAGTCGCATGGTAAAGTTGATTGGCCTAGCTTGCAATTCGCACTTCGACGTCAATTCGCATCACAACACACCGACTTCGACCTTCTGAGGGAGTTGACTGAGCGGAAGCAAAGACCTGGTGAATTCATAGACGAGTATTTTCACGTGGTGGATACACTGCGCTCGCTACTTAGAAATCCAATTCCGGAGTACGAGATTATCCGATTAGTGAAAGGGAATTTGCGCGAATCGTTGGCTAAGATAGTATATCCCATTGCCGCGTATTCACTCGAGCAGCTGCGGTTGGAATGTAAGGAAGTGGAACGGTGTTTTCCGCGTTGGGATCGCACACTAACAAGTGGCTTTGTTCCACGCTCACAACACGTCAATGAAATCATGTCGATCGAAGACGAAGAACATTTCTCTCCCGGTGATGAGGGTCAAGTCACCGTGGAGGAAATACGCCACCAACGCGCGGCTAGACAGCCAACTGGGCGCAGCAAGGCATCGTGTTGGAATTGTGGTGTGGAAGGCCATTTCTTCACCGATTGCATGTCCATGCAGCGCCGAATATTTTGCTTCAAATGTGGGAAGTTAGATCTCATAACACCGAAATGTCCGGTATGCAACCCAGCGGGAACGCCATTACGACGGGGGAATCGGGCTCCACACAGACCCCGCACCAGTAGATGCCTCGACCAACACACCAACAGCCGACGGGCTAAGTCGTGACACAAAACCACCGGAAAGAAATCCAGGGCATACGTACACGCAGATTGTTAGATACTCGCGCATCAGTAGGCATCCTGGGACGTGGCTGTAGGGAGTTCATAGAGGAACTAGATGCCTCAATTGAACGGTACGTTTCCAGTGTAAAAACGGCAGGAGGACGCTCACACAATGTGTTAGGCAAACTCACCCTACCTCTAAAGTACAAAGATTTAGAACAAAATATAAAATTTTTTTTATGCCCTCACCTTGAACAAAAGATCTACTTAGGGGTGGATTTCTGGCGCGCATTCCAGTTGGCCCCAGATGTGATATCAATAGATGAAATCAACTTCAGCAAATTAGAGGGCGATTTGGTGTCCGAGGAGGATAAGAACGAGCGGCGTGTCCTGCATATGCTTTCGGCGGAGCAAAAATAACGTCTGCAGCAGGTGGTCAGCGGCTTCAAAACTTATAAAGAACATGGGTTGGGACGCACTCACCTTGAAAGCATTCCATCAAGCTGCTCGACGATGCGGTGCCAATCAAAGACCGCCACTACCCTTTGTCCCCGGCAATGCAAGCGATCGTTTACGAAGAAGTAGATAAAATGTTGGAATTAGGCGTGATCGAGGAAAGCGAAAGCCCGTGGAGTAACCGCACGACAATTGTTCGTAAACCGGGGAAAAATCGCTTCTGCCTCGACGCGCGCAAACTGAACGCTGTAACAGTGAACGACGCCTACCCGCTGCAGAACATAGAAGGCATACTCAGCCGCATCGACGACACCCACTTTATAAGCAGTGTTGATCTTAAATTCGCTTTTTGGCAGATTGAGTTGGAGGACAAATGCAAACCGTAACTGCGTTCACGGTACCGGGACGGCCCCTGTATCAGTTTGTAGCAATGCCGTTCTGTTTGTGCAACGCCGCGCAGCGGTTGTGCCGACTAATGGACCGCGTATTCCCTCAGAAGCATAAAGGAAACGTTTTCATATATCTTGATGATTTGCTGATCATTGTGCCAGATTTTGATTCGCACCTACAAATCCTAAGCGAGGTATCTGGTATAGGCGCTTCATAAAAGACTTTGCTGCCATCGCAGCACCTTTGACAGACCTGCTGAAGAAGGGCTAGAAATTCGAAGTGAATACGCAAGCCCTGGAAGCTTTCAATAACTTAAAGGGAGCGCTAACGAGCGCACCTGTGCTTAAACATCCGTATTTCGCTAAACGCTTCTTCGTGCAACGTGACGCGTCTGATTACGGTGTGGGTGCTGCTATATCAAAAGGAAACCGACGGATCGGAGAAGCCCATCGCGTACTTCATCCAAAAACTCAACGACTGCCAGCGCAAGTACACCACCACCGAAAAGGAATGCCTCGCCGCTGTCATGGCCGTCAAAAAGTTCAGGCCGTATATAGAGCTGATGCCATTCACTGTGGTGACGGGTCATACTAGCCTAAAGTGGTTGATGTCGGTAAAATGTTTAAGTGGGAGATTAGCCAGGTGGTCCCTACAACTGGAGGCATTCAATTTTCAGATCGGGCACCGCAAAGGCGCTGACAACATAGTCGCCGATACACTATCGCGCTGCATTGAAGAAATCGCGTACTCACCAATAGCAAACATGGACACGCTGGAGTTCGAATCGCAGGCATATCAGGAGTTGGTGAAGACGGCTCAAGCCAATGCCGAGCGACTGCTCGACCTAAAAGTTGAGAATGGTCTTGTCTTTTAGAAAGCTTTGGTTAACGCTGTCGAATGTGAGGAGAATGAGTGGAAGCTGTGGGTGCCTGAGTCGCTTACCTCTGCCCTTGTAGAAAACGCTCACTGTGTAGAAACCGCCGCACATGGGGGTATAGCAAAAACTCTTAAGTCGCTTAAGACGACTGTATTACTGGCCAAATATGGTAGTCCAAGTTCGCAACTTTGTACGCAATTGTCAGACCTGTAAAGAGACGAAACCAAGGAACGCGACTCTAAGACTCGGCATGGGGAACGAGGTAGTCACAGTCCGGCCGTTCCAAAAATTATATGTAGATTTCCTCGGAAAATATCCCAGCTCAAAGCGCGGGAATAGTTTTATTTTTATCGTAGTAGATCACTTTTCCAAATTTATTTTCTTAAAAGCGATGCGCGAAGCCACAGCTGCAAATGTTGTAAAATTTCTCGCGGATAAGATATTCCACAAATTTGGTATTCCGGAGATCATACATTCAGACAACGGGAAGCAGTTTACGTCAAAACAATTCACGCAGTTGCTGGATGCTTATACATATGAAAACCGCGTATTATGCTCCGCAATCGAATGCAGCAGAACGCGTAAATCAATCGGTGATGGCGGCCATCCGGTCATACCTCAAGAAGGACCATCGCGATTGGGATTGGTACTTGTCTGAAATTGAGTGCGCCCTACGTAGCGCGGTACATTCTGCGACCGGAGTTTCTCCATATTTCGCCTTTTTCGGAATGAATATGTTTACGAATGGCGCGGATTATGCGTTGGCACGCAAATTGAGCAGCCTGAATGATCACGAAATTTTTCTCCTTGACAATAGCGATAAAATCCGAATAATGTGCGAGAAGATTAAAGAAAACATGCACGACACTTATGAAACGAATGTAGCACGGTACATCAAAAGAATTCGCGAAGTTGGCTTCAGGCCCGGCCAAGAAGTATACAAACGCAATTTTGTGCTAACCGACTTCAAAATAAGCATAAACGCGAAATTTTGCAAAAAATTCTCGAAGTGTCGCATAGCAAAAGCACTCGGTAATAATATGTACCTTTTGGAATCGCTTGCGGGAAAGAGTCTGGGAGCGTGGCATGCGAAAGACATCAAACAATAGACCACGATAGCTGTGTAATGCTTCTCTCCGGCGATGAGGGTCAAGTTGTCCGGGGAGGAACCAGCCACATAAAACGGCGCACCAAGAACCTGCAAATAGGCACAAAGTAAACTCACATAAAGTGAGATATTCCAAGCTTCCCGTAGATTGCTGGCAACCGGCAAAGGCACTCAACACATGCCCGGCTTAGCTCTCGAGGCAGGAGACCGTGTCAGGGTATGGGTGTTCCCCACGTTGGGCGTTTGCCTAAATATCACAGTAGATATCCCTGGATCTCCTGAAAAGAGTTAATGGCGATAATAAAACATTAAAATTAAAATACCATGTTTTATTTACTTACCCAGCGCTGATTTTATTTTTGTTCTCATGAAGAAACGTCAGACAAAGCAGAGGTGCCAAAAAGGGAAATTGTGAAGCCTTTGATGGAAAAATGTGGCCAGACTAAAGTTGTAGTGAGGAGAGTTTGGGGAAAATCTCGAAGAGGGGGATAGCAATAGGGTGCGCGATACCACGATTGGCCGGATCGCAACAATGATGAAAGCGGAAAGAACAGTGTTTAGAAGACATGGGGGCCTGACAAATTACCTATAAAAAGGGGTCGGCTGAGTTCCGCAAGAGAATATTCGCCGGTGTCATTTCAACGTTCGTACAGTGCGCGCTAGTTGAGCCTTTGCCTTTTTTTGCAGCATTTTGTGCAGTAAAGTGCAAACATTTTTTTTTTTACAAAAAGAAAACAAAAAAAGATACATTAAACGCGTCGTAAAAAGTCGCGAGGCGAAAACAAAAGAATTGTGAGGAGTGTAGGTGAAGAGCCCACAATCATCTTTAAGCGCCCGGCAGAACGTGACCATCAGAAGCCGAGATTACCCTCACCAAGGCAGGAGGATTGGTCAGCACCGGTGACGACCAGATAAGGCCCAACGCATCAAACCCGTGGAAGAACCCCCCAGCGACACTGTGCCAGAAGATTAAGGTGGACCACTTCAGTGTGAAGGCAAAAAGGGCCCGGCACAGTTCGCTGGTGAGTGCTAGGCTTAAGTATAGTAGAATTCTGTACAAAAGCTTTTGCGTGAGGGATATTTTGCCAAAGGGTCAAACCACGCCAACTGTGTCAATGATGTTCCATTGATTTTCTGGAAAGTGAAGACAATTGTGGGAATCTGTAGATAATTACAGAACAAAAATATACTTTGGACGGTTTCTCGAAATTGCACTGCGTTTTTGTTTTCTTGGTATTATAAGAATATTGCAGTTTTTGAGAGAAAAATTCGTAAATTTTATTCTGCAAATCTTTCTATTGTAAAGGGAAAAGCTTCAGCAATTCCCAAAAAAAATTTCATCAAATGGGTCGCGAGTTACGAATTTTTCTATCAAAAACTGCAATATTCTTATAAGTAACACAAAATAATGTCAGGAGTAGGTAATAATGTACCTTTGTACTATTTAGCATGTCTTTTGACGGTAACAAGAGCAAATTCAATTTAAATCTATCAAATACATTCTAGCGTGTCTCAGTCCTTTACCCACAAAAGCGGCTATAACTTTTTTTTTCTATTCAAAACAGTAAGTGTGGCACCTTCCTGAAATCTTTATTAAATGGGAAATTTTTTTATGTAATGTAAAGTTATAGCTCAGTACATTTTTTTTTCACCCGAGATAGTCAAAGTTGGGGAAGAAAATATCAAAAAGTTAAAAATCCAGAAATAGTCCTAATTTTATGATGGTTCCTTAATATATTTTAACTGCATTGCATTTCGGTATGGAGAGGCAACTATCTGGAAGTATTTTACATAAAAAATTTACTAAGTATTGCCCGGTTTGTAGTTGCAGTTAAAGAAAACACATGAAAAGGCACGATTTTTTTTAAATTCGAAAAAATGTAAATGTTTCAAAAACGGTGACACTTTAACCTGAAAATTTTTTGTTTATCAGGGAGCCGTGATAATTTCACCTTACTCGAGGTGCTAGTAATGTTTTAAGGCCCTTCAAATTTTTTGATGACCAACGGGATCTGAACATTATGCTGTTAACTTCTGGCAAATTGTGACGGAAACCAACAATATTCGGACCTATGTGCTCTCTTGACCTCAATCCAATGGAAAATATGTGGAGAATATTGGCAAAGAAAGTTGATGCTGATAATCGCCAATTTGAAAATGTTGTTTGGCTTAAATTGGCGGTTTTGCAAGAGTGACATAAACTGGATACCGCTTTACCGAAGACTTATGTCTAAGTATAAGAACCCATTTTTCAGTTAATTAATGTCAATGGAGCACAAATAGAGTATTACAAGGACATATTTGCATGTTTTACCTCATTTTATTGAGATTTCTCTTTTTGGATTTATAGTTGTTAATTCTAAGTTTTTGATTTTTGGAGTTCTTTTAAATTAGGTTATGATTATAAAAAAATAACCACTTTATTATAAGAGAGCTCTTACCATGCAAAAGTCATAGAAGAAATTTTTTACCTATCTTGATTGTGACGGCTGTGGCAAAGACTATTGTACTGGATTTATAATTATGGAACTGAGTGTATATATAGGTTTTGTATACATAAGTTTATAATTGATAATTTTCGCAATAAGAACATTACAATTAATTTACATATGTATGTACGAATATCATAGCTGTATTATTAAGTCGTAAGACTGTAACAAATAAATAAATCTTGTTACGACATCAACGTGAATACCCAGTTGCAGTCTGACCTCCTTCGTCCAGGTGTTGAATAGGGTTCCCGAGGATTTCGCATTTATATACAACAGTATTTCAATATAAGGTGAATGCAAACAAAGTTATTGTGTAACTCACCTATTATTGTTTTCTTGTGGCGTTAATTTTTATTTAAGTTTTTTTCACTTTTTCTACGAACATTTAAACATAGATATGTTTCACCGCTGCTGCTAGATCAACACTTTTGCAAAGAAAACATAAGCGCTGCCAGAGAGATGTTAATAATTTCTCAAATATTCCTCAACTTAAGGGCTAATTGAGGAATAGGGTTTAAGAAAATGATAAATCTCAAATGGTAGAGAATGTTGAAACTCAACTTAAGGCCAATTGGAGGAATAGTGTGTGAGAAAATGATAATTCTCAAATGGTAAGAAATGTTGAAACCCAACTTGAGAATTAGGAGCACTTGCAGAACAGCAGGTTATCCATTTAACTCGAAGTTTACCGGTTAAATTGATAAATTGGCTTGCACAATCAATGGTTTGGAGAAACAATAGAGTTAAAGCGTTACGTATTTAGCCCAGCAATTTTCGAAGATTAACTTTCTAACTCTACATACATATGTCAATTATGTCAGAAAAAACCTCGCAAACCATTTTTTCAGAGTATTCTGAGTCGTAAAGAAATTTTAAAGAATTCGCAAAGATCTTATCCGATTTTTTGGCGAATTTTGGAAGAAAATCGGCAAAGCAATGAAAATAACGCTGCTATGTGAAGAATTTCTTGCAGAATTTTTTCAGAATATTCTTTGTTTCCCGTACAGAAATTTCTTTACGAGTTCGTGCCAACCCCTTCATATAATTTATAAGATTCGTAAAAAAGTCGTTACAGAAATGAGATACTCCTAAAGATTTGGGGACTTGGTTTGCAGGGAGACAAAATAAATTGAGATTTCAAAAATACATATCTGTGTTCATATCGAATAGCAGCTTGACTCGAAAGGTTGGCTTTAGTATAATTCGGCATTCCCAGCATACGATTGCGAAAGACTCCCCGCGCCAAGCCTTTGAAGAACTTTTGGCAAATAAACGTGCGAGAAATAGTTCCGGTACTATCAAGTCAATATTCTTATTAAGTCTCATCAGAAAATTCCTTGGCATAAGCTACTTGTTGACATAAGCTGCTATTCCATACGAACACAGATATGTACATATTCACGTATTTATTTTTCCGCCTTCAGCTCTGAGGTTTCGGTCAGTCTGGCGTAAAAAATGAACGCGTTCCATCGCGCGTCCATCCAATTAAGAGAACTCTCAAAAGTGCCGCTGGCCAATTCACAATTTGTACCTATGTATGTATGTATTTATGTAATTGTTTGAAATTTTATATTCGAATTCTACTAAGAAATGTAAACAAACGTCAATAAAGAGAGAGTGGTGCCTACTTCATTTAGAAATCCCTCGGGTTACTTAACTCTGGGACAGTTTTCAATGCTGCAAAACATTGTCTGGTTTAGGAATATAACAATTTAACTCTGAGCTACTTAACTCTCTATTTATATATTTAACTCTGAATGTTCTGCAAGTGGGCCTTAAGGGTTTATCAAACGTTGGAGCATATTTTTTCTTGTGTTTGTTGGGCAGTGTCATTTGGGCTAGCAACCATACCCATACACTCAAGAAAGGCACGAATACACTAACAAATACACATCTACAGCCTGCCACAAAAAATGAACATGCGATGCTACCAAATATGCACACGTTATTACACATACGCCTATTGTCACACTATCGAAGCTATTGCATTTCTGTTGATACTATTGTTAATTGAGATGAAATAGGGAAATTTTCTACGTCACGACACACTATTCTAGTGTGATTTCATAATCATAAGCAGGGCTGGCAAAAATATGCAAATGCTTGAAAAAGTTTTTTTTTGGAAATTTTGTTGGTTTTTGCACAAATTCGACTTACGTGCATATTTATGCATATTTGGCAATATTTGGCACGATTACGATAACCGGGGCGAAAAATTTTGAACAAGGGCGTCGATAGAGGTTATTGAAGCAAGTGTATCGTACAATTTTTTGTTTGATGGGAAACGAAAACTACAGGAGTTACCAAGGGTGAAAGGACAAATTCATATTTTTTTTAAATCCAAATATCTCGAAAACGAAAGCACGGCTGAATTCCTTTAATACGATATACAAATTACGAGGTGAGTTTTGCCGAAGGTTGAGGTACGCTCCGCCGCTCCAGAGTCCAGTGAACACAATGATTTGTGTACTAAGTCGCACACACCCACACACACACGTGTCTATCTAAAATACCGGCAACTTGGCGTGCAGCAGAGAGAGGGAGATAAAGAGAGAGAGTCGGCAGTCGGTGTCGGAGATTACTCGGCGGGTATTCGTAAAGGCGACGGGAGCGCTAAGGAATAGCGCGAAAATAAGAGTAGTAGCGATGATTGCGATGGCAGCCGACAATCCCCTTGCAGTGGTTGTGGCGGCCTCAGCGGTGATGTTGGCAGTGGCCCATATAATGACGAGGGCGACAGCGACCTCCCGCAGTGGTGTTGTATGCGGCCCTGATTGTGGCGCATTAAGCGGCCTCTTTTAGCGTTCGCAGTCCTCGATGACGATGGCGGGCGGCCCTCGGTCGTAGCTTCAGCCTGGGACGGAAGTAGTGGTAGCAGCCCTGGTAATGGTGTCGGTCCGGGCCCTACTGGTGACGATGAAGATTGCGGCGGTCCTGGATGACAGCGAGTACGAAGACGGTCCTTCGTGATGCTGGCGGGCGGTACTCGATAGCGATCTCGGCCTTGGGGCGGAAGTAGTGACATCGGCCCCGATGACGACAGCAGCGGTACGGGCCCTAGCGGTGACGATGACGGTGGCGGTGGCCCTGGATGACAGCGAGTACGAATAGAGAAGAGACCTTCTGTGATGCTGGCGGGTGGTCCTTGTTAAAAAATCTCGGCCTAGGGGCGGCAGCAGTGGCAGCGGCCCCGGTGATGAAAGCGGCGGTCCGGGCCCTAGTGGTGACAATGATAGTGGCAGCGGCCCTGGCTGACAGCGAGCACTGATCATTAGTGCGGTCTCCCAGGGGCCCCAAGCTTCGTAGCCGCTTGGCACTGCAAGTGGGGGTTTACCCCTCACAGCGTCCGCTACCCCCGCGGTATCGTAAGCAGTCAGGGGTGATCGGATATGGGACAGGCCCAAAACGTGTAGCGCCCCCTGCCTGCTTCCGTATGTAGTCGTGGTTGCCAGGTGCTGCAGGGAGTGTTCGCCCCCTTCAGCGCCCGCCAGCCACGCGGTATCGTAAGTGGGCGGGAGAGCGCGGATGCTCTAAGGTACTTAAAAAATGAATTAAAGTTTTTCTTATTTCTAAAGTATTTCGAAAATGAATGAGTTTGAAAGTTTTGATATAACTATTAACAATTAGGAATGATAAAGAAATGCAAGTTTATTTTACAATAATTGACAAAAAATATATGTATAGGTTGGGTGTTGCTGGTCCAGGTACCAGGGGTCTTGTCGGTCTAGTCCATGAATTCGACTACCTTGTTTCTTTCCCCAGTTCTGATGATGGCGTGGCTCGCGCCCACTTGTACGGCGAGCATGCTGTGCTCCCTCCATAGGCATCACCATTTCTCCTTGTTCTTTTTGCATACTACGGTTTCTTGGTAAAGGATTGTTGTGGTTGCTGATGAATATATATTTTATTTTCCTCTTCTTTTATTTATTGTTGTCTTAATGCGCTACCTCGGATTTTGACATCGGTATGATTCTGTAAATAGAGGAGAGACGTGTATGGACTTGCTGCCTATTTGGGTAGTCGGTATGTGCAAGTTTTGATGGTGTTATTTGAGACATAGCTGGTGATCAGATACGGCCCCGAAAATTTTGGTGCGAGTTTCTGGGCGAAGTGCCCAATGGCGGAGGAGAGGGGGTGGTCCTGTTTCATCACCCTGTCTACTGTTTCGGGTTTCCATGGGCGCCGGCGTAGGTTGTGAGGTGCTTTGAAGCTCCGACCGAAGGTTATTTCGGCGGCAGATGCCTTAGTGGAATCATGGTGAGCTGTATTAATGGCGAATGGAGTTTTCGGCAGCTCCTGATCCCATGTCCGGTGGCTTTGTTGTGAACGTTGCGCTATCTTCGTGTTGATAACTCGCTTGGGTCGCTTAGTGGTAGTTGATCCAGCATTGCCCAATTCTGGGGCAGGGGGTACGCGTCCGTTTCGCTGGCGGCGTTGAGTTGGCGGTAGTAAGTGGTCAGCGTTTGATGATACGATGGGAGAGCAGCATGCAGTTTGGAAGGCAAGAAGTTCGTTTACTTCGGCGTTGATCAACTACTGCATAGTGGGGTTGCGTATGTAATAGCGTTGTTTTAGTGATCGGTGGTGCCGGAGCGTAGTCACTGGCTCGGTAATGATGAAAAATCGTGCAGCCTTTCGCTTTGTCCCTCATTCAGGTGCATCCTCTCTGTAAGGCTGCACAGAGCGGGTGTAGGATTGGGTCTCGGTGGTGTGGCGGGAGCTAGTGGCTGGTTGTCTAGGGTCACAACAATGCCTCGTTTCGCTAAGAAGTTCATCCCCTGCGGTGCTTATTGCTCTGCCATTATACTTAATTTTGATGGGATAGGAATCTGTGCTTGCGACGCCCGGTTGGTCTGCTAGTTGAACGTTTCGTTTGTTGGGCTGTGGCTGAATGTTGCGGCGCTCAAGTTGCTGGTGCAAATTTTCATTGATGTACGTTAATGTAGCTCCAGCGTCGATTAGTGCCCGTACATTCATGCCTTCGATTAAGACGTTCACATAGAAGCGGCCGTCAGGCCTCGCCAGCCTTGTCGAGACGAGGTAGGTTGATCGGAGGGTGTTTTGAGGGTAGCTGTTCTCCACTTGTGGCATGGGCAATCCCTGGAGAGGGTACCATCTCGTCCTGTGCTTGTATTGCTTTTCGGTGGTGTAGAGTCGAGCAGTGCGGCGGGTTTGTCATGCTAGCTTCCACAGCGGAAATCTCCATCTGTGAAATAACACAAACGTCAATAACGCAAATTTGCGTTATTTCCCAATTGAAAGTGAAATAACACAAGTTTGCTTTATTTCATTTCTCGTTGAGCAATAAGACAATTTTTTAAATTTAACAATTGAGTAACAAAGCAAAAAAGTGCACATATGTAGGTAGTCACCCCGTTACATTTGACAAAAAGTAGTACATGAACAAGTTAAATGGATTTGTAAGTATACCATTTTGAAAGTGCCCAGCGTCGCGGCGGTCCGCGTTTGCGCCCCTTCCATCCTTTTGCAATTATGCACTGCTGTCATTATAACCGGTTAGAAAAAGTAATAATAATAAACTGACACTAGTTCACTTCTGAAACTGCTTTTTAATGTCCAAGTAATGGGAGTTATTGCATGCACCCAACCCATGGTGGAATTATTCCAGGTGAAGTAATATTAGAGTGAGAAGAAATATTTGGACACTGCCTTATTTCAAAACATGCTTATAAAATGTGACTATAAGACAGCCGAATGCCAGAAAATAAAGCGAGAAAGCTGTTTTATTACTTCACCTGTTTATTGCGCCATTCATCCCACCTGCTTGTACCGAGTATACGTTCAAATTTAGAAGTCTGAGAGTAGGTTAAATTTAACATATTTTTACGTCACTACTTCGTTCCACATGTTCGCTTCGTCTTCGTAAACGAAATCCACATTTCGGATATGGTGAAACCAGTGATGATAACGAAGAAATTTTAACTGAAGATAAAACTCAAATCAATATTCTCTGTGTTATATGCTGCGAACAGGAACGGCAACTTTTGTTTTTTCCATGCCATGGCGGAATTATACCAGGTGAATTATTTAGAGCGAGAAAAAAAATTTGACACTGCCTAATTTGAAAAATTGCCTTTAAAATTTGACTATAAGGCAGCCAAATGGCAGAAAATAAAGCGAGAAAGCTGTTTTATTACTTCACCTGTTTATTGCGCCATGGTTGCATGCAAACATTTTAAGGTTTTCCACCAATGTTTTCAACATATTAAAAAGCATGCAGATAAAATTCATACAAAAGCGCTATGTCCTATTTGTTGAGCAGACGACTCTTTTTCCTATATTTTGTTATACTTCTAATAAGTAGTAATATTTTGTGAATATTACTTTCTTCGTATGAATTATATCACATTTTTTGTTCAATTGTATTTTTGGAATAAACAAAGTTCTTTTTCCTTCTGTCAGTAAACTGTTTTTGTTACAAATGGTACAGATAAGCAATGGGAAATAAGGCAAAATTTAGATTTTGGTATTATTTCCCACTTAAAAGTGAAATAAAGCAAATTTTGCGTTATTGCCGTTTGTGTTACTTCACCCCAGCAGCAGGCCATGATGGTGGTGACGGTGACAGCGGCCCTTTAGCGTTCGCAGTCCTCGATGACGATGGCGGGCGGCCCTCGGTCGGAGCTTCGGCCTGGGGCGGAAGTAGTGGTAGCGGCCCCGGTGATGGGAGCAGCGGTATGAGCCCTAGTGTTGACAATGACGGTGGCGGCGGCCCTGGATGACAGCCAGTATGAATAGTGGCCCTCTGTGATGCAGGCGGGCGGTCCTCGATAGCGATATCGCCCTTGGGGCGGCAGTAGTTGTAGGGGCCCCGGTGATGAAAGCGGCGGTCCGGGCCCTAGTGGTGACGACGACGGTGGCAGCGGCCCTGGATGACAGCGAGTACGGATAGCGGTCCTCTTTAATGCTGGCGGGCGGTCCGCGGTAGCGATCGCGGCCTTGGGGCGGCATAGTTGTTGGCGGTCCAGAACGGTGACTTACGGAGAACTGATCATTAGTGCGGTCCCCCAGGGCACTCCCTATATTCGTGGTCGCTTGGCACTGCAATGGGGGGATTTTCCCCTCACAGCGCCCGCTAACCCCGCGAGGTCGTAAGCAGGCAGGGGTGCTCGGATATGGGACAAGTCCAAAACGGGTCGCGCCCCCTAACTGCTGAGACCGTGTCAAAAGTATGCCCAGTCTCCCTCGTAAGTATTCGTGGTTGCCAGGCGATGTAGGGAGTTGTTCGCTCCCTTCAGCGCCCGCCAGTCAAGCGGTAGCATAAGTGGGCGGTAGAGCTCGGGTGCTTGGTGGGACCAAGACGGATCGCTCCCCTGTCCACTGAGACCGTGCCAAAAAAATGGGTCTAGCCAATAATGTTTTCGGAGTGTTGCATGAAGGGTATTCTTCCTTGCAGACCCCCTTCAACCAGTCAGTCTTTCTCCGAGTACGAAAACCAAGAGCGCCCCAAATAGGCCCGAAGGCCCAGATATGCACCACAACATCATGTCTTCAGTCCGTGCTATACAGTGTTAAAAAAAACAACCTGGTCGGACCAACACCGGCTACGTTGTCCACAGTGTTTTTGTGCAAAACTTCTTCGGGGAAATCTTTAGTTATTTGTCGGTCGTTTTTGGGGTAGGGCGGAGGGTGAGGGGGCGTGGCCCCCTAAACCCCCCTATTCGAAAGGGGACAGCTCTCACTTTACGAAAAGTCGCACACCCCCGCCCCCCTTTCGGGGCCTCCACAGACCCCTAGGAAACCGTTTGAAAAAGGGAGAAAAACAGAATTTTCTTAGGCAAACTGAGCAGTTCGAAGTGGAGTATGACCCAACTAACAGAAACCGTGGGATTTTTTAATATAAGATATTATGCCAAATTAGATATCGGGCGATTTTGAATGAAGAATAAAAAAGTTTATCGAAAATAGAAAAAACAAGTTTTTATAAAAAAAATTTTCTTTTTAACAAATGTATTTTTGCGTAGAATACCTTTCTGCGTAGGAGGCCTTCGGCCGCACCTAGGGATTATAACCCTCAGGCAGTAGAATTCTCCTTTCTGTGTTGCCAAAGAAGGGGGGGCTGAACACCTTTTGCAGAGAAGACCATTCTGCGTAGGCGGACTCCGGCCGCACTTAGGGATTATAACCCTCAGGCAGTAGAATTCTCCTTTCTGTGTTGCCAAAGAAGGGGGGCTGAATACGTTTTGCAGAGAACACCTTTCTACGTAGGCGGCCTTCGGCCGCACTTAGGGATAATAACCCTCAGGCAGTAGAATTCTCCTTTCTGTATTGCGAAAGAAGGGGGAGCTGAACACCTTTTGCAGAGAACACCTTTCTGCGTAGGCGGGCTTCGGCCGCACTTAGGGATTATAACCCTCAGGCAATAGAATTATCCTTTCTGAAAGGAGAAAAGTAGCTGAACACCTTTTGCAGAGAACACCTTTGTATATTTTTAATGCTTACTGGGTTATATCCTATCTTATTTTGTCTCTCATTCTGAACTCCGCCATTTACTTTGCATAGGCAACCAAAGTCAGACGCGTGATTTTGAAGGTGTTTTTATTAAATTAATTCTGATGAATTGGTTAATATTAAAGTCATAAAGATAGCTATAACTAATCGAGTGAAGTGTAAAGTGAAGGGGAATATAAAAATATATTGGTGAAGTGGCTGCTTTAAGTAGAACAGGAGTGATAAATGTACGCTAATTTGCGAATATTGCAAAAAAGGGCATATTTCAAACCCAATTCATAAATAAACTAGTAATCAAAAATAACAAAAGTGGGTGTTAAAATAATGTGTAGACCCTTGACTAGAAGTGTGCAAATTTTTTTTGGATCGGGTCACCCCTTTGTTCGCAATACCTCGAAATAGACCGACAACGTACTAAAGAGTACCCCTTCTTCCTGCATAGGAGGCCTTCGGCCGCGCTCAGGGATTATAACCATTACTACGCAGAATTGTCCTTTCTCTGTTTCCGGAGAGCAGGGGCGGAACTTCCTTCTGCGTACGCGGCCATCCTCCGCGCTTAGGGATCATAACCCTTACTACACAGAATTCTACTTTCTGTGTTGCCGGAGAAGAGGTGCAGATCTTTCTGCGTAGGTGGCCTTCGACCGCGCTTAGTGCTCGTAACCCATGCTTTGCAGAATTCTCCTTTCTGTGTTGCCGGAGATGAGGGACAGATCTTCTTTCTGCGTAGGCGGCCTTCTGTCACGCTTAGGGATCATAACCCTTACAACGCAGAATTCTCCTTTCTGTGTTACCGGAGAAGATGGGCGGAACTTCTCTGTGCGCTGGCGGCCTTCGGCTGCGCTTAGGAATTATAATCCTTACTACGCAGAATTCTCCTCTCTGTGTTGCCAGAGAAGAGGCGACTTTATTTCAATGAACTACAATAGGTGTAAGGTTGTCACTTGCTTACAAATACATTAAATTTTTTATTATCACTGAATTCTTAAGCTTAAAAGCAGATTATAATAAAATATTCATTTCAAATGAAAGGTACCTTCTAAATAATGTACATTTCTTTAGCATTATTCGCGTAATTTTTTCAAAAAAGTTATTTTATGAAGAAATTATGAAATATTTTTCGGTTTTTAATATTTTGGGCTTTAAAGTAAGAAAAATAATATAAATTAGGTAAACGAACTGAAAGATAAATTAATTATCTTTATTTAGACACATTACTTTTTTAGTCGGTGATGTACTTCATATGATATATAATATTTAAAAAAATAAAAAAAAACTTTCAACACTAATTACCTTTAAAACTAGAAGGCCCCGGAACCCGGAAGTGGGTATATCTGAAAAGCGGAGGGGCCCAGCTTTCCAATGGCATAGCCAAAATTTGTCGCCCCGGTTATCGTAATCTCTTCCAATATTTCATACATTTCCGGCGAAAAAGAGATGATAGATTCGTGAAACAAGGCGCATTCATACACATGTTTTTTATACTCCTATCACCTTGTATGTATTCGCCTTGATACAATGCAATTCATACGTACATTTAAAAAAAAATATTTTTATGTATTTGTATAACTAGCAGCAAATGCAAATGAAGTAAAAAAAGACGAATCCAAAAATAGTTTAGTGGGATTTTTTTTTTATGTAGGTTTTTATGGCGTTACCAAAGAGCGAGAAAAGTTAAAATTTAGTTGTTACTCCCATAAATAGTTTTTGTTATTTATGATAATTTGTTAGAATCCTATTAATAATTCTATCATTATAATTATCGTTATCATTATCTTCATTACTATTTTCATCATCTACATCACCTACATCATCACTTTTTTAAGTAATTTTTTGTATGATAATGAATACGAATTGTACACATTTTCTCTTCAACAATTATCTACATGTTTTTGTTAAAGGTGCTGGCCCAATGCAGTCTTGCTTTGCTTGCTTCGCTGCGAGAAGTGTCAAAAATTATTTGGAATACACTAAAACGTATAAAGGCTGGCCAAATGGCAGCTTTTCTTCACTTGCTTTAAGCGCCTCAAAGTTTGAAATAAGCAAATGTTTTATTTGAAAGCGTTTTGTAGGATTTTGACAAAGAGGTATGTTCCTTTCAAAATACATAAATTCAAACAAAAATTTGCTTACTTAATTTAAAAAAGTCACAGAAAATGCAGGTAATTCGAAATTAAATAAAAATGATTCATTGTTTCCATATTTATATTTAACATATTCGTTATCTTATAGTAAAATGTTGCAAAGCCCATATTTACAAATTTTACACGAGAGGAAAACATTTCTTATAGCTCTTTATTTCAAGTAAATCGCTTTTTTAAGTTATAGTTTTTTTAGTAAATGTAGATATAGATATGTATGTATCATTATTATCATTTCTTTTAAATACAAACATTATTTCGCATTAATTTAAAAATAAATCTGAAAGCTTTTGATACATTTTTTAGAGTTTTCTAGGAAGTAATTATTAACGTTAAGGGAACAGACATTGACTTTTCAACCAGACAGCTGGTTACTTTGACAGCATTCCAAGCCACCATTCGGCCAAGCAAGTTTTCAAAGTAAATCAAAGCAAATTGAAGTCAGCAAGGCGCGCAAAGCAAGCCTGCATTAGGCCAGCGCCTTAAGCCTGGAAAGTAATTTAGAATATATAATAAAAATAATCATCATCTTCGCTTGCGTCATTGTCATCACCATCAGTAGCTTCATCATCGCTTTCTTCTTCTTCTTCTTTTTTGGCGCTGTAACCGCCTAAGCGATTTTGGCCGAGTTCAGCAAAGCACGCCAGTCGTTTCTCCTCTGTGCCAACTGACGCCAATTGGAAACGCCAAGTGAAGCCAAGTCCTTCTCCACCTGATCTTTCCATCGCAGTGGGGGCCTCCCTCTTCCTCTGCTACCACCAGCGGGTTCCGAGTTGAATACTTTCAGAGCTGGAGCGTCGGTGTCCATTCGAACGACATGGCCAAGCCAGCGGAGCCGCTGTATTTTAATTCGCTGCACTATGTCTATGTCGTTGTAAAGCTCATACAGCTCATCGTTCCATCGTCTGCGGTACTCGCCGTCGCCAACGCGTAAAGGACCGTAAATCTTCCGCAAAATCTTTCTCTCAAACACCCCAAGAGCCGCCTCATCGGATGTTGTCATTGTCCATGCTTCTGCGCCATATACCAGCACGGGCATGATGAGTGACTTATAGAGCGTGGTTTTCGTACGTCGAGAGAGGACTTTACTCCTGAATTGCCTACTCAGTCCAAAGTAGCACTTGTTGGCAAGAGTGATTCTACGTTGGATTTCAATGCTGACATTATTATCGGTGTTAATGCTGGTTCCCAAGTAAACGAAATTCTCTACTTTCTCGAAATTGTAACTGTCAACAGTGACGTGGGTGCCAAGGCGCGAATGTGCTGACTGTTTGTTTGATGACAGGAGATACTTCGTCTTGTCCTCGTTTACCACCAGACCCATGCGCTTTGCTTCCCTATCCAACTTGGAAAAGGCAGAACAGACTTCGCGGTTTTTGTTACCGATGATGTCGATGTCATCGGCATAAGCCAGCAATTGCACGCTCTTGTAGTAAATTGTTCCTGAGCGGTTCAGTTCTGCAGCTCTTATTATCTTCTCCAACATCAGATTAAAGAAGTCACATGAAAGGGAGTCGCCATGTCTGAAACCCCGTTTTGTGGCGAACGGCTCGGAGAGGTCTTTTCCAATTCTGACGGAGCTGGTGGTATTGCTCAACGTCATTTTACACAGCCGTATGAGTTTTGAGGGGATGCCAAATTCAGACATAGCGGCGTATAGGCAACTCCTTTTAGTGCTGTCAAAAGCGGCTTTAAAGTCGACAAATAGGTGGTGAGTGTCGATCCTTTTCTCGCGGGTCTTTTCCAAGATTTGGCGTATTGTGAATACCTGGTCTATGGTGGATTTGCCAGGTCTAAAGCCACACTGATAAGGCCCAATCAGTTCATTGACGGTGGGCTTCAGTCTTTCGCACAATACGCTCGATAAGACCTTGTAACCTATGCTTAGAAGGCTGATCCCGCGGTAGTTGGCGCGAATGGCGGGGTCACCTTTCTTGTGGATTGGGCAGAGCACACTTAAATTCCAGTCGTCGGGCATGCGTTCATCTGACCATATTCTGCACAAGAGTTGATGCATGCACCTTATCAACTCCTCGCCGCCGTACTTGAATAGCTCAGCTGGCAGGCTGTCAGCTCCAGCGGCTTTGTTGTTTTTCAGCCGCGTTATTGCTATACGTACCTCGTCATAGTCAGGCGGTGGAACGTCGACTCCGTCATCATCGACTGCGGGCTCGGGTTCTTCTTCTCCACAACTTTCTGTGCTGCTGCCATTTAGTAGGGCGGAAAAGTGTTCCCTCCATAATTTAAGTAGGCTCTGGACATCAGTTACTAGGTCGCCATTATTGTTCTTACAGGAGTGCGCCCCGGTCTTTAAACCTTCCGTAAGTCGCCTAACTCTCTGGTAAAATTTTCGGGCATTCCTCCTGTCGGCCAGCATTTCAAGCTCTTCGCACTCACGTATTTCTGCCTCTCTCTTCTTGTTGCGGCAAATACGTCTCGCTTCCCTCTTCAGATCCCTATAGCGGTCCCACATAGCGCGCGTTGCGCCCGATCGCAGCGTGGCCCTGTAGGCGGCATCTTTTTTCTCTGCAGCTTCCTGACACTCCTCATCGTACCAGTTGTTCTTTCGGGCTCGCTGAAATCCGACTACTTCTTCGGCGGCGGTACTTAATGAGCGGGAAATGTGGTTCCACTGCTCGCATATGTCGGTTTGTTGAAGAGTGCTCTCTGAGAGCAGGTGTGAGAGTCGAGTAGCGAAAGCGCTGGCTGTCTGCTGTGATTGCAGCTTTTCGACGTTAAGCTTTCCTTGCATATTTGGGCGCACATTTTTTGCTGCACATAGGCGGGTGCGTATCTTGGCTGCAACAAGATAGTGGTCCGAGTCGATGTTTGGGCCTCGGAGTGTGCGTACGTCTAAAACACTGGAAGCGTGCCTTCCGTCTATCACAACATGATCGATTTGGTTTCTCGTTTTTCGATCCGGAGACAGCCAGGTAGCTTGATGGATCTTTTTATGCTTGAACCTAGTACTGCATACTACCATGTTTCGGGCCCCGGCGAAGTCGATCAGCCTCAATCCGTTGTCGGACGTTTCGTCGTGGAGGCTGAATTTTCCGACGGTGGTTCCAAAGATCCCTTCTTTGCCCACCCTGGCATTGAAGTCGCCAAGCACGATTTTGATATCATGACGGGGGCAGCGCTCGTACGTGCGCTCCAAGCGCTCATAGAAGAGATCCTTGGATGCCTCATCCTTCTCTTCCGTCGGGGCATGGGCGCAGATGAGCGAGATGTTGAAGAATCTCGCTTTGATGCGGATTGTGGCTAGACGCTCGTCCACCGGGGTGAACGACAGTACTCGGCGACGGAGTCTCTCTCCCACCACAAATCCAACTCCGAATTTGCGCTCCTTTACATGGCAGCTGTAGTAGACGTCGCAAGGCCCCAGACATTCTTTGCCTTGCCCCGTCCAACGCATTTCTTGGATGGCGGTGATGTCAGCTTTTGTCCTTACGAGGACATCAACCAGCCGGGCAGAGGCACCTTCCCCATTAAGGGTCCGGACATTCCAGGTGCATGCCCTCAAATCGTAGTCCTTTAAACATTTGCCGTGGTCGTCATCATAAGGGGGGGTCTCATCCGAGGCTTTGCCTTGCTTCTTCACTGGAAGTGGTTTTTACGTGGCGGGTCCCAAGCCCAGCGCACAACCCATTGCTGGGACGGGGGTGGTTTCGCAACCAAATACACGTTTATATAGCGAGCCGCTTGCTCCAAGCAGACACCCGCTTGCAGCCGCACCTACTGGTGAACAGACGCTGCAGACTTCAGTGAGCCCTTAAACCGAATAAGTCAGAGTGGCCCCACCGAAGCTCCCTCTCTTTCTGCCGTGACCCAAGGCTCCACTCGGATTGGTTACCGCATCTCGCACATGGGTTGCTCACGTTGCCCAGAGTGCGCGAACGAGGACGCAAGAGTCGGGATTGAGTATAGCCATGCAACTGTAACTGCATACCCAGCGCAATGACTATACCCCATTGCACTCTACTATACCCCATTGCACTCATCATCGCTTTAAGGCTGCATAATTAACAACTGTTGTGCTTCTTTTGGCAAATACTGCAATTTTTTTGGGGTAGTTTTCTCATACTTGATACAACAGGATCGGAACTAATCAAAACTCTATTGAATATATCTTCATTCGTCCTTTTTCAGTTGCACTTGCGAGAAAAATGTTCTCTGTAGCTCTTAAAATCTTTGTTTCGCGCCTCTAGAGCTTCTTCTGACAATTGAGGTTTATTTTGTTTTGAACACGGAAAACCTATAGAGGTCTCAAGCCAACCTTAGCTTGCTTTAAAAAAACATTCTTCATGTCTACAGGACCTATTCCAACGAATTTTGAACTCAGAGATGAAGTATCTCATCTTTTCATTAAATTCTTTTAAATTTTCATCAGATAGCCTGATGCGATCTTTCATTTGTTTTTCGTTATTTCTTAAAGACGTTGACGAGTAACCAAGTGATATTTGCGGTCGTTCCTATAAAGAAAATAATATAATTAGGCCTTTAAAGTTATGGTTATCCTCCGTTTACTCGTCTACCCGTGACCATATTAGTTAAAAATATTATCACTAACATTATTCACTATTCACTACACATGACATTCATGCATAGAAATAGCAATACTATAATCAATAACAAAGATTATAATTAACACTAAAAATATGCAACGTGTACCATTCTGTACGGTTTCACATATACCCTATAAATCATTGGACAAGTAAATTACGTCGTTCTAAATGGAAATTGTTGATGATTGTTTTTTTTTACACATTAAGAGTAGATGTATATGCGTGTAAAAAAAAACACAGCTACTATTTAGCCTACTTTTGATAATATACGTATGTAGCTAATAGTTATGCCATATGTAGGGTATAAAAAAAACAGTAATTGAGCAAACAAAGAACGTGGACGATAACAGTATTACTTTCTTGTATGTTTGGTACTTAGTTTTCACTTGTTATATTTGGATTTGTTCTTCATCGAGAATTTCATGTATATTTCACCAACGAGGTTAAATTATATAAATCGATATACTGAAAAAGTGCGCAGATATGCCGCAACATTTTTTTTTACAGAATGACGCTATAACGTCCAAGGTATATGCAAATGATTACACTTTTGCTTGACCGCAACTACTTCTCAACATATGTCTACGTATATAGCCAAAAACCCATTATATTTACGCTTACGATAAAAAATAAAATAAAGTATTTAGAACCATAGTAAAAGAGGACTAAAATCTTTTTGTATTGCCTAAATACCTGAACAAGAAGGCTCCATTGCCGTTTTTGATATATCTTTAAAGAAAACTCAGATATAGCTTGGAAATTTGAAATATTAAATCACGTTTTTCACTTTGCGCACACTCAAAGGACTTAAAGAGTATATTGCAACAAAATGGTAGATTTTGGGGCAAATATTTGATTACAATCTAATGTAGAATTTTATCTACTTTCATTTGGTTATAACTCTTCTTTGTATTTTAAAATTCATTTTTGGAATTAATACGCAATATCGACATCAATTACCCCACTGTGCGACGTCTACTACAGTTGCCACGTAAAGGGTGTTTTTTTAGACGTGTGCTTTTCAATGAGGCAATACTTTTTTCGGAGTTGGTCTTTTTGACAGCTGTTAGTTGATTTATACTCAGTTTGGTTTGACATTTCATAATGAACAGACTTACTCCGGAACAACGTTTGCAAATCGTGGTTCGGTTTGCGCGTCGCATCGCGCGCTGCGTCCAATATTTGGTCGACATATTTGCCCAGCAGAATCGGTAATTCGAGTAACCATGGATCGGTTTCGCACCACATTTACCCTAGTGGATAACGCGCATCCTCAGAGATGCCGTACAGTGCGCACCGAAGACGCTGCTGTGGAGCAGAGTATTGAAGAACACCCGAATGAGTCCATTATTAATGATTAATGACTTTTTCGTGCTTGAATTGGAGAATATTGATGTGGACGACCTTTGGTTCGAAAAAGACGGCGCTGGGAAACTTTTGGTGAGCGCATTATCTCGCATCGCGGGCCTTTGGCGTGGCCTCCTAGATCGTGCAATTTAATATTCGGCGCGCTATTGCTAACATACGGCCCCAATTGCTGCAAAAGGTGTTCGAAATTTGAGCCCCTCGGCTGGATTTTAGTCGAGCCAGCCGTGGCAGTCACTTGCCCGAAATCATTTTTAAAACATAATGGCAAACCCTTATCTTTATAACAAAGCTAAATTCTTCGCCATAACATTAAACTGTATGCGTTTAATTTCTTCTTGAAAAACTAAAGTGAAAATTCCTGTATATAACAGAAATATCCTTAGCTTAGTAGCCTTAAACCTTCCAATATCGCTCAGGCCACGAGGATGACAAGCAAATTCTTTTGGAACCTGATTACTTAGAAACAATAATCGAGAGTTCAACAAACTTATTGCCGAGGATTTCAAAGAAGCAAAGATTTGGTTACACCAAGGCATACAACATGCATGTAATCATATGGAAAAGAGTTTACAATATCGATGGGCAGTTTTTCGATCAGTTTGTGATGATCTACATCCAAACGGGGTCGGAAACGCTATGCATTTCACTTCGAAAAATCATTCTATGCCCAAGGGATTCTCCTTTTTGCGTGCATTTGATACAACTAAAGAAATCAGTGTGTCCTTTAACTCCTAAAATATAGGACCTTGCTGGCGCATCGCAAATAAATGAACGACAATGCCATTGTAATCCAACCCCCATTCTAACAACTCCGGCAAATAATTTACAAACCTTTGTAAATAATCATTTGGGGATAATATATATATACTGCCGCAATAAGCCTCTACAACCATAACATTAGGTTACATTGACATTTATTAATATTGGCCAAGTCTGCGAATTGGAAATTTTTGAGGTGGAAGGCCGTTAAAATTAACGTTAAGATGGATTTCCATCAAACTATAGGAGTTGTTTATTAACAAATCAGTTAGTAAATCCTCAACACCGTAGTGAATGTATTCTACTAGTCCCATATTTTCAACAGGCGCCTAGGCGGACTCCTAGGAGTGGACTTTAAAGTCCTTGAATTCCGTGGAAGAGCATCCACGCGTTTGCACAATATTGTTAATAAACCAGAGACCCAAAGTAATTATTATCCTAATATTTGAGATCAAAATCGTCGCCTTGTTTTAAGAGAAATTTTTGTCGTCTTTGTATGATAATTATTTACGAGAACTATCTTTTGCCGTCTCGTGGGATGATTATTTTCAGATGAAAGTTATTTACGTCTTTTCATAATAATTATATGCGACTTTTATTTTTCGCGTCTCTCTGATTTACGTCCCACGTCTTCTCTTAATAGAATCGGCACATGTACTGCCGATTTCAAGAAATGAAACGCAAATATCTCCGAGCTCGATTATTGGAATATGATTTGCTAACATCTGGCAATAAACTAAACCACGTTAAAGCAAATCCCTTTAATTTGACACCACATTTTTGAAAATCAAACGAACGATACAGATTTGATGACATGAACAATCGTGGCGTTAAATATTTAAAGCGACCAATCTCCGAACTCAATTAAGAAGTTTCATTCAATAAGAGTCCCTTATAATTATTAGGAGAAGACGTAAATCATTTCCGTCTTGAAATAAACGTCCCGAGAGACGAAAAAAATAAAAATCCCATATAACTATTGTGGGAGTTGAAGGGTTAAGGCTTGCTGCAAAGCGACAGCATCTGCATGTGCGACAAGAGACGAAGTTCAGTTGAAGAGTAACGCGAACCAAGCGAAGACGTGCGGCTAGACGACGTGTTTAAGTTTCTATCTACATATATTATTAAAATTCAATTCTAACTCTGTTCAAATTCAAATCATTAAATACAATTTAACTTTGTTTAAATATCTTAAACTTAAGATACGCTCGAATTAATCATTAGCGTTGGTAAAAAGAACGTAAGTGCAACAGCGGTGGGTGAAATCCTACATAGATGGGGGCTCAACCAAAGTCAAAAGCATTGAAGTACCGTGTAATTAAAATTGAAACAAAACGAAAAGCTGTAGCAGTGACGAGACGTATGTATGTTAATAAAGAACTTTATGTCGTGCTAAAATCTCGCAAATACAACTACAATTAAAAGGTTTTTTCATTTACAAAATGGCATGCCTCAACGATTTTATTCAGAGCAGCCTGCGCAGTAGCAGTAAGGCTAAAATCGCGACGCTACATAAATACATTTTTGAAAGTGAAGGCGATAGAAATAACCGCCAACGACTCCGAGAGTTCTGTGGCTTTGCCTACGACGAAGGCAGCGCAGAATTCGAGCTAAAAACAAAATACGTGAATACAAATTTGAACGTACGCGACCTAGTAACCATTTGCAACATGTTAGGAATCGACTACAATGTAGCTGACGTGCAGCTACACATATTCAAAAATTTACGACGATGTCATTTGTTCTCTGAACGAAGCAACGACGAAGCTGATGAGAATGATGAAAACGACGAGAATAACGATGCTAACAACGACGACAAGCAGAGCGACAACGATGTGGAGAACAACAGCGAATTGAGTGTAAATCGTGGTGAAATTACAAACTATTACAGCTTTCCTTCGGCTGCAAACGAGAGAAACGACGAAGCTATTAATGCAAACAAAAGAAACGCAAAACACAACGACATACGCATGAGCAACAGTGCTACATACCAATCAACAAAATTTGCGATGACATTACGCGACGTAGAGGATTCAATTAGAATTTTTGATGGTTCTAATAAGATTCCAGTGGAAGTGTGGGCACAAGAATTCGAAGAGCAAGCTATTTTGATGCATTGGGACAACTTACAAAAGCTAGTGTTCGCGAAAAAATCATTACGCGGAATAGCAAAATTATTTGTACTGAGTGAAAGAGGCCTGAATTCGTGGCATACATTGAAAGACGCATTAATAAGTGAATTTAAATCTACAACAAATAGTGCGTTGCTACACAAGCGGTTGTGTGAACGAAAAATAAAAGAAAACGAAAGTATACAAGAATATTTCTACGGCATGAAAGAAATAGCTTCACAAGGTAATATTGAAAATGACGCGTTAATGCAATACATAATTGATGGAATTGCTGATGTGAGTGTAAACAAAGCGATGTTATACGGTGCAAAAAACATGAACGATTTTAAGGACAAGCTGAAGTGCTATGAAATTATGCGTAAACGCGCTACGAATAAAGAGGTGAAAACAGTAGCGAAAAATAATGTGCTAAAGAATGATAAAAAAGATATAAGTTGTTTTAACTGTGGTGAAAAAGGCCATCTGTCAAAGGATTGCAAAAACAAAGAAAAGGGCAGAAAATGTTTTAGGTGCAATCGTTTCGGGCACATTTCAGCGAATTGCGAAGAAAACAAAAAAGAAGTAAATGCAAATACTCGCCAAATCGTAACAAAGCGTGATCTAACTAACAAAAACGTGAAAATCGGCGACAAGAATTATACAGCATTATTCGACACAGGAAGCAAATTTAATATTGTAACACACGACTTGTATAAAAATTTAAATATGCCGAAATTGAGTGCGTGTAATATTAGTCTAATTGGATTTGGTGCAAATTCAAACGAAAACAAAATTAAACCAGTTGGTTATTTTGAACACGATATACAAATAGACGGTCAAACATTTTATTTAACATTTTACGTGGTTTCATCTAAGTGTATGGATATTGAAGTAGTTCTTGGCGAAGAATTGTGTTTAAAAGCTGAAATAACAATAAATCGAGACGGTTTGAAAATTAAAGAGATCCAAGTGGACACTGACGCGAACGAAGAAATAGCTTTAATGAAAATAGATGCGGTAATTGATAAATATGAACTCGACATTGATGTTAACGCAAATGAGGTGGCAAAACGAAAAGTGCGTGAACTGATATCAGATTATAAACCAACTAAGACTGCAACAACAAATGTAGAGATGCGTATAGTGCTAAGTGATGAATCACCAATTTTCTCGAGACCGCGCCGATTGCCTTCTCACAAGCTACTATTGTGGACGCACAAGTGGACGAATGGCTAAAAGACGGAATAATTGAAGTATCAAATTCCGACTTTACCAGTCCAGTTGTTTTAGTAAAGAAACGAGACGGATCGCACAGGCTGTGCATAGATTTTCGACAAATTAATAAGGTAATTATCAAAGACCATTTTCCACTTCCGCTCATAGACGACCTGCTGGATCGCTTACAAGATGCGAAGATTTTCAGCACTATAGACCTGAAGGATTGGTTCTTCCACGTCCCTGTGGCAGAATCCAGCAGAAAATTTACCTCATTCGTAACCCAAGGCGGCCAGTATCAATTTTGCAAGGTGCCGTTTGGTCTATCCAATTCGCCTGGTATTTTTCAGAGGCATATAAACGCGATTTTTAGGAATTTGACACGAAGGGGCATTGCACTTCCCTACATCGATGACATCATAATTCCAGCCAGAGACGAAAAACATGCGCTAGAGAATCTTGAACTGGTAATTAATACGTGTCGTGATTACGGCTTGCAGCTGAATATTAAAAAATGTCAGTTCCTGAAAAGAAAGGTAACATTCCTCGGTTACGTTATTGAAAACCAGAAGCTCCGTGCATCGCCAGAGAAAATCGAAGCTGTATTAAATTACAAAGTACCGCAGACGCCGAAACAACTTCTCAGCTTCTTGGGGTTAGCAGGGCATTTTAGAAAGTTTATACCAGATTACTCAGTTATTGCGAAACCCCTAACAGACATGACAAAACAAAATAGGACATTTAAAATTGGGTACCAAGAAGAACAAGCGTTTAATTTTCTAAAAAAGGCACTGGTTGAAAATCCTGTGCTTGGTATTTATAATCAAAAATACGAAACTGAATTACACACGGACGCTTCAATAGATGGCTTCGGGGCTGTACTAATACAAAAATCTCCAGACGATGGGCAGCTTCACCCAGTATATTATATGAGTAAAAAGACTACAGATGCGCAAAGAAAATTCACAAGCTACGAACTGGAAATACTTGCTGTGGTGGAGGCGTTAACTAAGTTCAGAGTGTACTTACTGGGTATCAGATTTAAATTAGTTACGGACTGCAACCCGTTTACAAAAACATTGGAGAAGAAAAGTTTGTGTACACGAGTAGCGAGATGGACCTTACTTTTGCAAGAGTTTGATTACATTGTGGAGCATAGAAGCGGAGTTCGTATGAAGCACGTCGACGCCCTTAGCCGATACGGAGTTATGATGATACGCGACGATGATCTAACCACTAGAATAGGTCAAGCACAAGAACAAGACGAAAAATTAAAAGCTGTTCGAGAAATCCTCAACCATAATAGGAGTTCCTATGATGATTATTTTCTTAGAGCCAATATTTTGTACAAAATCTGCAATGATAACGAATTAATAGTAGTTCCGGAAGGTATGCAAAACCAAATTATTAGCCGTGCTCATGGTAGAGGCCATTTTTCTATCAAAAGACAAAAGAACTTATCATTCGAGATTTTTTCATACCAAACCTCGATGAGAAGATTAAAAAATACATTACTTGCTGCGTGCCGTGTATACTGAGCAATCGTAAACTAGGCAAACAAGAAGGTTTACTACATCCATTGCACAAAGAGGAGACACCATTATACACATTCCACATAGACTTTCTGGGGCCGTTAGAGTCAACAAATAAAAATTACAAACATATTTTAGCAGTGGTTGACTCTTTTACCAAGTTTTGCTGGCTGTATCCCACCAAATCGACAACTACGCAAGAAGTCATATCGAAGCTGCGAAGCCAGAGTATGGTTTTTGGAAATCCAGCAAATATTATCTGCGACAGAGGCGCGGCTTTTTCCTCAAACGACTTCCAAACTTATTGTGACAGCGAAAATATAAAGCTACTTCAGATAACGACAGGTTTGCCACGCGTGAATGGGCAAGTCGAACGGCTGAATGCAATTATTATTTCAGTCTTATCGAAACTCAGCATTGACGACCCGACGAAATGGTTCAGATACGTGGACAGGGTCCAGCAAACAATTAATTCGACATTTTCGAGGAGTATAAACACTACACCTTTTGAACTATTGATTGGCGCAAAGATGCGAACAAAAGATGATCACCAAATACACGACCTCATCCAGCAGGAAATCACAACACTATTTAACAACGAGCGTTGCGAACAACGTAGGCAGGCGAAGTTGCAAATCCTCAAAATTCAGCAAGAAAACAAAAAAACATATAATCTCAGACGTAAATCAGCGCATCCGTATAAAGTCGGTGACTTGGTAGCAATCAAGCGTACACAATTTGGTAGCGGTCTCAAGCTGAAACCAAAATTTTTGGGTCCCTACCAAATAACGAAAAGCAAAGGTAACAACTCGTATGATGTACGAAATCTTACAAATTCTGAAGGTCCGATTAATTCAACAACCTGCGCTGAATATATGAAGCCGTGGGCAAAAGACAGCGACGCAACATTCGAGGCGAATGTATAACAGGATGGCCGAATGTGGGAGTTGAAGGGTTAAGGCTTGCTGCAAAGCGACAGCATCTGCATGTGCGACAAGAGACGAAGTTCAGTTGAAGAGTAACGCGAACCAAGCGAAGACGTGCGGCTAGACAACGTGTTTAAGTTTCTATCTACATATATTATTAAAATTCAATTCTAACTCTGTTCAAATTCAAATCATTAAATACAATTTAACTTTGTTTAAATATCTTAAACTTAAGATACGCTCGAATTAATCATTAGCGTTGGTAAAAAGAACGTAAGTGCAACAGCGGTGGGTGAAATCCTACATTATTATGAGAAGACGTAAATAATTTTCGTCTTGAAATAAATGTCCCAAGAGACGAAAATATATAAAAATCCCATATAATTATTATGAGAAGACGTAAATAATTTTCGGCTTGAAATAAATGTCCCGAGAGACGAAAAAATATAAGAATCCCATATAATTATGAGAAAACGTAAATAATTTCCGTCTTGAAATAAACATCCCGCGAGACGAAAAAAATAAATGTCCCATATAATTATTATCAGCTGACGAAAATAACTTACATTTTAAAGTAATCGTCCCGAGAGACGAAAACAACTTTTCCATTGTTCAGTATAATTATAGAGCAATATTTAATTTTGTTTCTTATAATCGTTATGCTCTCTTCAATAAACTATTGGTAGCCGCCGTTGATATATTGAATTGCACAGATCATGCATGAACTCAATTCTCAAATGTAAAAATTTTTCGAAACTTGGAACACTATTACTTTCCGCCTCACTCAATTCGTCATCCGATATATTTGGAGTGGACGGGTTTGCAGTGAAAGTATCTTCTTGGGCCTGAAACTCCTGACGTGTAGGAGCGGCCACTTCACGCTCTGCAAGAAAGTCTGTTATTTGCTTTAATTAACTTTTTAATTTATTTCTTTGCATTATTTCTTCCATTGAACAAAGCGCTAAACTTTTTTTAAGTTATTGTGTAACTCACCTTTTATTGTTTTCTTTTTGCGTTAATTTTTATTTACTTTTTTAACCCCTTTTTCTGCGAACATGAAACATATGTTTCACCGCTGTTGCGTTTGCAAAGAAAATATAAACTCAAATATTCCTCAACTGAAGCGTAAATTGAGGAATAGGGTTTAAGAAAATGATATAAGTTAATACCATACTTTGTTAAAGCCATTTCCACACAATCAGCTAATTATCATGCGATTCCGTTCCCACACAATTCCACCGGCAAAACGCTCGCATATTTTGGGATCATATTGCAACCAAAAATGCAATTGCGCTGCACGCGCATCCGCCGTCTTAGCTAAGCAAATTAAACACCTTAGTTGGGCGAAACACGCGCAACTAACAAACCAAACACTTCAGGTGAGGGAAACAAGCGCAATCCCAATTCTGCTGACCAGGCATCTTTGGTCACGTAGGCCGGCTCAGGCTTAGGTTAGTTTGTAAGCGGTAGCTTAAAGATAAGTTAGTCTTGAACTCGCTCGCGCTCACTAAATGCACATAGTGCCGCCTAACAAAGTTTGGAATAAAGATAAATCATAAACTTAAGTCTCGCGTTTTATTTTATATCTCAAATGGTAGAGAATGTTGAAACTAAACTTAAGGGAAAATTGAGGAATAGAACCGTTTTTCCCCCGAAGGGCAAAAAACGGATATTTAGGTTTCTGCCGTAGCTTGAACCACATGGAGATTACGCCTCTGTAACTCGACCTTAATTCGCTCTCAGATTGATACTTACAGCGCCATCTACCGCAAATAGTACGAACCAATGGTTTTTCGGGTAGCAGCGCTCGGCTGTCATACTTGTCAGTACCTCAAGCCGGCAAGGCCTTAAGGTGTGGTTCAAGCTACGGCAGAAACCTAAATATCCGTTTTTTGCCCTTCGGGGGAAAAACGGTTATATTTAGGTGTTCGTGCCTTCGCTTGAACCACATGGAGACGTGTTTAATCTCTGCCGGCGCTGGTACCGTGCGTACTGTGACCAATTTTCTATATAAATTTATTAATAACGTGAATTTATTTTAAAGCATTGTACACATTTATAAAAATTATAAATAAACCTTAACTTCTTTATAAAACGAATTCATGTAAGAAAAATAGTTATTCGGCTGATCACAGGTCGCCTTCAACCGGAGAAAAGTACTCGCTAAGACTTCTGCCAGATATTTTTGGATTCGATGATTCCACCTCTCTGAAGTAATGATTGAAAACGGTATGCTTCGATCTCCAGTTCCCCCTTCTTAGTATTTCATCTCTGTCCATATTTTTATGCCAGTTGTCTGTCACCACGCACGCTCTTATACTACCGGCCGAAGAATCAATGCGCGCCTCTTTAAGTAAGGTCTTTATCCAACCCGCTATTACAGCGCGCGTAGCTTCTTTTACTTGCCCTCTTGTCGTAATGAATAAACTTTCTAAAGACGGTGCTCTACGACGCGTTTCTGACAACGAAACCGCTTGTTTAATAAGTTAACTAAATCAAATCTATGGTTGGGAGAATTTTTGAGATGCCAGCCCGATTGCCTGTGCGAAATATTATCCGTTTTTGACCCAAACTTTGGCCAAAAGATTAGCTCGTTGTCCCTTTCTTCGAATAAGTCAGGCTTTATACTCAAAAGGGGCAAATCATGGACCCTTCGGCCCGACGCAAGTAGAAGCAAGACGCTTGTGTGTCGGGATACTGCAAATAAACTTGAATTATCAAAATCATATAATTCAAGAAATCTTAATAAATCCTCAACTCTCCAAGAGAGGCGTTTTTGACATATGGTTTGCTGGAAACAATTGCTTTTAACATATGAGTAACCACTGGGTGCGAACGTGTAAATAGCATAGAAAACGAGCTAAATCGGTTGGCCTCCGATCGTCAGTTGTAATGTTGTTATTCAAAGCCCAGTCGCACCACTTCTGCCATTCTGGTCTATACGTTTTTAACGTAGATTTTCGCCAAGAAGCTTGTAATAACTCTACCTCGGAGTCTTCCCAATTGGAGGTTTCTTTAGCCCAGCCCGTATTTTCCAAACCTGCAAACTCATTTGATCTACCCCTAAGGGAGGGAGATTCGTCTGCAGGTCCACAAGATTGATTGACAGATCTGGAATTTTCCAAGGTTGTTGAGTTGCGCACCTTTTTAAGTCCATAATCCAGAACGCCTTGTGCCAGTTCGGAGCTACTAGTAAATAAAAGCCTGTTGAAGCTTCCAGATGTTGGAAGGCAGGCGGTGGAAACACCCACCCCAGTTTGTAATGCCATGTCCTGCTGAAGGCATCTGTGAATTGGCTCCCCACATCGGAAGCATCCTCGCTCACATACTTTGGCACCACCGCTGAGCGGACTCACGCGAACAAGTCCACCTCTGGAGTTCCAAACTTTCGAAAAATCTCTGTAGTGATTTGAGCTTTCAAGTGTCATTCCGGAAATCTTTTCTTCCTCGACAGACTGTCGGCCAAGCCGTTGTAGGGACCCGGTATGTAGCGACTGATGAGGCTGCAGTTGTACTGATCGCATACCTGGAGAATGTACTTCGCTGTTCTCAAAAGTCTGACTGATTTCGTCCCCCTTGCTTTGTTATGTAAGCCGCTGCAGTTCGGTTGTCTGTTTGCCATATCACTGATGCATCTTGTATTTCCGAGCCCAGACATTTTAACGTTTCGTAGATGGTCCAAAGCTCTTTTTGGTTGCAATGCCAATGACATTGTGTACTGGTCCACTGGCCCCAGAATTTGTGACCGTTTGCTATGGCACCCCATCCTGAATCTGCGGCATCCGTTGTTATGAACATTGAATAGGTGAACTTCTGTGCGCATTTTCTATCCACCAATTTATTTCCGCAGTGCCTCCCTCGGAAATCGGAAATCGTTTGAGAGGCTTCAGCTTTGGCAACTTGTTGGACTCTATACGCAACTTTCGGCAAAATAGTCTTCCCAAGTCTTGCTTCGTGCCAACTCCATTGTTTCTTCTCCAGATGGGTGCGGCACCATGACACGACGCGTTCTATCTTTTTGTTTGATGGCATTTTCTGATTGCTTCGGGTGTTCCAAATTATTCCGAGATATTCTAAGCATTGAGATGGCGTTATTAGGGACTTATTCATATTTACTGACCATCCTAGATCCCGTAACTTGTGAAGCACATAAATCGCTTATTCTCTTAAAACACTCGGGTTCTGATGCACAATTAAGAAATCGTCCAAGTACACCACCATTTTGATATCTGCTACTTGTCTGAACCAATGCGCGAGCCAATTTGTTACCTTTGCGAAAGCAGATGGGGCACTTGCCAGCCCGAATGGCAGACAGGTCATTTCGTATGTATTTCCCTCGTAATGCATATTTAAAAATCTCCAATGCGCTGGTACTATCGGAATATAATAGTAGGCTTGCGAGATGTCAATTTTCACCATATAGTCCCCCGAGGTGAGCACTTCTGGGATACGGTAATGATTTAGAAGCCTGAAAATGGGGGTTTGGACGAACTGATTCAACTTTTTTAAGTTGAATATAGGTCTGTTGGTTCCGTCTGACTTTTTCCTTAAGAACATTGTTGAGAGAAATCCCGTGTCATGCTGGCTGGTTTGGAGAGCGCCACAATCTATCATTTTCTGAATTTCTTCCTTTAAGCCGTCTGAACGCCGCGATTCGAACTTTCCCTCCAAATTTGACAGGTTTACTAATATCGGTATTTTCTGAAATGGGATCCTGTAACCCGATAAAATCCTTAAAACAGCTATAGGAGCTCCTATTGCAATCCACTCCTTTCGAAAGAACTGCAAATGA
>NW_023458555.1:89529375-89549771 GCF_013731165.1 Rhagoletis pomonella | reverse complement strand
GGCTACTCCAGTTGTTGAGAAATCAAGGAAAAACACGTACTACCTGAGTTCATTAACCCTCTAGTAGGCAGAACCGTCTGCAGACGGTCGTTAACTAAACACCTTTTTGGTGCATTTTAATAATTATTTTCTATATTCGTAAGGCACGATCTTTAGACAAAAATCGTACCCTTACGGCGACGTAAATTTTAATCCGTTATGTCAATCCGTTTTATTTAATCGGCAGTTGAATTACAGATTTTGAAAACACGGTTAAAATTAATTATTTCTTACTTTTTAATAATTTCGTAATTACAGAAATTTTTTCTTTTGAAAGTTTTTTTGATACCAAAAAATTCAGTGGGTTTCGTAGTTAAAATCACAGTTTTTTTATATAAGTTTTATAATTGTGTGACTATCCGAAATGGAGAAAAATGCTTTCGAACACAGACCGTTTACAGACCGGCTTGCCGACATATAAAAACCCAGTTTGCATTTTTGACCGTCTGCAGACGGCATTGCCGGTTCGTAGGTCAACATTGTGTAAGAGAAAGCTGAAAATACGTCAAAGTATATCGGAGAGCTCATCTCCAGACGGTCTTGGTTTTTCTCCCCTGTAGGAAAAAGTTACTGTCACAGATCGAAATGGACATCAGTTTTGGATTTCTCGTGCTAAAATCACCCATTCCTGAATTTTTCAACTCATAAAAAAATTGACCTACTAGAGGGTTAACAATACTTTCGTTTCGCTTGTTGCTTCAAAACTACACATCTTTCAAGTGTTTTGGTTTTTCAAACCTTCAAATTTCTGCTAGTAAATTTTTACAACTTGCGACAATTTACGCTTTCGTTTTGGTTTGGTTTGGGTTTTCTTTAGTAGGGTTAAAAACTTGCAAGTTACAATGAAAGTTAGTACACATTTTTTATATTGAATACACCTCATTTTACTAGCAGAAGCTTGCAGGCGTAAAAAATGCAGTTTTTAAAGGATTTGTAGTTTTGAAACAACAAGCAAAACAAAAATATTAGGAATGAATTGAAGTAAGAATGTACATACATATGTACTTTTCCGAATGAACCCATCTAACTGTGGCACGGACACTTTCTTCCTTTTTTTATTTACAAATTCTTATTTAAGATTTAGAGAATACTTGAGAATACGGACACTTTCTTCCTTTTTTTATTTTGCAAATTCTTATTCAAGATTTAGAGAATACTTGCACGAAATAAAATCGGGGAAGACAAGTATTGATGAATAATTGACTTCCAAAGAGCATTTAATAACGATGGGTAATATGCAAAAGTGTAACAATAGCGTAAGTTGGTTTTTACTGGATTTTAATTCAGTAGCTCTCAATTTTGTATTTATGCTCTCGCTGCTGGTACTTATGTTAAAAAGTATGTTTTTGAAAATAACGAGCGTACAACGCATTTTTATGTACTTCTTGTAGAATAGAGTTTACATATCGTCGCCTGTATGCCAGAATCGTGAATGTGTCAAAATGAAAATTTTAGAAAATCAAGTTTGAACGTTTTTCTCGAGACTTAACTCTACATTTATGCAATTGAAATTGTAAAATATGTGGTTGCCATGTACGCATTGTATTCTGGGGTTTGGTATAACACAGAACATCCAAACGTTAATCAAGTCAAAACTATAACTCAAAAGTGATAAATTTGCACATTCATGATTCTGCCATTAGGGTGACAATATCTGATAGAAAAACATTTTTTGTAATTTGATTGTAATTTTTAAATTTCATAGATCGAGAAATGCAACTGGCTGACAACTCTAGTGTTACTACTTCTGTCAATGACAGGTTAGTATCTAAACTGTATTTTTAATATTTTCACATAAGCTGTGAGCATTTGTTTACGAGAACATTTCATTTAAATTCTGTAATCTGTATGATATGCGATGCAAATGCTTTCATGGACTAAATATGGGTCAAAATTAATCAAAAACTATGCTAAGTTACTTTTAAAATTGTCGAAAATCACATTAGCTTCAACCTACGAGTGGCTCATCCGAAGGTGATCATAACCAGATAGGATGAAACTAATTATTCTATTTGTTTTAATAAGTAAGAAATATTTTCTCCAAATATACTTTCTTATTATTTTCTTTTAGTTCTACTAACCATGTCGTTTTCAAGCTTTTCAGTAAGGCCCTTATAGGCGGCATACACGGTGCGTCTGACTCGCGAGTCATTTGTGTACGTGTTGACTCGCCTTCGACTGCACACAGTTGAATCATTCAGAGCCATGCCAGTAGTCATGTCGGTGTAACTAGCACCGTGTATGCCGCCTATTAATTACCGTGTATGCCGCCTATTAATTTAAATTGTTCACTAAATCCGCGCATATTCTTTTCGAACAGTGTCCCTTTAGATTTTGTCATGTTAACGATTTCAAATTGGAGTGCAATGGGGTATCCCTTTCAGACCGTGATGCATCAATTGCTATATACTCCTTTGTGCGTAAAGTACGCAACTGTGAACTATATACATCGATTGCGCTTTCTTTCTCTTTGTGTTGTTTTGATCATTAATGAAACCAATTCGTTTTCAGCGTATTTTCGTTGTGACTAATTGTGCTCAATAAAAATTTTAAATGTTGCTAAAAGTATTTCTGCAACATTAAAAAAGATCCATAATAAAGTATATTTTTGAAGTGAAACTTCTTAGGCGGCGGTATCGCAAAAATGGAGAGTGAAATTTTTATAGCTGAAAATGTAGCATGGGTGAGAGGAAAGATATAGGTAGTATAGAGAAGGGGAAAAACGAAAGAAAGACGGCTGTGTCTGAATGCACGTATGGGAACGAAAGTAAATGAAACAGATGTGTAATATTTCACTCGCACCTTTAATATTTATTTTTAATTGTTATTCGAAACGTTTTGCATAAATAATTGTGATAGCAAAAACAATGAGTAAAAGCTTATTTGCCAGAAGTGAAGTGTTGCAGTTGCGACATCAAATAAGGTGTATTCTAGCAAACAAACCACCAGGCTGAATTGTCGCTGCAACTACGGAAGCTGTGTTAGCAAGGGTAAGCCAAGCTGCTATTTGCTGGTACATGGAAATCAAAGAACACACTTTGCAGCAGAATTGCATTGGACACCTCCGCAAAAGAGCACTGGAGCCGCCAAATCCATAGTATGCCCGACTATTGCACTTGATTCCCCTATGCAAATCATCTGACGTAAACAACTGGAACTGAAACAGCTGATCGGCTAACTAGGCTACAGTAGCAATTTCTCATAGCAGAAAGTTTTGTATTTTTATTAAAAACTTATTTACTATAATTAGTGTACATTATTGCCATACGTTGAGTGTGGGCATATTGCCACAGTCATAGTGGCGAAATGCCGACGGTAGAATGCAAGGAATGTACTGTTAAATTGCTTCAATTAGATGATAAGATAACATGCTCTGGTGGGTGTGGCTATAATTTTTGTTTAAAATGCAGCATCAGACGAAACGAAATTAAAATTATATCTGAAAACATTAATTTGAAATGGTTCTGCAACCAATGCACGTTATCAGATACAAACACAAAATTTATTGAGATTAAGCACTTGATTAATAAATGTGAACAATCGAAGCTGAAGGCTTCAGATGTGAAGCTGATTGTTGAGCAGTTAATCAGCAACAAATGTTTTCAAATAAAAACAAGCATTGTTTCTGACTTTAACACGTTCTTGGAACATAACATTGGAGTTGAAATTAATGCTATGAAAAATGATATTATAAATGAGATTTCAAGTGAACTCAAAAAATGTGGTGAAAACGTACGAAATATGCGGCCAAATAATAGTAATAGTGATGTTCAAATGTCTTATGCACAGGCAGCCAAAATAAATGAAAATAAAATTGTCATCAAACCAATAAACAAAACAAAAAAGTAAAGGAAACCAGGGAAGCGCTAAAAAAAGTAATTGATTCTACCGCTGCCCTTGTTAAGACTGTAAAAGAAATTAATAGAGGAGGTAGAACTCTGGAGTGCAAAAATAAAGCCACATGTGAGTAAGTGCATCAAAAATTAAAGGAAACCATAGGAACTGAATACGAAGCTGAAAGAACTAAAGGAAAAAATGAAATAAAAAAGATTTTCAAAAAAGTTGGACTAACTGAAAAAATAGTCAACGACCGCATTATTTAATGTTTAACGAATCAAAATGATGAATGTTTACGAAAATAGAACACGAAGAGAAGAAATTTTTAATATTCTTGTATAAACAGACGCGTTAACCCGTGAAAATGTTCTTAAGCGAAAAAGGTTAAACATTGAATGGGACATTTGCATGGTATTCGAACATATTAATGTTATGAGATGTTTTAAATGCCTGGGTTACAAGCATAAATCGAGCGAATGCACTAATAAAAAAGCATGTAGTAAATGCGCGGGTAACCATTATGTGAAGGATTGCAATTCTGAGATCATACGGTGCGTAAACTGCTGTGAACTCATACAGAAAAAAGTGATTGGCGGAAATGTCAATCATTATGCATTTAGCTTGGACTGTCCAGCATTTAAAAAATATGCCCATGCAAAAAATAAAACCAGAGTCTAGCAACGAACGTTAAATGAACTGAGTAGTATTTATTTAAATATAAACAGTATTACAGCAAATAAGGGTGAATTGGAAAGAGTAATCGAAACTTGTGTGCCACATCTAATATCGTTGTCAGAGACTTGTGTAACTGAAGATATAGCAAACCAAGAATAATAAAATAATGTAAAAAAAATATTTTTTAAAAACAAGCTTTTATTTAACATGTAGAATCAAAGGAATAAATTAAAGTAGCGTAACAAAAGATTTCTTAGCAAGAAAATTTTTTCAAAACCACTAAAATAAATAAAATAAAATAAGTTAAGGTCTCGTTAAAGTAATTAAAAGCAATATGGTGAAACGAGTTATTCAAACTCGAATGAAAATTACTAACAATTTGCACTAGTTTACTTCGTTTTTAAAAAGCTTGTCGCGCGAATAGCAAACCGGCATTTAAATATCTGCATACATACCTACCCAGTTATGCATGTACGCTGAATTCGCCGACAAGCTTTTTTAAAAACGAAGTAAATTGGTACAAATTGTTAGTAATTTTCATTAGAGTTTGAATAACTCCTTTCACTAAATGGCTTTTAGTAACTTTAACGATACCTGAACTTATTTTATTTTATTAATTTTAGTGCAGTTTTGACAAAATTTTCGTGCTAAAAAATATTTTGTTAAATTATTTTATTTTATTCCTTTAATTCTACATGTTAAATTAAAGCTTGTTTTTAAAAAATATTTTTTTTACATTATTTTATTTTCTAATTTTTGGTCCATTTATAAAAGCGTTGTATATTAAAAAGTGTTATTTTACTTTATGTACAAAATTTCGTAATAGATATTAAAATAATTCAACTTGCAATGAAAGAGAACAGAAGACTATGCAAGCAAAATGTTTGCTTACGTTTTGTATTAACATACATATGTACATAAAGCAGCAGTCAATTTCATTTAAAGAAATGGCGTGTCGTCCATTTCCGCTGTAGCATATGTAAATGGCATATATTTAGGCGCAATATTTAACTTCTTCTGGCGGGGCGACATCTGGAGTCTTCTAATTCCTACAACGAAGTTCATATCTAGACTACGTTGATATCTAAAATTTGCCACAAATAGCTTTGCTACACTATCGCCGGCAGCTTTAGCAATTTTATAGTGGTTTTACGTTCTTTGGCAAATTACGCTCTGTTAGCCATAAATCTTACTATTTTTTGACCGCCTTTGAATCAAGACCCCTGGACCATATGGGGAATTTATTTATATATTAAATTGCGTTGTCATCGTGATTGGAACTATGCTGAAAATTTCAAGTATCTAACTTGTCGGGAAGTTAGTTTAAAATCGATTGGAAATTTCCGCGATTTCCGCGGGATGACCAAGTTAAATAAAACCTTATAATAAAAATAGATACATACAATATTCTTAGATGTAATTCGCATAGCAGACATACAGGCGGGGTTTTAATACACCTACACAATTCTATTAAATATAAAACAAAAATTAATTACTCACGTGATAAAAGTATTTGGTTTTTACTTTTAGAAATTGGAAATATTACTCCTAAATATCAAGTAGGTGTCATATATCATTCACCAAACTCTAGTGATACGGATTTCATTACTTATCTTAGCGAAGTTACGAATAGTAACTACTCAGATGAGAACACTGTAATTATTGGAGATTTCAATATTAATATATTTAAAACAACAACCTAAAGCAAACAGCTACCAGAGTTATTTCAATCTTTTTTAATGTCACAAAAAATAGACTTCTACACCAGAAAAACAGAAGATGCTGAAACAATGATAGAAATGCTATTACAAATAGTAACAATTAGGGAGTTCACAAGTCGTGCTATTTGTCATATTTGCTCTTTTATACTATTTTTTTTAGAACAGTTTTAAAAGTGTTGTTTTTGCTTTACAAGTAAAATTGTTGTATTACAATACAACTTTGAAAAATATGTTTACTTTGCTATTTGTGAGTGCTATTGGATCAGACATTTCTATTTATGTTTACTTTGCTATTTGTGAGTGCTATTGGATCAGACATTTCTATTTATTTATATTCTTCCTTGTCTGAGTACAATAAAATATTCAAATTTTAAATAAAAAAATGGAGTCATCTCATGGCAATGGAGTAAGTTATCTTTAATTTATAACACATTTAACTTATTAAAGATCTTTTTTAATTCAGTGCAAAACTAAGCGTGTCCGGGAAAACCAAACCATATGTGGACAGTGTCGGAAGAGAAGTCCCTAATTGATTTTCTTTTAGAAAACCGCCTATTTGAGGTTGTAACACATTCAGATCCCAATTGTTTGATTTCGGAACTCCTAGATGGACACTTCGGCGATTTGCCAACAACACAAGCATATTCAACCTAAAAGTTTCATCGATCTCTTCCTCCTGATCTTCATCGCCTAACAAAAATGCACCAAATAAATTTAAAAAACTAATAAATGACTTATTTGACGACTCACTTCCTTCCATCATTGCGTCCTGCGCGTACTTCTCGCAAATCGCAGCCATTAATTTGCTTTTCTCGCTTCTTCTGGGCATTATAAACTTTCTAAAGCTGTTTTAATAATTTTGATTTTGTCAAATATTATTGTTAAAATATTGTACAATAGCACACGAAAAAGTATGGGATGCTCACAAGTTTCATTTTACAACTGTTCTAAAAAAATAGTACAAAAGAGCAAATATGACAAATAGCACGACTTGTGAACTCCCTAAATATTTCTTGCAAAAGAATGGCAATGCATCAGATCACTGACCATGAAACAATATATTTTAAAGGAAACATAGAAACACCCTTCAAAATGAGAATGAAAAAAGCTATAGTATCGTGGGAAAGTTATTCCAATGAAAATCTAGTTCACATTTTAAGGCAGCACAATTATAGTGAATTTTCTAGGTTGAATGTTAGCGAAAAAGCCAAATAAATTCTTAACAGATATTTTGTCTTGTGCAATGAGTTCTGTAACGTGTACGAAGGAAATAAGTGTTAAGCTCATGAACAAATGGTATGATAATGAGTTATCATACCTTAATAAATATAAGTACAATCTTTATAATATTGCTTTAGAAACAGGGAATTGGAACGACTAGAATGGTATTGAGCATAAATATAAACGCTTGGTGAAAGTCAAAAAGGTCGAATACATGGAGCGTAAGATAACCACTAACATTGGAGAAAGTAAGGAAATGTGGAAACATCTGAAAAATTGTATAAGTATGTCAAAGGAAACAAATACCATAAATAAAGTTGTAATACATGACAATGTTTACACAACCGAAAATGATATTGCACGAGCATTAAATGACTACTTCCGAATTTTGCATGTAATTTTAAATTTCAAGAAATAGAAACTGATGAAGTAATTAAAATTGCTGGTTGTTTCAAAAATAGAATTGGAGGAAGAAAACTTTTATCTGAAGGAGTAATAAGAGATGCAGTAACTTATTTAGGATACTTCTACATGCATATAGTTAACGAGAGCTTAAAGGAAGGTGCTTTTCCAACTTCTTGGAAAACATCCACTGTCGTTTCAATAGAAAAGGTTAAAAATACCAATTAAAGCTAATGCGATGAGACCAATAAACACACTACCAAATGATGAAAAAATACTTGAATGTGTAGTAAAAAACCACTTAGTACAATACCTCGAATCTAATAACATATTAATACCACAACAGTCTGGATTTCGCAAGAAGCACTCATGTGAAACTGCCCTGAATTTGGTAATTGCTCACCGGAAAGAAGAACTGAGCAAAAACAAATACATAATTGCTGATTTCTTAGATTTGAAACGTGCCTTTGAGACAATAGATCAAGACCTACTATTGAGAAAGTTGTCCAATATAGGAATAAAGGGTATCGAACTGATTTGGTTTGAAAGTTTTATAAAGAATCGTATGCAAAAAACAGCGATTGGATCGTCGGTATCAGATGAAAGAAAAGTTATGATTGGGCTACCACAAGGTTCAGTGTTAGCACCTAATTTATTTAATATTTATATTAATGATATTTCACACAACATTAAGTATAGCGATATCAATTTCTTTGCCGATGATACATTAATAATGATGTAAATGATATTGTTTCAAAGCTTCAAAACGATCTGGATGAAATATATAACTGGCTATGCTTAAATAAACTCAAATTAAACATCAGCAAAACCAAATGTATGGTTATATCTAGAAGAGTCCTAGATAATAATGATTTAGGCCAATTAAATATAAAGCAGAAAATATTAGAACGAGTGCAACGCCTTAAATATTTGGGTATAACAATCGACGAAAAGTTAAACTTTAATGATCACGTCGATTATACTGTGAGCAAAATAGCAGCGAAGTTATACTTCATGTGACGTACGTATAAATTAAAGAGAAAGTATAAAATAATGGTATACAGAGCTATAATAGAACCCCTACTAAATTATTGCCCAACTATATTATTTATAATTAATGAAAGGCAGAATTATAAATTGCAAAAGCAACAGAACCGGGCAATGAGATTTATGCTTAGAAAACGTTATGACACCCCAATCAGAGACATGTTGACGGCCCTCAATTGGTTAAGGCTGCATTTCTTTATTCATTCTGAATGTTTGGAATAAACTTTTTTGTTTATTTATTCTTTAGAACGTTCCTGATGATATGTTGACGTATATTTCAAACGCATTCTGTTTATTCCGGCTGTGAAATGGGATTATCCGGAATGTATAAAGAAACGCAGCATAAGTGTTAAGAAACAACACTTCTATTACACTATTAAATTCGTTAAAAACATTATAGATGGTAACCTGCCAGAATATTTAAAAGGTAGAATAAAGTATGGCAATGATATACATAACAAAAACACCCATAAAAAACGACTTTAACTTACCCATGTTTAAATGTGAGTCTGATAAGAGTAATCTCCATTATAAGGGTCTAACTTGTTATAATGAATTACCTAATAGTTTTATCCAATATAAAAACATAACTGAATCGAAAATAAAATTATTTGCATACTGTAAGACTGTTTCAATATAACTAATGTGTTCTATCTCTATCCTCGCTAAGATCCTGTTGTCATTTACTTTTTTGCGTGCCATTTTAAATGTATGTATATAAATGAATTCCCTTACAAATAGGCCTTAAGCTTATAATTAAATATTGCTATGATCTAGGTGCAAAAGAGCCGCAAGAAATAACAAAATTAAATTTGTTTACTTCCTCGACGTAACCCAACAGTCTCACAATACATGGATGCTGCAATAAAACCCATAATCCTATCCAAACACAAACCCAAGCAATTCCCCAACACAACCAAGACACCTCCGTTCTTTCTTTTTCAACTTCACATCTTTTTCTCCTTTATTCTAGAGTTGCTAATGCCCTTTTCTTATTTTATCTACTTGTATTACAACACGCAGGTTGCCATATCTTCGAACTTAACACAACTAGTTCAATCCATATTTAATACCTAACAATCCCGCCGAAATCCTCCGGTTTTCCCATGGTATCCGAAGTATATCTTATGCGTTTAGCTTTCGCCCAATTCAATAGGTAAGATGCAAATCTTCTGCACGGGTCGACGGAGAATATTTGTCGAGGTCTGAATCGTCACGGATCGCACCAAGTTGTCCGTACTCGGGTGGAGTTCGATGATGCGTCCTAATGCCCACTGCGCAGGAGGGAAATTCTCGCTTCTTATGAGTACTAATTTCCCTAGCTTCACTCGTTCGGAACTTCTTCGCCATTTTTTCCGCTCCTGAAGTGAGGTCAGGTATTCATTGTGCCATCTTTCCCAAAACATTTTCACCATGCGCTGTCTTTCTCTCCAAAGCTGCATCCCCTTAGCTGAAGACGTGTCTGATACATCAAAAGGTAAAGGCAAAACCAATGGCTCTCCGGTCAGGAAGTGTCCAGGTGTAAGAGCTTGATGATCGTCTGTGTCATCAATCAAAGCTTGTAGGGGACGAGAATTAAGTATTGCCTCGATTTGTGTAAGTAATGTCTGTAATTGCTCGAAACGCAACACTCGAAGCCCGATGACTCGAATCAGATGGTCCTTCATTGATTTGACCGCAGCTTCTTAAATTCCGCCCTGGTGCGGAGCCGCTGGCGTCATAAACCGCCACTCAGTACCCTGTGTTGACAAATCCTGGAACATCTCCTTATACCAATTATCCACCGCTCGCCTCATTTCCTTCGCTGCACCCACAAACGCTGTACCGTTGTCGCTGTAAATTCGTTCACATCGTCCACGACGAGCAACAAATCTTTCGTAACAGGCAATAAATGCTACCGTTGTTAGGTCGCTCACAACATCTAAATGAACGGCTCGTGTCTTCAGGCATACGAATACAGCGATCCATGCCTTTTGTCTCGTGATTTGGCTACCTTCTCTATCAATCATCTTAATACCCATAGGCCCTGCATAGTCAACCCCAACGTGCAAAAATGGTTTACCTGCTCTTACTCGGTCGGCAGGCAAATCTGCCATCAATTGCGATTCAATTCGACGACTGTGTCGTACATAAGTCACACAGTTATGCAAATATTGTCTCAATGTGCTACGCAGACGTGGAATCCAATAACACTGCCGAATGAACTGCATCATCACCTGGGCACTGCCATGCTTAGTTTCCCGATGAGCATGATCCATGATCAGCCATCCCAATCTTGATCCTCCGGGGACAATTACAGGATGACGCATATTCTCACTTAGGTTTGAATTTTTCAAGCGGCCATGAACCCTGAGAAGACCGTCTCTTAGTATCGGTTTCAAAGACTCAATTTTGCTCTTCTCCGCAATTGGTTTGCCACTTTTTAGGCAGGCAATCTCTTTGTCGTAAAATGTCTCTTGCTCCTGTCGTACTAGGAAATTCATCGCCTTGACTCTGTGCTCATTACTTAATGCTACGCGCTCCATTTCACCTCTTCTCCTCCTCCTCGCTACTGAATGCATTTTTGCGTTCGCAATAAATGTAAATAGATAGGCAACAATATTGACCGCTCTCTCCAATTTATCAACATAGTCTATTACTGCTACCTTCTGCTTCGCAGTACGTCTGGAAATCTGCAATGGCTCCTTGGTGTTTGATACCGAAAACACTTTAAACTCAACTTCAGCCTCCACCGCTGTGTTTGGCACAAACACACAATCAGGCCAGCACGTCGATTCCTGATTTAACCACTCCGGACCTTGTACCCACAGCTTATTGTTTATAATATCTGATGGCCTCATACCGGGACTTAATAGATCGGCTGGATTATCTTTCGTATTAATGTATCTCCACTTTTTTATATCAGTGTTCGTTTGTATCGACGAAACGCGATTTGCTACAAACGTTTTCAAGTCCCGTGGAATTTTACCAATCCAGTGCAATACCACCTGAGAGTCTGTCCACAACGTATGCTTTATTTCAGAAAATTCCATAGCTCTCATAACCTCAACCAGCAAACGTGATAAAAGCTCCGCGGCAGCCAACTCCAACCTGGGCACTGCAACAGTTTTCATGGGCGCTACCCGTGATTTGGATGCAAGCAAGGTTGTTTTCGCGACTCCGTTTCCGTTTTCCACTCGTACATAAATTAGGGCACCATATGCTAATGTTGACGCGTCAGAGAACCCATGCAGCTCAACACGTTGGCCATCACCAGTGCCTATCCATCTATCTAAAGTGAACCCCTCCAGGCATTTCATATCTTCCCAAAATCTTTTGAATCTCTTCTATTCCGTTACCCACGGGTGTATCCCATTCTATACCAAGGCGCTACAAATCTTGTATCAGTACTTTTCCCATCATTGTAACAGGAGATATATACCCGTTAGGGTCATAAAGCTGCGCCACCAAGCTCAAAACTCTCCTTTTGGTAACCAAACCTTCAACCTCTGGAGTCTTTACAACAAAGGTGAATTGATCTCGAGTAATATTCCATTTAAGTCCTAGAACTGTGGCTCTTTCCTCGTCTCTGAACATACTGTCCTCTTCTTCATCCGACCGCATGTCTGTTATCAGTGTTTTGGAGTTCGATTTCCACTTTCTCATTTGAAAACCTCCCCCAGCTAACACCTTTTGCACTGATTTCGCCATCTCTATCGCTTTATCTTCACTTTCTGCTCCGGTAATGCAATCATCCATATACAAATCATTTTCAATTATCCTAGAGGCTGCTGGAAATTCCTCGCGCACTGTATAACCGCTCGAACTGCGTTGAAAGCTGACGGTGTCATTCCATAAGTAACAATCTTCAAGCAATACTCTCTCAAAGGTTCACTGCTATACTCCCTCCAAAAAATGCGTTGCAATGACCCCAAATTTATGCCTACGGAATCTCATAATAATTTCTGTTAGATTGCGCTGTAGCTTTTCGCCCAACATCTGTACATCATTTAGAGAAATGCCCTTATTTGTTCTGCAGCTGGCATCAAAAACTACTCTAAATTTCTTAATTACGCAGAGATGAGGGATGTAGTATACCATCTCACCCGGCGTGGCGGGTTTGGAAACTTGCTCCATGTGACCTAGTTGCTCATACTCCCTCATGAACTCGACATACTGTTTTTTCAATTCAGAATCTCGGCTCAATCTTTTTTCCAAAGACCAAAATCGCTGCAGTGCAATATCCCTTGAACACCCAATATCGCTTATATTCTCTTTTATTGGAATTGTGACCGTGAATCTTCCTGTACTATCACGAGAATATGTTTCTAAAAAAATTCGTTCGACCTTTTCTTCTTCTTCAGTGCGCTTGGAACACGTAGCAATTTCATCTAATTGCCAAAACCGCTTAACCAGCTCACCCAGATCTTCAGAAATTGTACAATTAATATATGAAGTCGGTGTGCCTGTGTCGCCATCAATTGGAACCTGAGTACCGCAGACGACTAGACCTAAACGAGTTTCTATAAGCGCCGTCCCTTCTGACTGTACGGGATGCACTGCGACCAAGACTTTTGCAAATACTTTAACATTGAGAATAACGCGTACTTTCTCAGGCTTCCAATACTCTTGATCAGCGAACTGTATAGACAGAGACGTACTTATAGGGTGTGCTCTACCCACAGTATTCGGCAGTACAGGTTCCCAGTTATTTTCACTAGGCAATATCCAAAATTCTTCCTCTATATAGCTGCCTGAGTCAAACCATGGCCTTACTTTCAAAACTACACGCCGACTTACATCGATAGACTGCCCCTCAATCCCAATCATCTTGTGTGTTGCTGGCAAACCAGGGAGTTTGTACCTGTTGTGCAGGCTAGACGCAATCAAGTTCGGCTGCGCCCCACAATCGAATAATGCTCGAACAGGTCCGATACATTGCCCATCCGCTTCTAACCTGATCATAACAGTCGGCAACAGAGCAGGCATTAAATCTAAACCAAAGTTAAACGAACCGCCATATTGCTGATTAGCATTTATTTCTCTCTCTTTGATATTACTCGTATTACAATCTTTTTCCTGTTCGAAAACTACCTTGCGCTTCTTTAACAATTGATCTTGCTTATGAAGTAAACTCAATTGCCTATCAACTCTTTTGATCTCGTTGTCAATATCCGAAAAATCTTCGGAATGATTAACCTGTGCAGAATAAACGCGACTGACAGCTACATCTCGCTGTCGTTTTGTTGAGCATCTCTTGTCTTTGCGTGTACAAGGAGCATCTACATTCTTAACTATAAGTGCATGTTTCGTTATTTCCTTTTTAGGGCACAGCAGGCTATTGTGTTTCACCTGCCCTGAGCAACGTGGGCAAACACCTTGAAAGCAACTGCCAGCCATATGGCCACGTTTTAAGCAATTTCGACAAAGGTTATTCTTATTTACCAAGTCCTCGCGTCCTCGTAAGGTAAGGCCCATAAATTCACCACACGTCCAAATTGCATGATCACGCCCACATGCAGCACAAGCAATCGCTTTTTTAACAGCTGTGCTATATGACCCCTGGTCTCGCCTAGCACGCTCTCCATTACCCTCTAAACCGCGGCTAGTCCCTGTAGCCTCGTGTCGAATATGGATACGCGATCGACGTACATCAGCCACATTTGCCAGAGCAGATGCCTGGCGATCCAAAAAGTCTAACAATTGCTTGATTGTTGGCGTCTCCGATTGACGTTGGAGTTCCCATTGTTTGCTAGTCTCCGCATCTAGCCGCTCATGGAGTATAGGAACGATAATCATGTCCCAACCTTCTACAGGAATTTCCTGAGCACGAAGCTGGCGTAATGCTTCGTGTGTAACATTAGACATGCGTTGTAAGTCATTAGACCGCGGTGAACCCTCAACGGCAGGCAAGCGAAACAGTTGACGCAAATGCTCTCGGCAGATTGGATACTTTCTATCATACAACTGCTTAAGCCGATCCCACGCTTCAATATAATTGTCGTCAGTTAGTTGCCATTCCCCCAGCGTTCGCGCCGCCTTCCCTACCAAGGACTTTTTCAAATACGAAAATTTAAATGCTGGCGAAACATTGTCATTGCTGTGTATAGCTGCTATAAACCGGTCGCGGAAACCGGGCCACTTCGTGATTGTGCCGTCGAATTCTCCCCACGTATTTTTTAAATCATGTTGCTGATAAGGCCAGTTCACCTGCACTGCCAGCGGTTGTTGTATAGCGGAAGGTGGAGCTGGCTTTAGAGCATTTACTTTGGCTATAAGAGCCGAATGAGCTGCAAAATAAAATGTTTCAACCTGCGCAGCCATTTCATCATACTTATTTGCCTTTTTAGGTGCACATTCTACTTGCTTTTGGTGCGCTTCTATGAAACGCTCATAATATTTCTCCAACTTGTCCGCCCGGACCTTTACCTGCTCCAAAGTTGCGTCTCTAAACTCTGGCTGTCGAGTATACTCTTCGATGCGAGATATGGTTTTGCTTAAACTCTCAGCCAACTCTTCCATCTTGTGCTAAATATAAAATAAAATACAAAAATTATTCAGACATGTCTTTCTGCTAACAATTATATGTGATTTAGACCTGTCTTCTACCTCTTATATTCAGTTTTGTAAAATTATTTTACGCAAGATGCGAATAAACCTTTCACCATCGATATAGCTAAACAAGCTGCTTTTCGCTCTGAACACAACGCCCAACTATAATTTGACTCGTTCCCTCAACTATTCACCACTTTATATTCTCTTTCGTTACGATTTCGTCTGAATTCTCTGAATTTCTATTGCTTTGAGTGAGTTTCCGTACTGCTGAGCGGTAATAAAATATTCAAAGAACATTAAACCCAAATCAGCTGCACAATTTGCTATTCTTTCGAATGCCAATCGTGTCACTCAATTCGCTTGAAATATTATGTGTGCCAGTATGCTTCCTCTACATCGAAGCACTTATGTATGGATGTATGTAAATATGCCAGCCATACCCAGCTCTTACGCTTGCGACCAAAAACGAGTTTTTGTTTTCACATGTATACATATTGAGCTTTTACACATCCACCACACGTTGTACGCATACCCAACATAGTCACACAAATTGCATACATTTACGTTGATGTAAATTCAATCCGAGTAATAAACTCTGGTGACTTTTCACCACTCACCAGAAAGCTTGCCAATTCAGCAGTTAACAATGTTTCATACCATCTCGAGGTTCTGTCTGAACTCGAAATGTCAGTAGCGCCTGATCTTAATATTCCAGCACAGCTCCAAACCATCGATTTCAGTTTAACCACATTTCGCCCAAAAAGCTATAAACGCCAATATTCACCATATTAAATATTGAATCATTTGTTGAACTCTCCTAAACATTCATCCATTTGTTGAGAACTTTCGCAAATATTCAACCATTTGTTGAATTCTTTCCTAAACATTCAATCCTTTGTTGAACTCTTTCGTAAATATTCAACCGTTTGTTGAATTCTTTCGCAAATATTCAACCATTTGTTGAATTCTTTCGTAAACATTCAACCATTTGTTGAATTCTTTCGTAAATATTCATCCCTTTGTTGAATTTTTTCGTAAATATTCAACCATTTGTTGAATCCTTTCGTATATAAATACACGGAAGGTGGACTGTATAACAAAATATTCCGAAAACGGCATCTACCCCAAATCTAGGTTCTCTCACCTTTTTACTTTTTATACGACAAAGGTTGCCACAAGACGAAAACCCAAACGTAACAACACAAAGATGATCGATTACGTTTGAGTCTTTTTTTTTTCTCTGTCCCTTACTTTTCGTGAATACTCAATGTCACCACACTGTATCGCTCAAATCTGCACTCATATATGTATGTACATCTACAATGAGAGCTTCTTGGAATTAGATTTTCCTCCGCTGAACGCGATCACCTGTAAATACAATCCGGCTCTACACGGACCAATGTTTACTTCCTCGATGTAACCTTCCAGTCTCACAATTCATGGATGCTGCAATAAAACCCATAATCCTATCCAAACACAAACCCAAGCAATTCCCCAACACAACCAAGACACCTCCGTTCTTTCTTTTTCAACTTCACTTCTTTTTCTCCTTTATTCTAGCGTTGCCAATGCCCTTTTCTTATTTTATCTACTTGTATTACAACACGCAGGTTGCCATATCTTCGAACTTAACACAACTAGTTCAATCCATATTTAATACCTAACAAAATTAATAAATAAAAATTTCTGCCGCTAACAAGCAATATATAAATGAAGCAAGGGTGGTTCGTGTAACTACATCCATTCGTTCATATGTACATATGTTTGTAGAGATATATGCATGATGAAACAAACGTGCTTTGTTGATATACTAATGGACATATGTATGTATTTATGGACAGCAATTTTTTCATGTATGTACATATATTTTAATGTTTTTTTTTTGTTTACGAGGGGTGAATAACTCAGTGAGAGGGGAGACCAGTATGTTTAATATATGTACATAGAAAAATATTTATTAGACCAGAAAGTAGTGGGTAGGCACAGTGGCCAATGGTAATCAACTATTAGCACCTCTGCACGGTTGTAAGCAATGAGAGTCCGCAAAGGACTCCGGAAGCAATGTCCGGAGGATGCACCAGACTAGACCGAGCATACTTTGAAGTTCCATCTTTTTAAAACTTAAGAAAGTAGTTGAGAAGTTAATATGCAAAAATTTCATAAATTGCATAAAGGAAATTTTTACACATGCAGCAGTACATAGCATGTATTTAGGCGCCTGGTGTTAGCAGACGCGCCTAAACATACCGGCCTCTCGCGACGGATTGGTCGTCTAGTGGATATAATAAAAGCCGCAAATATCCGGCTCGAAGGACCATGAATAACTCATGCATGTATATAAAAAAATATTTATTAGACCAAAAAGTAGTTGATAGGCACTGTGGCCAATGGTAATCAACTATTACCACCTCTGCATGGTTGTAAGCTATACAGAGTCCGCAAAAGGCTCCGGAAGCAATGTGCGGAGGATGCATCAGACTAGGCCGAGCATACTTTGAAGTGACATTTAATTAAAACTTAAGAAAGTTCAATTACATGGTAGTTGAGATGTGCATATGCACAATTTCATAAATTGCATGAAGGAAATTTTTGCACATGCAGCAGTACATAGCATGTATTTAGGCGCCTGGTGTTAGCTGACGCGGCTAAACAAGGAGGAAGCATCAAAAGCCTGTACCCGTCTGTGTAAGACTTTAATTAAACTTCCTACTGTCCAAGTACCGATTCCCCGGCACCACCGTCAAGTATTCCGTCGGGAGGCGGTTTGAGCACTAAGCTCTCACGTACATTCCAGTCAAATGTACTCAGTCCTGGGCTCTACCTGCCACGCCTTAATGATAGTGAAACTCTTTTTCTTTTTCTACTATGTATTTATTTATGTATCTCTTATTATTTTGCCTTACCTGAAGTAAAAAGCAAATACAAACACGATAATTATATTATAATTATTTGGAATAGTGAGGACACTCGTTACAGATGATTTTTCTTGTAGCGGTCGGACCAGATTTTGAGCAGCCCTGTTGCTGGTAGTTTCGTTAAATAGGCATTCACAAATTTCGAACCTCAAGCCCGTGTACGTTTATGTGTACTGCCTTGGCGGTTGGAACGGCCTAGGTTCCAATCCGTGCCTACCCTTTGGTAAATGAACTTCATGTTGGAGAGGCGGTCTGAGAGCACCAGTTTCTAAGCCGCATAAACTTGGCGGTTGGAACGATCTAGGTTCCAATTCGCTCCTACTACCTTAACGGTTGAAACGGCCTAGGTTCCAATCCGCGCCGACGCTATGTTGGGGAGATGGTTTGAAAATATAGTTTCTAAGCCGCCTGCCTTGGCGGTTGGAACGAGCTAGGTTCCAATCCGCACATACTCTTCGGGTTCGCGAATTTCAGAGCCGCATTGTCTTGGCGGTTGGAACGGCTTAGATTCCAATCCGGGTTTTGCATTACATACCTATTGCACGTCTCTGCCGCTCTCGACATCTCAAGCATTTCATAATTGACGCTATTTCACTGATGGCTAAACTCCATTCCTCTCTACCTCTCAACATATAATTTACTACAGCTTCTGAAGACGGTGCTGCATTGATATACTGTTGGAGTCTACGTCTCTGTTCGCTGAATCGTGGGCACAGTAGAAGTATGTGCTCCGGGTCTTGGATGGTGCCTTTTCCGCAGAAGTCACAGTACGGATCACTATCGTGTTTGTATTTGTAAAGGTACGTCTGGAAACAGCCATGACCGCTTAAAAATTGAGTTAGATGGAACTCTACTTCTCCATGATACCTCTTTGTCCATCGTTCAATATCCAGAATACAGCGATGCGTCCATCGCCAATTAGGTGTGCTGTTGAATTTGCGCTGCCATTCTAACAGGCCGGTTTGCCGTACATGGCTTCTCTGGAGACCGTCTTCTTGGCTTGAAAAGAACATGACCGATTTTTTGGCCAATATGTCAATTGGAAGCAGACCGGATATCACGAACGCCGCGATGTCCGAAACTGTTTTAAACGCGTTGCAAACACGTAGTGCACATAAACGACATATTGCATTTAGACCACGCTAATATGAACAGTGGAGCAGCGCTTGATGCCATACAGTAGGGATGCACAGCAGAGGTGCACGCAGTCGACGTCGCGGGCAAACTGCGAGCACGCGAGCCTGCTAGCCGAGGTGAAGTGCGCTGTACGAAGATGGCATCGTATACATATTAACCACTACACACCTATTTTCAAGTAAAAATGTGTGTATGTATGTGTACTTTTGCGACAACTGAGTCAGTGTGGCATCAGGCCACCAGAAAAAGCCAATTTTTCCAAAAAAAAGCGCCAAGTTTTTATTATCATGTTTAATAATTTTTTTGTTTCAGTAAAAAGTGTATATACATATCCATTTCCTCACGTTTTTATTAATAAATTTATTTCAATACATTTATAACAACGCAAAACATATTTAATTTATCTATTCCTCACATTTTATTCAGTAAATGAATTCCTTCTTAATGTAGAATATTAGTGTATAGTGTATACATACATACATATAGCCGTTTAAAGTACAACACCGCATATCAAACAAATGCAAAACCGCGTATCAAGATAATGCAAAACCGCGTACGTGAGGTTGCATAAATTATTTTCTAGAGAGTAAAAACACTCATATTTCAAAATGGTTATCTTTTTTATAAAGCAATCGTAATTCTGGCTAGTATATTTCAGGACGAATGGATAAGGATTGAGCCATGATCTTGTGGGAGCAAATCCAATTTTTGGCAGCCAATGTCAGTTACGCCGTTTTGCAGAATGACGATACGCGGTTTTGTACTTTAACCGACGATATGTACTAGACTGGTGCACAAGTGGCTTGGTTTCACATAAGCAACAAGCGACCTATGCATGTGACACTGTTTGTTATGACTTACAACAATA
>NW_023458555.1:89527155-89529365 GCF_013731165.1 Rhagoletis pomonella | reverse complement strand
TTGCGTTCCAGATGCTTCACGATTTGCAGGTTTTTACAGGAAGTCGTTCCAGGTGACCACTTCCCATAAGGTTTATTAATGGGGAAAACAGCTGTTCCTGCAAATCGTGAATTTCGTGAATATCGAGAAGCATCTGGAACGCAACTATTGTAAGCGTAAAACTTGAACAGCTGCGAATGAGAAATGCCATCAACATGCAAACAACTTCGTCTCTCGCGACAATTCACGAAATGCGCGACACTGTTTGTACATTTGGATGAAAGGCAATGCTGGCAAAACATTGTCATACAAGCTTAGCCAAAAACAATCTGTGCAGTGCGTGAACTATTGGGGTGTTCACAGTTCGTTCCAAATTGTGTCTGAAAATGTAGACGTCTACATTTTGAGACATCTTTAGCATCAAACTGTGAGCACCCCTTTCTAGCAGTCGTCGCAAAATCGTCTCAAAACTTTGCTGGTGTTGCCAGACATTTCTTCTTTGCGTGCTTTTTTATATGTCGCCTTTCGATTTTGTTTATGAAAAATTGTAATTATTTAACTTAATCACCAATTCCTAATATTTATTATTTCTTTTCCTTGATTTGTTTCTTTTCATCAGAAATTGCGCCCAAATTAAATGCAAATACAGAAAACGTGCCCAATAAATAAAAAAAATGTGATTAGTATTGCCATAATGCAACCCTGCTACGAGGTTGCAAAATGTAGACGCGTAAAAAACATACCTTTGAGTGTGACAAAATGTAGACGGCGTCGTTTTCCAATTTTGTTTGGGAAACAACAACACCACAGATTTTACGGTTAGAAAACGTCTTAAAATGTAGACGTCTACATTCTGAGACACTATTTGGAACGAACTGTGAACACCCCATATGTTAAATGTGTGTATGAATATGTGTGATGAAAGGAATGCGCAGAACCGGTTCAGTTGAATTTAAAAGTGAACAGAGTAGAACGAAGTTGTGAGGCGGAGTGTTAAAGCATACTTTTTAGAAATAATTCGTATTTTACCAAAATGGATGTATACAATGTAAGTCTTTTATAGACAAAAGTACATATGTACATATATGGTAATTCTTCACTCAAAGTTTATTAATTAAAAAGTTTATCGATATCAAATTAAAGTACAAGCAAAGTAGTAGCATTTATTTAGAATTAAACAAAATGAAATTGAAAGTTAAAATTCAGGATTATTATACAGATATGTACGTCTTTAAAAGCGAACCGTCTTCTCCGCCGTCTTTGTCTTAACTCACTCGTCGTTTTTCTTACTTCCTCCTTACATCGTCGTTCTACCAGTAGTTGCCATCATTCTTCACTTCTTACAGCTGGATATTAGAGTTAGGGTTTCCACCCTACATTCGGCCATCCTATTACACATTCGCCTCGAATGTACCGTCGTTGTCGTCGTCGTCGATGTGAAATAACCATGGCTTCATGTATTCAGCACATGTCGTCGTGTTTCGTGGACCTTCACTATTGCCCACCTTTATGACGTCATAAGTATCGCTTGGTTTGACTTTAATAACTTGGTACGGACCCAAATACTTCGGTTTTAGTTTAAGTCCCCCACCAAACTGCGTCCTTTTTATCGCCACTAAGTCACTGATTTTGTATGTTTTCGGTGGTTTTCGTCGTAGATTGTAGCTTTTTTTGTTTTCAGTTTGCGTCTTTAGGATTTGAGATTTTGCATGCTTACGTAGTTCAACTCGGTCTTCGCTAAATGATTCAACGAATTGCTTTTCAATTAAATCTTTAAGCTTGACATCTTCTTTCGTTCTCATTTTGACACCTACGGGCAGTTCAAATGGCGTCATATCAATACTTCTGGAGAATGTTGAATTAAGAACTTGCTGGACTTTCTCAACGTGTTTATACCATTTCGTTGAGTCATCTGTACTAAGTTTAGTTAAAACTGTACTCACAACGTCGTTTATTCGTTCCACCTGGCCGTTTGCGCGTGGAAGACCAGTGGTTATTTTCCGATGAATGATATTCTCAAGCTCACAATATTGTTTGAAAGCGTCTGATGTAAAAGCAGACCCACGATCGGATATAATCTGATAGGGATTTCCAAAAAGTACGCTTTGACTTCGCAATCTTTTAATAACTTCATCGGCTGACGTAGATTTTGTGGGATATAGCCAACAAAATTTGGTGAACGCATGTACAACAACCAGTATATGCTTATATATTGCATGCACGTCGTTTCC
>NW_023458555.1:89523974-89527055 GCF_013731165.1 Rhagoletis pomonella | reverse complement strand
ATGAAAAGCAAGACAGAGCTGCAAAAAGTCAAAGTAAATGGAGAGGGGTCAAAAAGGCATGACGCAAAACCATTCAGGGCGGATCATTTGCAGTTCTTTCGAAAGGAGTGGATTGCAATAGGAGCTCCTAATGAATTCAGGTAGTACGTGTTTTTCCTTGATTTCTCAACAACTGGAGTAGCCGGATGGATGCGTGTTCGGCTGCCAACTTATTGGTCACGGGTTCAAACCCTTTGCCGCGGTCGCCTTTTAAACTTTGGTGAAGTGGAAATATTGATGAGTAATTAGCTTCCAAAGTGAATTTATTGTTTGTTATGACGATGGGAAATATTGCCAAGCAAAATGGAAATTGCTCGCCAAAACTTAAGGCCCGGCCACACAGAAAGCGGTTTGTCGCGGCGGGAAGCGATATCCGACCGAGGCGGTCGGCGGTTTGGTTGTATTATCCAGTTTTGAATCAGCTCAGTCACACAAGACGCGATGTACCGAATCCCGCTCGTCTTTGTTGCGGCGACGAGCGATCCAGTTGTACAAAAATACAGATTTCCCACGTGATCGCTTTGATAGCCTCGATTAAAAATTAAAAGAAAGCATGTGGTATGTGATTGCCGGTATAATTTTAGACTCTGTAACGAATCCCGGTCAGGATTTTGAGAAAACCTAACCTAAAAGTGCGAAAATTTTTGTTTTACCTATTTGAGGTTATGTAGTATCTTAAACACATTTCTTCACAGAAAATTAGTCAAAGTATATAAATCGCATTTGCGATTCTGTAATAGGATATCTAAAAAATTTGACATGTTAGAGAAATTCTGAGCACGTATTTGGATTTAGTACCAAAAATTCTACGGAAAATCATACATATGTATTTCACTGATTCATAACTATTTATCAAAATCAAATAAAAAGTGATTCGAATCGATTCCCGCCGTGACAGATCGCTTTGAAAAGTGTCGCAATGGGGTAAGTTGCAAGTTTTTATACAATAACTATTTCTGATAATTACCTCTTCCTCCCGATTCCGTATTTACTAAACGTGTGCACAAAACGAAAAAAGAGCAAGGCAAACCTTCACAAGGTGCTGTTACCAAAGCCGCTGATTTCATGACGAATTTGTGCCTTTTGTTAAAATTATGTGTTTGTTGTAATTTTGTTTTATACTGATTGTCAATGTGCGAATTTGTTATTGTATTTTTTTTTCTGTCAACCCCACCTTGTATAAATTCGTCTTGAGCAGGAGTATGAAAAACATGTGTATGAATGCGCCATGTTTCACGAATCTATCGTCTCTTTTTCGCCAGAAATGTATAAAATATTACCAAATATGCACGAAAGTCGAATATACGCAAAAACCAACCAAATTGCCAAAAATATGCAAAATAAGCCTTATCAAGGATTTGCATATTTTTCCATTTATGACTCCACTGACATTACTGTTCTCTTTCATCAAAATCACACTACAACAGTATGCAGTGACGAAGGAAATTTCACTATTTCATTTCAATTAGCAATAGTGTCCACCGAAATGCAATAGTTTCGATAGTGAACACCAGAACAAATATTCTCCAACGTTTGATAAGTCATTTTCTCAAACCCTATTTAGGTGTTCGTGCCTTCGCTTGAACCACATGGAGATTACGCCTCTGTAACTCGACCTTAGTTCGCTCTCAGATTGATACTTACAGCGCCATCTACCGCAAATAGTACGAACCAATGGTTTTTCGGGTAGCAGCGCTCGGCTGTCATACTTGTCAGTACGCTTTTTGTAACTCAGCAGATAACACGTGCACGGAAAAGGAAAAATAAAATAAAAAGGAAAAGTATGTGGAAATATCTCGCTGGATGATACTTTTTAATTCCGTTCGGCGCCCATGGCCCAACGACGAGACGCAGCTGCCTCCATAGGCACCGTCATATACTGCGGCCGTGCCAGCAGTTCATGTTGCCTCATAAGGTGCCATTAGCAACTCGTTTATCACATGCGGACACGAGTAGTGCTGTAGCTTATGTACTTAAATATGTAGGGGAAAATTTGTTTTCTCCACACCTCATGCACACATTTGATTGGTTATGGCGTGTGCAGCGATGACATCTATGGGTCATTTGCCCAAATATTACCAGATAACTCCGATGAAAAGGAAGCGTTCCTTTTAATTTTGAGCTCGGTTCAAGCGAGCTATCCTTCCGACTGGGAGTCATGGGAAGTAATGAATTATTCTTTCGAAGAATTGTTTTAAAGGAGTTATCGTCCACAGCTGATAGCTAGTTGAGATTTGGTATCCCAACTTCCGATTTAGCCCGTGCTTTTTGCCGGAAGGAGGGGGATCTGTCCGAGAGGACATTTAGACGCATTAGGTCTATTATAGGGAATAGAATGTCAACGCTTAGGATTGGACGGGTGGAAGAACATTCGCTATTCGGAGGTACAAAAGCACTTTCAAGCCACGCCAGTGTTTTCAGCCTTAAGAGTTAATAATCAATTTGCTGGTATCACACCTAACTGGACTTCTGTGGCAATATTAGAAAAATTCGATTTAACTTTAGGGGCCATAACAAATGGCTTGCTCCAACAAAGGAAAATTTTCGAGCAGTTATGTGATAAATTACCGAGAGATTTTAAACAGATGGTGGGAGAGGAGTTCTTGGCTGATGATTCTAAATTTCGTAACAGTTCAGACTCCCTTCTACAATATGTCTGCGGTCGGAGAGCAGAAGTTATCCAACAAAGACGAGACACATACAAAGTAAAAACTAAAGCCTTACATGCAATTATTCACAGTATACCACCTTCCGACTCGCATTTGTTCATGGAACCTGAGCTGTCTCAGGTAGTTAGAGATCAAGGGGGTATTTACAAGTTTTTCCCTTTAAGAAAACCTTTCGCCCGCCAAAAACTATTCAAAGGGCCGATCTTAGAGATAAAAGGGAATCTTTTAGCAGAGAGCTCAACAAATATAATAACAAAACCTACTTCTCCACATACAAGGGAAACAACAAAAGGCAGGCCTCAAATGAAAAGCAAGACAGAGCTGCAAAAAAGTCAAAGTAAATGGAGAGGGTTCAAAAAGGCATGACGCAAAA
>NW_023458555.1:89522831-89523874 GCF_013731165.1 Rhagoletis pomonella | reverse complement strand
GTGCCAAACACAGCGGTGGAGGCTGAAGTTGAGTTTAAAGTGTTTTCAGTAGCAGAAGGTAGCAGTAATAGACTATGTTGATAAATTGGAGAGAGCGGTCAATATTGTTGCCTATCTATTTACATTTATTGCGATCGCAAAAATGCATGCAGTAGCGAGGAGGAGGAGAAGAGGTGAAATGGAGCGCGTAGCATTAAGTAATGAGCACAGAGTCAAGGTGATGAATTTCCTAGTACGACAGGAGCAAGAGACATTTTACGACAAAGAGATTGCCTGCCTAAAAAGTGGCAAACCAATTGCGGAGAAGAGCAAAATTGAGTGTTTGAAACCGATACTAAGAGACGGTCTTCTCAGGGTTCATGGCCGTTTGAAAAATTCAAACCTAAGTGAGAATATGCGTCATCCTGTAATTGTCCCCGGAGGATCAAGATTGGGATGGCCGATCATGGATCATGCTCATCGGGAAACTAAGCATGGCGGTGCCCAGGTGATGATGCAGTTCATTCGGCAGTGTTATTGGATTCCACGTCTGCGTAGCACATTGAGACAATATTTGCATAACTGTGTGACTTGTGTACGACACAGTCGTCGAATTGAATCGCAATTGATATCAGATTTGCCTTCCGACCGAGTAAGAGCAGGTAAACCATTTTTGCACGTTGGGGTTTACTATGCAGGGCCTATGGATATTGAGATGATTGATAGAGAAGGTAGCCAAATCACGAGACAAAAGGTATGGATCGCTGTATTCGTATGCCTGAAGACACGAGCCGTTCATTTAGATGTTGTGAGCGACCTAACAACGGTAGCATTCATTGCCTGTTACGAAAGATTTGTTGCTCGTCGTGGACGATGTGAACGAATTTACAGCGACAACGGTACAGCGTTTGTGGGTGCAGCGTAGGAAATGAGGCGAGCGGGGGATAATTGGTATAAGAAGGAGATGTTCCAGCATTTGTCAACACAGGGTACTGAGTGACGGTTTATGACGCCGGCGGCTCCGCACCAGGGCGGAATATATGAAGCTGCGGTCAAATCAATGA
>NW_023458555.1:89520303-89522731 GCF_013731165.1 Rhagoletis pomonella | reverse complement strand
TCCGATACATTGCCCATCCGCTTCTAACCTGATCATAACAGTCGGCAGCAGAGCAGGCATTAAATCTAAACCAAAGTTAAACGAACCGCCATACTGCTGATTAGCATTTATTTCTCTCTCTTTGATATTACTCGTATTACAACCTTTTTCCTGTTCGAAAACTACCTTGCGCTTCTTTAACAATTGATCTTGCTTATGAAGTAAACTCAATTGCTTATCAACTCTTTTGATCTCGTTGTCGATATCCGAAAAATCTTCGGGACGATTAACCTGTGCAGTATAAACGCGACTGACAGCTACATCTCGCTGTCGTTTCGTTGAGCATCTCTTGTCTTTGCGTGTATAAGAAGCATCTACATCCTTAACTATAAGTGCATGTTTCGTTATTTCCTTTTTAGGGCACAGCAGGCTATTGTGTTTCACCTGCCCTGAGCAACGTGGGCAAACACCTTGAAAGCAACTGCCAGCCGTATGGCCACGTTTTAAGCAATTTCGACAAAGGTTATTCTTATTTACCAAGTCCTCGCGTGCTCGTAAGGTAAGGCCCATAAATTCACCACACGTCCAAATTGCATGATCACGCCCACATGCAGCACAAGCAATAGCTTTTTTAACAGCTGTGCTATATGACCCCTCATTTCGCCTAGCACGCTCTCCATTACCATCTAAACCGCGGCTAATACCTGTAGCCTCGCGTCCAATATGGATACGCGATCGACGTACATCAGCTACATTTGCCAGAGCAGATGCCTGGCGATCCAAAAAGTCTAACATTTGCTTGATTGTTGGCGTCTCCGATTGACGTTGGAGTTCCCATTGTTTGCTAGTCTCCGCATCTAGCCGCTCATGGAGTATATGAACAATAATCATGTCCCAACCTTCTACAGGAATTCCCTGAGCACGAAGCTGACGTAATGCTTCGTGTGTAACATTCGACATGCGTTGTAAGTCATTAGGCCGCGGTGAACCCTCAACGGCCGGCAAGCGAAACAGTTGACGCAAATGCTCTCGGCAGATTGGATACTTTCTATCATACAACTGCTTAAGCCGATCCCACGCTTCAATATAATTGTCGTCAGTTAGTTGCCATTCCCCCAGCGTTCGCGCCGCCTTCCCTACCAAGGACTTTTTCAAATACGAAAATTTAAATGCAGGCGAAACATTGTCATTGCTGTGTATAGCTGCTATAAACCGGTCACGGAAACCGGACCACTTCGTGATTGTCCCGTCGAATTCTCCCCACGTATTTTTTAAATCATGTTGCTGATAAGGCCAGTTTACCTGCACTGCCAGCGGTTGTTGTACCGCGGAAGGTGGAGCTGGCGTTAGAGCATTTACTTTGGCTATAAGAGCCGAATGTGCTGCAAAATATAGTGTTTCAACCTGCGCAGCCATTTCATCATACTTATTTGCCTTTTTAGGTGCACGTTCTACTCGCTTCTATGAAACGCTCATAATATTTCTCCAACTTGTCCGCCCGGACCTTTACCTGCTCCAAAGTCGCGTCTCTAAACTCTGGCTGTCGAGTATACTCTTCGATGCGAGATATGGTTTTGCTTAAACTCCCAACCAACTCTGCCATGTTGTGCTAAATATAAAACAAAATAGAAAAATTATTCATACATGTCTTTCTGCTAACAATTATATGTGATTTAGACCTGTCTTCTACCTCTTATATTCAGTTTTGTAAAATTATTTTACACAAGATGCGAATAAACCTTTCACCATCGATATAACTATGTAGTAGTTAAACAAGCTGCTTTTCGCTCTGAACACAACGCCCAACTATAATTTGACTCGTTCCCTTAACTATTCACCACTTTATATTCTCTCTCGTTACGTTTTCGTCTGAATTCTCTGAATTTCTATTGCTTTGAGTGAGTTTCCGTACTGCTGAGCGGTAATAACATATCCAAAGAACATGAAACCCAAATCAGCTGCACAATTTGCTATTCTTTCGAATGCCAATGGTGTCACTCAATTCCCTTGAAATATTATGTGTCGACAGTATGCTTCTGCTACATCGAAGCACTTATGTATGGATGTATGTAAATATGCCAGCCCTACCCAGCTCTTACGCTCGAGAGTTTTTGTTTTCACATGTATACATATTGAGCTTTTACACATACACCACACGTTGTACGCATACCCAACACAGTCCAGAAAGCTTGCCAATTCAGCACTTAACAATGTTTCATGCCATCTCGAGGTTCGTGTCTCAACTTGAAATGTCAGTAGCGCCTGATCTTAATATTCCAGCACAGCTCCAAACCATCGATTTCAGTTTAACCACATTTCGCCCAAAAAGCTATAAACGCCAATATTCACGATTTGTTGAATTCTATTCATAAATATTGAATCATTTGTTGAATTCTTTTCTAAATATTCAACCATTTGTTGAGAACTTTCGCAAATATTCAACCATTTG
>NW_023458555.1:89520038-89520293 GCF_013731165.1 Rhagoletis pomonella | reverse complement strand
TGTTGAACTCTTTCGTAAATATTCAACCGTTTGTTGAATTCTTTCGCAAATATTCAACCATTTGTTGAATTCTTTCGTATATAAATACACGGAAGGTGGACTGTATAACAAAATATTCAGAAAGCGACATCTACCCCGAATCTAGGTTCACTCACCTTTTTTACTTTTCATACGACAAAAGTTGCCACAAGACGAAAAACCAAAACGTAACAGCACAAAGATGATCGATTACGTTTGAGTCTTTTTTTTTTTTTT
>NW_023458555.1:89519798-89519938 GCF_013731165.1 Rhagoletis pomonella | reverse complement strand
CCACACACCTTTTTACTTTTACTTTTCATACAACAAAAGTTGCCACAAGACGAAAAACCAAAACGAACAACAAAAAAATTATTCTTTTTCTTTTTTTTTTTTTTTTTTTTTTTTCTCACACTCTCACCGCGCTTTTTCTC
>NW_023458555.1:89516686-89519698 GCF_013731165.1 Rhagoletis pomonella | reverse complement strand
TCATGGTTTTCTATGCTCTTTGGTATGTGGCTAATGGCCAGATGCGCGGCGCTATTTGAGGCGCCGGCGTCGCCGCCGCCGCAATATCTATCGGCGTAAACCTCTAATACATATGTATGTATGGATTGGTTTCGGCATACGAACTCATATACTTAAGTGAAACTGTAACATTACGACTTAACTTAGGTGTCACTTATGTATAAATAGTGGATTTTTAAGCAACGCAACAAAAGAGGAGTGAAATAGGAAAGGAATAAAAATTGAAAATGTTGCTGGTGCCTGCCTGCCTTGCTGTATAGCGCGGCTGAGCTGACTGGCAAGTTCGACAGCTTTGTTAGGTATTAAATATGGATTAAACTAGTTGTGTTAAGTTCGAAGATATGGCAACCTGCGTGTTGTAATACAAGTAGATAAAATAAGAAAATCGCATTGGCAACTCTAGAATAAAGGAGAGAAAGAGGTGAAGTTGTAAAAGAAAGAACGGAGGTGTCTTGGTTGTGTTGGGGAATTGCTTGGGTTTGTGTTTGGATAGGATTATGGGTTTTATTGCAGCATCCATGTATTGTGAGACTGGAGGGTTACGTCGAGGAAGTAAACATTGGTCCGTGTAGAGCCGGATTGTATTTGCAGGTGATCGCGTTCAGCGGAGGAAAATCTAATTCCAAGAAGCTCTCATTGTAGATGAACATACATATGTAGTGCAGATTTGAGCGATACAGTGTGGTGACATTGATTATTCACGAAAAGTAAGGGACAGAAAAAAAAAGACTCAAACGTAATCGATTATCTTTATGTTGTTACGTTTGGGTTTTCGTCTTGTGGCAACCTTTGTCGTATAAAAACTAAAAAGGTGAGAGAACCTAGATTCGGGGTAGATGCCGTTTTCGGAATATTTTCTTATACAGTCCACCTTCCGTGTATTTATATACGAAAGAATTCAACAAATGGTTGAATATTTACGAAAGAATGCAACAAAGGGATGAATATCTACGAAAGAATTCAACAAATGGGTGAATGTTTACGAAAGAATTCAACAAACGGTTGAATAATTACGAAAGAATTCAACAAATGGTTAAATGTTTACGAAAGAATTCAACAAATGGTTGAATATTTGCGAAAGAATTCCACAAACGGTTGAATATTTAAGAAAGAGTTCAACAAAGGATTGAATGTTTACGAAAGAATTCAACAAATGGTTGAATATTGGCGAAAGTTCTCAACAAATGGTTGAATGTTTAGGAAAGAGTTCAAAAAATGATTCAATATTTACGAATAGAATTCAACAAATGGTGAATATTGGCGTTTATAGCTTTTTGGGCGAAATGTGGTTAAACTGAAGTCGATGGTTTGGAGCTGTGCTGGAATATTAAGATCAGGCGCTACTGACATTTCGAGTTCCGACACGAACCTCGAGATGGTATGAAACATTGTTAAGTGGTGAACTGGCAAGCTTTCTGGTGAGTGGTGAGTGGTGAAAAGTCACCAGAGTTTATTGCTCGGATTGAATTTATATCAACTATAAGTTGTAACTTGCCAGTAACCAAATTTGGAGAGTAAGCCAATATTTACTCCCAATGAGTGAAATATGCAAGAAAGTACGAAAACGCAAAACCAGCAAGAAATTGCTAGTTTTATGAACAGCTGGTTAATTTGTTATTTTCCGATGCAATTTTCTTAGAAAACTAGTATTTTCCATCTTATTATATATTTAAATAGGTTTATTTTGTCAATTGCAACTCTAAAAGCACCACAAACAATTATTTTCTTAATGAGATTTGCAATAAGCATCATGCCATCAGCTGTTTTTCTTACTAGCAAATAGTTGCTAGTAAAAATTTATCCAGTGAAAATCCAGTAAAACTTGCAAGTTCAGCTGTCAGTTTTGCCCTCTCAATTTCCCCTCTTTTGCTAGTTTCTTGCAAGTTTTTGCGTACGAAAACGCCATCCAGTAAGAAACCAGTAAAATTAGTACTGGATTTACTGGATAGTGCGTACGCGAACAGGGCTATAGAAAACGTAAATGCCCATGTTTTCTTTCAGTTTTTAGTACCAAAATTGTCATCATGGCCAATGTCATCTACTAGTAAAGCACAAAATGAACACCTCCAACGACACATTACGTTGTCAGTTGCAAAGTAACGTGCAGCCGAAGTTATCTCCAAGCGCCGAACTACTCCGAGTGACTTCTCTGCATTACACGTAACTTACTTTGTAAAGCGGCTCAGAAGTATGTCTGATACCAAATGTACAATCTAAATTCCTACTTACATAAGGCGGCCATGCCTTTGTAAAAGTAAGGGACGTTAGGCAGGGAAATGGTAATGACTGCCAGGTGAAGAGTTAGTTGCTAATAAGGTATTATTACGTGCTCGTAATTCCCACTGGGTGTATGCAATTTGTGTGACTGTGTTGGGTATGCGTACAACGTGTGGTGTATGTGTAAAAGCTCAATATGTATACATGTGAAAACAAAAACTCGTTTTCGCTCGCAAGCGTGAAGTTCTGAACACATTGAAAACGACGAGCTACAGACCACAGCTTCCAATTTGTTATCTTCATTATCTAAACGCTTTGTCGATGGCGACATGATTTCTTTGCACGCGGCAGCGACATCATGAATTTGTATGAGTTTGACATAAAAGAAGAGGAAGAACCTTATCTGTCGCCAGAAAAATAGAAATAGATCTAATCTGGCCACAACCGCAGCCGTCGCCAAAATAATTATCTACATAAGAGTACGTGTTAAAATAATTTGACAGCTGTGGTTTGTAGCTCGTCGTTTTCATTGTGTTCGGGCTATAAGAGCTGGGTATGGCTGGCATATTTACATACATCCATACATAAGTACTTCGATGTAGCAGAAGCATACTGTCGACACATACCGTGGAAACACAATGCCGGCGAACTCACCACAGCGAAATTGCCGCTGTCAAAATTAAAACACCCGCAATCCCAAGAATGATATAATACAAGATTGCGCCAATCGAGCTGAGAGTAACTGGCCGTGACGTC
>NW_023458555.1:89512975-89516586 GCF_013731165.1 Rhagoletis pomonella | reverse complement strand
AATCTTTTAATAACTTCATCGGCTGACGTAGATTTTGTGGGATATAGCCAACAAAATTTGGTGAACGCGTGTACAACAACCAGTATATGCTTATATATTGCATGCACGTCGTTTCCAGTGGACCCACAAAATCAATGTGATACGTATACAAAGGAATATCGTCTTTTCGAATTGGATGTAACTCCCCTTCCTGTCTACCTTGTTAACGATTCGAGATAATACATGTTATACAGCAAGATATGTGTCGTTTTATTTTTTCTTCTAAATTCGGAATGAAGTATTCTTTTGTGATGAGATCTTTAGTCTTCTTCAAAGCAAAATGGCCTCTCTCATGTGCGTTCCTAATTATTTCTCGCTGTAGCGCTCGAGGGACTACCAAGAGTTCAGAATCCTTAACAATTTTGTAAAGCAAATCCCCTTTGAGAATAAAGTCGTTAAATGTGGATTTCTCTTGAACGATATTGATTACCGCCTTTAAGTCTTCATCTTGGTTCTGAGCTATTTTCATTTTTGTGACAATATTATCGTTTTTAATAATGTAGACTGGATGACGGCTGAGTGCATCTACATGCTTCATACGATCTCCCGAACGATGTTCTACTTTGTAGTCATATTCTTGTAAAAACAGTACCCATCTAGCAACTCGTGTACATAAATCTTTCTTCTCGAGAGTTTTAGCAAAAGCGTTACAGTCTGTAACCAGCTTGAAGTGCTTGCCTAAGATATAGACTCGAAATTTTTTCAACGCTGCTATGACAGCCAGTATTTCCAGTTCATAACTGCAAAATTTCCGCTCAGCATCCGACGTTTTTTTACTCATGTAATACACGGGGTGAAGTTGGCCGTCTTCTGGACATTTCTGTAATAGTATAGCTCCATAACCCTCGATGGAGGCATCTGTATGGATTTCCGTCTCACACTTCTGGTTAAAAATTTTAAGTACGGGTTTTTCAGTCAAAATTTGTTTTACGACATTAAAAGCGTTTATTTGGTTTGGACCAATTTCAAATTTTACGTCTTTCTTCATTAAGTCTGTCAAAGGTTTGGTTATTACAGCAACATTTTTTATGAATTTACGAAAATAGCTTGCTAAACCCAGAAAACTTTGCAATTGCTTCATGTTCTGTGGCATTTTGTATTTTGAAATTGCCTCAACTTTGCGTTCTGATGGTGCCACTTGTTTATTTTCAATAACATGCCCCAAAAACTCGATTTTCTTTTTCAGAAACTGACATTTTTTCAAATTTAGCTTCAATTGGTAATCAGCACATAAATCAATAACTTCTTGCAAATTGCTTAATGCTTCATTTTCGTCTTTACCGGGAATAATTATGTCATCAACGTATGGCAGTGCTATGCCTTTGCGTGTAAGTTCTCGAAAAACCGCGTTGATGTGGCGTTGAAAAACTGCTGGTGAGTTGGTTAATCCAAAAGGAACCTTACAAAACTGGAATTGACCACTGTGGGTCACAAAGGCTGTATATTTTCGGCTAGCTTGAGCCACGGGAACGTGGAAGAAACCGTTTTCTAAATTAATCGTGCTAAATATGGTTGCATCCTGTAGTCTCTCTAATTGATCCTCGATCAGAGGCAAAGGAAAATTGTCTTTTATTATTACTCTATTGATTCGCCTATAATCGATACAAAGTCTAGGCGAACCATCGCGTTTTCTTACAAGGACTATTGGGCTAGAAAATTCTGACTCACTTGGTTCGATAATGCCTTCTTTTAGCCATTCGTCAATTTTACTGTCGACGATACATCTTTCGGTAAACGGCAGCCTACGCGGTCTTGAACATATAGGCGTTTCGTCTGTTACAATAATGTCCATAACAACATTCGTGCACTTTTGCCCATTGGGCTTATAATTATTAATCATTGCACATACTTTGGCTTTTGTATTTAAACTCACTGATTCGTCAATGTTCAGAGTTTTATTGTCGTCTACGACGTCTATTTTTAAAAAGGAAAGTCTTTACTTGAATTTAACTTTCGAATGAAAACGTTACCCCCTTTTAAACTTATCCAGGCTTCTTGCAATATTTCACGCCCTATAACAACTTCGATGTCTATGCATTTTGATGTAATTACTAAAAAGTTCATTTCAAAATAATCGTCATTAATTCTTACAGTTTCTTTGAAACTACCAATTGGTTTAATTTTATTTTCATTGCGTTTTTCACCAACACCCACTAATTGAATTTGTACCTCGCGCAGTTCAGGCTTATTTAAATGTTGAAATACATTTTGTGTAACCAAATTGAATTTACTTCCAGTGTCTAATAAGGCGATGAATTTCTTTCCGCCTATTTCAATACTTTTGTTCAAGGCATCGTCTTCTGTACTCATATAATTAACATTTGTTTTGGTTTTGCTATCTTTTTTCACACCACATTCATTCGCTATGTGCCCAAATTTGTTACACTTAAAGCATTTGCGTCCTAACGCTTTATTTTCGCAATTGCTTGATAAATGGTCTTTTCCACCACAATTAAAACAAATAATGTCTCTATTTCTTTTGTTTATTACTGACTTCTTGTCACTCGTCTGGGCCTTAAATTCATTATTCTTTTCACGAATTTTTTCATAGCATTTTAATTTGCTCTTAAAATCTTGCATATTTGTGGCATTGTATAAAATAGATTTATTAACACTCAAATCTCGTATGCCGTCAATGACATATTGCATCAACGCATTGTCGTCAATATTTCCCCTTGATGCCATTTCACGCATCGTAAAAAAATATTCTTGTATACACTCATCACTCTTTATTTTCCTTTCAGACAATTGTTTGTGAAGCGTTGCGCTATTTGTTGTTGTTTTAAACTCGCTAAGTAATGCAGCCTTCAGTTTATTCCACGAAACTATACCCCTCTCGCTAGACACAAACAATTTAGCAATACCTTTGAGTGATTTCTTTGCGAATACAAATATTTGGAAATCATCCCACCCCATCATTGCTGCAGTCTCTTCGAATTCTGCAATCCACACGTTTACCGGCATTTTTTCGGTGCCATCAAACATACGGATAGAGTCCTCGATATCGCGGAAGTTCATCACGAATTTCGGTAATTGCATTCTGGGTATATTTTTGTTTACACCGTTTTCTTCGTTTTCTACCGACACGAAACACTCGTTGCTCATTTCACTCTGTTGACGCTTTCGCCGTGCGCTAGCTTCTCTGTTTTGCATTTTTGTAGCTTTCTTATACTCGTTGGTCGCGTTGGCGCCTGCGTGGCCTGCCGATTCGTTTTCACTAATATTCTCTTCACTTTCAACTTCATCGTCTTCGTTCTCTGTTTCACTATCTTCATCGCGACAACCTTCATTTAACAAATGTCAATTTTGCAGATTGTGGAAAATATGCAGTATCATATCATGTTCATCGTAATTAATTGTAAGCAAATTACAAATTGAAATTAAATCGCACTCCTTTAAGTTTTGTTTAATATATTCACGCTTCTTTGCATATTTTTCATCGTATTCATTGAAATCAAAACCCGGAACTCTCTTAATCGTTTTCTGTTGTCTCTGTCGCCTTCTCTCTCAAATACATACTTATGTAAAGCCACAATATTTTTCTTATTGGAAACACGCAAATTTCTTCGAAC
>NW_023458555.1:89511845-89512875 GCF_013731165.1 Rhagoletis pomonella | reverse complement strand
ACTTTTTAGTCCATTTATAAAAGCGTTGTATATTAAAAAGTTTTTTTTATATTATTTATTGACTATTAGTTCACTATGTAACGTATCCATCTCTCTTTCCTCCAACACGTAACCATTAAACTAAAAATTCGTTTGGTAGCCGCATTTGAATGCGGATTGGAAAAAATTAAATAACATATGAACTCTAAATTCGGAAATGTTCCACTGCTTAAAAATTCCATTCACTTTCTTTCTACCGAATGATTTTCATCAACATTATTCAAAAAAGTCTTGAGTGCAATAAATTCATCAAATAAGGCATTGTTGTCAATACTTTTTATTAAAAGTGCGTTGCATATTTGAACGATTTCACGAAATTGAATTTCTGGACTTAGCCTAAGGGCAGCTAACTTCTGAAATTTTTTATTTTCAAATTGAAAATGATTTTTAATGTATGAAATAACCGCGGATAAAAATGCATCCGCTCTCTTTTTGAACAGGCGAACTTCATCTAAGTCATCACATTCGTTGCAAACCTTTTCAGCAATGGCACCATAAAACTGATGCTCTTTTTGTTGAGATAATCTATTTCGTAAATTAGTTATTAATTTATAAAATTCCAAAATGACTAATTCTGAGCCTTCTTCTAATTTTTGTATAGCATACATTAACGTAGTCCCTACATTATGCAATAATCCGAGATACGACTCAGAAGTTTTATGTTCAAAAAACTTTTTAAGAATATGGGAACATGAATCTTGAGATAAAAAGTAACATTTAATCGCCTTGAAATTTTTATACAGCCGCTCAATTGCCGGTGTCATACTAAGCCACCTTGATGGAACATGTCGTAATATTTCGCTCCACTGTATTTCACAGAACTCAAACATTTCTTTGAGTTCGGCCGTTTTTTTGGTTGATGAACTGAGTTCATTAAAAACTTTAATTAAAATGTACTCAAAGTCAAAGTACAACATTTTTAAAGAATTTTTAAATGAGTTATTTAACATATGGCACAAACATCCAACAGCAATAAGGTCCTGGTTTTCTT
>NW_023458555.1:89493927-89511745 GCF_013731165.1 Rhagoletis pomonella | reverse complement strand
GGAAACGACGTGCATGCAATATATAAGCATATACTGGTTGTTGTACACGCGTTCACCAAATTTTGTTGGCTATATCCCACAAAATCAATGTGATACGTATACAAAGGAATATCGTCTTTTCGAATTGGATGTAACTCCCCTTCCTGTCTACCTTGTTAACGATTCGAGATAATACATGTTATACAGCAAGATATGTGTCGTTTTATTTTTTCTTCTAAATTCGGAATGAAGTATTCTTTTGTGATGAGATCTTTAGTCTTCTTCAAAGCAAAATGGCCTCTCTCATGTGCGTTCCTAATTATTTCTCGCTGTAGCGCTCGAGGGACTACCAAGAGTTCAGAATCCTTAACAATTTTGTAAAGCAAATCCCCTTTGAGAATAAAGTCGTTAAATGTGGATTTCTCTTGAACGATATTGATTACCGCCTTTAAGTCTTCATCTTGGTTCTGAGCTATTTTCATTTTTGTGACAATATTATCGTTTTTAATAATGTAGACTGGATGACGGCTGAGTGCATCTACATGCTTCATACGATCTCCCGAACGATGTTCTACTTTGTAGTCATATTCTTGTAAAAACAGTACCCATCTAGCAACTCGTGTACATAAATCTTTCTTCTCGAGAGTTTTAGCAAAAGCGTTACAGTCTGTAACCAGCTTGAAGTGCTTGCCTAAGATATAGACTCGAAAGTTTTTCAACGCTGCTATGACAGCCAGTATTTCCAGTTCATAACTGCAAAATTTCCGCTCAGCATCCGACGTTTTTTTACTCATGTAATACACGGGGTGAAGTTGGCCGTCTTCTGGACATTTCTGTAGTAGTATAGCTCCATAACCCTCGATGGAGGCATCTGTATGGATTTCCGTCTCACACTTCTGGTTAAAAATTTTAAGTACGGGTTTTTCAGTCAAAATTTGTTTTACGACATTAAAAGCGTTTATTTGGTTTGGACCAATTTCAAATTTTACGTCTTTCTTCATTAAGTCTGTCAAAGGTTTGGTTATTACAGCAAAATTGTTTATGAATTTACGAAAATAGCTTGCTAAACCCAGAAAGCTTTGCAATTGCTTCATGTTCTGTGGCATTTTGTATTTTGAAATTGCCTCAACTTTGCGTTCTGACGGTGACACTTGTTTATTTTCAATAACATGCCCCAAAAACTCGATTTTCTTTTTCAGAAACTGACATTTGTTCAAATTTAGCTTCAATTGGTAATCAGCACATAAATCAATAACTTCTTGCAAATTGCTTAATGCTTCATTTTCGTCTTTACCGGGAATAATTATGTCATCTCGAAAAACCGCGTTGGTGTGGCGTTGAAAAACTGCTGGTGAGTTGGTTAATCCAAAAGGAACCTTACAAAACTGGAATTGACCACTGTGGGTCGGCTAGCTTGAGCCACGGGAACGTGGAAGAAAGCGTTTTCTAAATCAATCGTGCTAAATATGGTTGCATCCTGCAGTCTCTCTAATTGATCCTCGATCAGAGGCAAAGGAAAATTGTCTTTTATTATTACTCTATTGATTCGCCTATAATCGATACAAAGTCTAGGCGAACCATCGCGTTTTCTTACAAGGACTATTGGGCTAGAAAATTCTGACTCACTTGGTTCGATAATGCCTTCTTTTAGCCATTCGTCAATTTTACTGTCGACGATACATCTTTCGGTAAACGGCAGCCTACGCGGTCTTGAACATATAGGCGTTTCGTCTGTTACAATAATGTCCATAACAACATTCGTGCACTTTTGCCCATTGGGCTTATAATTATTAATCATTGCACATACTTTGGCTTTTGTATTTAAACTCACTGATTCGTCAATGTTCAGAGTTTTATTGTCGTCTACGACGTCTATTTTTAAAAAAGGAAAGTCTTTACTTGAATTTAACTTTCGAATGAAAACGTTACCCCCTTTTAAACTTATCCAGGCTTCTTGCAATATTTCACGCCCTATAACAACTTCGACGTCTATGCATTTTGATGGAATTACTAAAAAGTTCATTTCAAAATAATCGTCATCAATTCTTACAGTTTCTTTGAAACTACCAATTGGTTTAATTTTATTTTCATTGCGTTTTTCACCAACACCCACTAATTGAATTTGTACCTCGCGCAGTTCAGGCTTATTTAAATGTTGAAATACATTTTGTGTAACCAAATTGAATTTACTTCCAGTGTCTAATAAGGCGATGAATTTCTTTCCGCCTATTTCAATACTTTTGTTCAAGGCATCCTCTTCTGTACTCATATAATTAACATTTGTTTTGGTTTTGCTATCTTTTTTCACACCACATTCATTCGCTATGTGCCCAAATTTGTTACACTTAAAGCATTTGCGTCCTAACGCTTTATTTTCGCAATTCCTTGATAAATGGTCTTTTCCACCACAATTAAAACAAATAATGTCTCTATTTCTTTTGTTTATTACTGACTCCTTGTCACTCGTCTGGGCCTTAAATTCATTATTCTTTTCACGAATTTTTTCATAGCATTTTAATTTGCTCTTAAAATCTTGCATATTTGTGGCATTGTATAAAATAGATTTATTAACACTCAAATCTCGTATGCCGTCAATGACATATTGCATCAACGCATTGTCGTCAATATTTCCCCTTGATGCCATTTCACGCATCGTAAAAAAATATTCTTGTATACACTCTTTATTTTCCTTTCAGACAATTGTTTGTGAAGCGTTGCGCTATTTGTTGTTGTTTTAAACTCGCTAAGCAATGCAGCCTTCAGTTTATTCCACGAAACTATACCCCTCTCGCTAGACACAAACAATTTAGCAATACCTTTGAGTGATTTCTTTGCGAATACAAATTTTTGGAAATCATCCCACCCCATCATTGCTGCAGTCTCGTCGAATTCTGCAATCCACACGTTTACCGGCATTTTTTCGGTGCCATCAAACATACGGATAGAGTCCTCGATATCGCGGAAGTTCATCACGAATTTCGGTAATTGCATTCTGGGTATATTTTTGTTTACACCGTTTTCTTCGTTTTCTACCGACACGAAACACTCGTTGCTCATTTCACTCTGTTGACGCTTTCGCCGTGCGCTACCTTCTCTGTTTTGCATTTTTGTTGCTTTCTTATACTCGTTGGTCGCGTTGGCGCCTGCGTGGCCTGCCGATTCGTTTTCACTAATATTCTCTTCACTTTCAACTTCATCGTCTTCGTTCTCTGTTTCACTATCTTCATCGCGACAACCTTCATTTAACAAATGTCAATTTTGCAGATTGTGGAAAATATGCAGTATCATATCATGTTCATCGTAATTAATTGTAAGCAAATTACAAATTGAAATTAAATCGCACTCCTTTAGGTTTTGTTTAATATATTCGCACTTCTTTGCATATTTTTCATCGCATTCATTGAAATCAAAACCCGCGAACTCTCTTAATCGTTTTCTGTTGTCTCTGTCGCCTTCTCTCTCAAATACATACTTATGTAAAGCCACAATATTTTTTCTTATTGGAAACACGCAAATTTCTTCGAACATTCTCGAAATCAAACAGACGCGACATTGTGAAATGCAAATTTCTTTTATTTAATCACATTAATTCAGTCACAGGATTGTTGCTGCTTGTTTTTCGGTCACACGAAATAAGAAATTAAACCGTTTTTATAAATTACACTACCGCACTACAAGGCATTGGTTGAGCCCCCATATTTATGGTAATTCTTCACTCAAAGTTTATTAATTACAAAGTTTATCGATATCAAATTAAAGTACAAGCAAAGTAGTAGCAGTAACAAAATGAAATTGAAAGTTAAAATTCAGGATTATTATACAGATATGAACGTCTTTAAAAGCGAACCGTCTTCTCCGCCGTCTTTGTCTTAACTCACTCGTCGTTCTTCTTACTTCCTCCTTACATCGTCGTTCTACCAGTAGTTGCCATCATTCTTCACTTCTTACAGCTGGATATTAGAGTTAGGGTTTCCACCCCACACATATGTATACAAAGCATAAATATTGAATATTCTTTATTTTATTCATAACCGAATGATTCCGTTGCAAGAAATGATTCTGTTAATCTATGCCCAAATTTCAGATTACCAAAAAAGAGTTAAACTTTTAAATAACTAAAAAAAAATTGGAGACAGAAATCATTCATGGACTATTTTTATTTTATTTTGTAAAAATTTACAATTGAGTCAAACCCAGTGAAGTGGGCCCCGAAATTTCCGCTAAATCACCGAATTTAATAATACATTTATTTTTAGATAGGGGATCCGCCAAATTAACAAAAATCGGAATATGATAAAAATATTCATATCTAGCGTTTAAGTACGTGACTAATAACCCATGCAAAAATATTTTTATTATAATCGGTGATTTGCGGGAATTTTGGCGCCCACTTCACGTGGCTTGACTCAATTCCATTAACAGCGTAAGCATTTTTCAAAGCTAAAATTTGTAAACCAGTTTTGGTACAAAGTATACTACTATGTACATACATATATTAGTGTTTAAATATAATAAAATATGAAATATACACCATATATGCATGTCAAGCAATAACTTAGCTATTTTATTTTCTCCTATGTTAAATGACCAAATGACCTGAAACTCGCTATAAGTCGACTTGTGCACCAGTCTAATATGTACCTATGCATTCGGTGTGCTTAAATTAAAAAAAACATCACTAAATACCGAACCAAACATTTGAATTCAAATTGTTTTGGCTTTTTGGTTTCCCAAAAGCACTAAATTTAGTGCAAAATGCACGACCTTGGCAACAGTGAGCTGAGCATAACAATGCTCAAACAGTGATGCCAGACCAGGTATTGAGTAAATGCGCTATGTATATTTTTCTTTTAAAGCAAATGTTCTAATTAGCGAGGGGATTGATTTTTGGTTCTTACATAGAACACTGATAAGATTCACAAACTTATCTTAGGACTTAATTAAAATAACTAACGTTATTTGTAGACGAATATATGTATTTGTGTTCGTATGAAATAGTAGCTTATGTCGGGAGGCTGGCTTTAGTAAAATATACCATTTCCTATATTCTTTAAACCACAAGGCATTTTTTTATGAGACTTTATACGAATATTGACTTGCTAGCATCGCAACTGCCACTTTTACGTTTATTTCAAGAGTTCTTCAATTACTCGGCGCCAGTGAGTCTTTCACAATCGTATGCTGCGAATGGTTCATTATACTAAAGCCAGTCTTCCGACATAAGCTACTATTCTATACGAACACATATATCTGTACTTCCTAATGGGCTTGTAAAATGCCCAATACCTAAATCCCTCGCATGAGTTATTATCGGTAAAAAATTGGGTACGCTCAAATCTCAAACTTTGTCACGCCAGTGAAACAGTCTTGATATTTTAAGTACAATTGTACTTTTTTCATTACAATTAATTTTAAAAAGTACAAAAGTACAATTTGCTGATTTTAAGTACAATTTCAACATAAAAAAATACTTTTTGTACCAAACGCTCAAATCTCTTCTAGCACTTTGATTATTAATCCGTTTACATTTAAGTAAATGGATATATTTCATATTTGCTACAAAACGAAAATATGAATTGTAATTTTGAATGTAAACGTGATTGTGAAAATTAATATTAGTGATGTGCGTTATGGTGATTGCGATTTCTTATCACCGGCGGGTGAGATATCCCTCATCGCTATTTATTTTGAAAAAATCTTTGGAGATGCAATTTACCTAATGACGATCCTGCAGAAATAGAAGTAATTGAGCAATTCGGGGGTTGAAAGTAAAAAAATTTATGTAAATTCCATGCGTTGAAATTAAAAATTTCCCTTGAGGATTTCACGGTCACCCGGTATTTATTTTATTTTTTTAAATAATTTTAATTATTTTTTTTAATAAAATTGTAGCTCATTGTCAAACAAAAACCTTGCAAATAAATCGAAACTTGAAAGAATGAAAAAAATCAACAAAGTTTCATCAAATTTTCACAGTTTTTGTTCAGAATTTGTAGACATGTTTTGGGTTAACATTTTTGTAGCTCATTCATTCTAGTATAATAAGGTACAAGCTTGAAGTGTCTAGGAAATACCATTGATTTTTTGAATTTTTCTGTTTGCGGTGTTGCGCACTTTCTTCCATATAACGAACGTTCGCATTTTATGTTATATGGATGAATGCGCGTGTAGCGTTGTTGTTTTTTATTCCAATATTTTAAATTAATGTGTATTTTAAAGTTTTTGTTAGATAATGATAAATGATGTACACAGATTTCAGTATGGAAGAAAACTTGCAACACCTTCAACGAAAAAAGTTCTCAAAATCTATGCGAATTGAATGTACGATCACGATCATTCAAGCATCTCGGACTCGCCCACCACTAAAAAGGATTATTTAAATCTAAAGTATATATTAAATGATATTTTAAATTTGCTTTAGAGATGAACTTTCGACAAATTTGTTTAAACAAAAATGTTAAGCGCATATGCAGAATGTGGAAGCGAGATTCTTCTGCTTGCGTTTCTATGTTTATATCATTTACCAGTTTAAGCACATACGAATAAATGTAAAAAAAATATTTTTAATTGCGGATCCGAAAGAAATATTTATTAGTTGCATTGAGTTACGCAAAAATAGTGCCGAAAATTAATCGATTGTGCTGAAGGTGCCGGCTGCTCACTCATTTTCCATCACTGTCACACATACAATCTCACTACCCTGTTGACTTCGTTTTCTCCTTCCGATAACTTTATGCTTCCGCGCTTGCCTAGCACCGCTGTGCAAAGCTTTGCACGCGCAGTCGCCCGCGACACATCTGTGCTGATTTGGGCATCCCTATCATACAGGAGCACCATACATAATCTGACTTTTTACGACTCCTGCCAGAAGCTTCCTACTGCGTTTTTTGGGGCCTCGGGAATTTATCATTATTCGTGATAAAGCTTACACTGTCACAGCTGCTTGTTTTTTGTATATATTCTAAGTGAGCTTTCAACGTGGGAGGTTGACGGTTGATCGATTTGGATTCGTAGATACTTTATCGCTGGTTTTGTTGAAATTTCGTGTTCCCTAATTCTAAACGTTACGTTTTCTGATTTTTTCCTACTTGATATCAGGACGGCCTCGGATTTCTGTCCTGCGAGAATGAGCCCGAGCCCTGCATTCACGGAGCTGGTTGCTAGTTCCCTGACATCTGGCAAATGCTTTGCGGTTATCACTAATGCTACGTCATCGGCAAATCTTATTATATGGATGTCTTGAGGCAATTTAACACGTAGAACACCGTCGTACCCAAGGATAACAATAAGGCAGTACTGCTTAGAGCCCCCAAGCCATCGCGAACCAGAGGTTGCACTCCTATCTAACTATTTACCGCCGATACTGAATCCACTCTAGACCTACCTTTCCTGAAGCCGTATTGGTTGGGTGAGATACCTCCCTTAGATAAAACTTCTGTCTCCAAGCCGTTGGCTATTACGCGATCTAAAATCTTACCAGCTGTATAAAGCAAACAAATTTGTCTAAAGCTGGTAGGATCGTGTGTTGGTTTACCTGGTTTAGGCAGCAGGAGTAACTTTTGTTGCTTCCAGATATATGGGAAAATGCCCTCCGCGAAACAAGCGTTGAAAACTGCCACAAAGGCATTAGTTAGATGCTTTACTGCCATTTTGAGACCTTTATTAGGTGCAAAGTCGGGCCGGGGTGCTTTCTCTTTATCTATTTTTTCTATTGCATTCAATACTTCTGTTGCTACCCGTTCAAACGATAATGCCATCTCTGTTTTCATCGGGGAAACGAGCGGCTCTTGTTTCGGGAACAACGTCTCAACCACAGTATTTAGAAAAAAAGGGGAACGTTTGTGTGAGAGCTTTAGTAGCTTTCAATTTCTTTGTAACAATTTTGTAAGCATTTCCCCATGGATTTCCTTCTGCATCGTCACACAGCTCTAGGAAGCGCTGGCGCTTACTGTGTTTAATAGCGGTTTTATGGGCGGTACGCGCTTTCCTGTTGTACGTTTGCCGACTTTCTTCGAAATTTTGTCTTCCTCTGGAACGTTGAAAACGCCACCTGTGTTGAAGGCAGCGCGTACTTAAGGATGCTATTTGGTTGTTCCACCAATAAACAGTGTTGTGTGGTCTGAGCGTGGACCGCTTTTTCATTGCCACATCGCAGGAAGCCCTAATGTCTGCCATTAGTTGTTTCGCCATGTTTTCTGCCGGCCCTTCGTAATCACGTGCAGGTAGCATTTCTACGAATATGTCCACGTGCATGGAAGCAACTTTCCATCCTGCAAAAGCAGGCTTTCGAATCTCCTGCTGGGTACTGACCCTAACTTGATTTAAGTCGCATATTATTGCCGAGTGGTCGCTTTGGGTAAAACAATCACTAATTTCCTACTTAGTATGCCGGGACAGCCCTTGCTTACAAACGTTAGATCAATAACTGGTCCATATCCGTTGCGATTGAAGGTGTATTCGGTACCCGTGTTTAAGAGGACGACGTCCAAACACGCAAATGCTTCCAAGCGCGCTTTGCCCCTTGGGATTGTTCTAGGGCAGCCCCATTCTTACGCCCATGCATTGAAGTCGCCAGCTATAATTACATTACTTCTCCCTCTGGCATCCAGGCAGAGTTTGTTGACAATATCCTCGAACGACGCAAGATGAGTGCTAGGCGGTATATATCAGCTATACACATACAAATTTTCAAGTTTAGCGGACACAGAGCAGTTTTCGGAAACCACACATTGAATAATTGCTGCTTAAAAAGATTGCTGCTTTCCCGTCTATGTCGCGAGTCCATACTGTGCAATCTCTATGTTTATAAGGTTCACTGAGGCTTGCAATGTCTACGCTTAACTCATTTACAGTTTGCGCCAGTAGGTCTTGAGCGGACTGACAATAGTTCAGATTCAATTGGAGTACTCTCATGGTCTTTGTAGTTTACGGACAGCCTCCTGATAAAAAGGACATTTTACGCCTCCGGTGTGGTGATTTTCTCGGCTTGGGTCTTTATTTGCACATAAGACGAACTTTGCTGGGTTTTTGCACGTTTTGGATGTATGCTCTTCCTCTCCGCATTTAAAGCAGGCTCGATCGTCTGTACATATATTTGTATGTATGTACATATGTTTATGTGTATGTACATATGTTTGTGTACATGTATATATGCACATACATATGTAGTACAAACGAAAACACATCTAATTAGAGCTAGCAAAGCAATTGTACTGATTGTAAAAAATGATGTGTTTGTTGTACATTTGTGCATGTTTGTCATTGTGGGTAAAATTATCTAGAGTAGTTTTTGTGCTCCTGCTATTATCTTGTATAAATTCGTCTTTCGTTGATATAATTACAGATCATGAACCAATTAGAACAGATCTGACCGGTTAAGAGGCAGCCATTTGTAATAGCAATTGAGAAAAAAGTGTGTGACGTTCGTACTTTTGAAGCTTGCTATTTCTGTTTTGATTCTTTCTATATTTCTATTTTGTAGCGGTTTATTTCAGTGACTTGAAGCCATTTTCAATAATTTTTTTGGGTAAATATAATTAAAATGAAATGCGAGGTGATTGGTTGCAAAAACACGTACAAAAATAATAAATTGGTTAGCACAAACATGTGCTACAAAAATGCTTGCATTTTTTTCTTTATGCTTCGTCTTCATATTCTTTGTTTACTTTTCAAAGAAAATAACATGGCTCCGAAATTACAAACGTCAGCCAGAAAATTACTTTTTTCTTTTGCTCCATATTGTCAGATCTTGTGCAGCTGGCTCATGCTTGTGAGGACCCCGGATCCTGTGGCCCTAGGCTCCACAACAATTTACATATATATTATGCATTTTTTGAAATTTGAATTGTATGAGCTGTTAGACACATGTACAAATATATACTTATCGTTGAATTATTTTTTTATATCTGTATGTACATACGTTTATTTGAATTGTATTTTATATACGTATATACCCATGTACATATGTACATACATATATTGAACTATTACGTTGCATCTAAAGCACAAACAATTGTTATGAGGATAACTGTCTGCGGATGGACACAATGGTATAAAAGGAGTAGTGCTAACAAGCATTGTTTATTAGCTAGGCATACGTGGCACGCTTCGCAACGTGAATCACACGGGTAGTGGAAGGGGGATCAAACCTCCAAGACTATTACTATATATACGAAGTGGGCTTTAACCACTGAGACTGGTGCTAGCTGTAGGGTTTAAACCTACTCTAGCTTTATACTTTAGAGAGTGGTTATAGCGAGAGTATAGCAAATAAATATACTATAAACTAGAATCGAGTGTGTTCTAATTTCTTGAGGAGATAGGGTGTTTACTCCTTACAGGACCCTGGACAACCGAGAGCTACGCCCAGCACTCAGGAAAGTCCGTTACAAATGGCGCCCGGGCACACTCGGCTCCGCTTCTTCTAGCCAACGCTCTATTTCCGCCACTAAGTCGGCATCTGCTGCCACACTCAAACCCGCTTCCGCCGACGCCTCGTCCACAAAATCCCTTTTTCCACCGCTCGCCAATGTCCACGCCTCGATCGCGCCCTAACTAAGGCACAGCTGTTGCGGCGGTGGATGTGGCTCTGCCATCGGGTCGTATAGCCTGAAGCGCATGTCGATATGGCGCGCATACTATATGTACCCGTTACCGAGAGTTGCGTAGTGATGGAGAATTCGTCCTGCCTTTTGGCATACTCCTCTTCCTCGTCGGACGAGATGGTTATAGGTGTTGGCGCCATCACATTCACTGCTTGGCCCGCTGTCGTCGGATTGTACGTTTACGTGTGAGGTTTCGTCTTCCATCTCTCCTCCTCTTCGCTCGTCAAATGTGGCGTATTGTTTGCCAAGTACTATGCACTCCAATAGGCTGGCACCTCTGCATCCTCACTATTGTGGGGCAGTACGAACGGCTGCGTACTCTCGAGGCTTTCGATATCCTCGTCGCCCATTTCTTGTGGTTGCCTGCCACTGTTGCTACCGCCCTGACTGGAGCTACTTGGCCGGTCAGTGTCGTTATGCGCGCCTCTGGTACTGTTGTTGTCGCTTGAATTGCTCTCTTGCCATCGGAGTGGCAGATACATCCGGACGTAGGTGCGTTGCCGGAAGAGCCGGATCAGCAACAGAAGCGGAAGTCATTCAGACGCATCGTAAACGGCGTACAGAGTGAGAATCACCAAGACTGGCAAGGTGGCTGTAAGTCTTGCTGCCGGGAGTAAGGAGGGGGTGTGAGGACCCCGGATCCTGTGGCCCTGCGCCCCGCAACAATTTATATATATACTATGAATTTTTTTAAATTTGAATTGTATGAGCTGTTAGACACATGCACAAATACATACTTATGGTTGAATTATTTATATATGTATATATGTATGTACATACGCTTATTTGAATTGTAGTTTATATACGTATATACCCATGTACATATGCACATACATATATTGAATTAGTACGTTGCATATAAAGCACAAACAATTGTTATGAGGATAATTGTCTACGGATGGATAAAATGGTATAAAAGGAGCAGTGCTAACAAGCATTGTTCATTAGCTAGGCATACGTGGTACGCGTCGCAACGTGGGTCGCACGGGTAGTGGAAGAGAGATCAAACCTCCGAGACTATTACTATATATTCGAAGTGGGCTTTAACCACTGAGACTGGTGCTAGCTGTAGGGTTTAAACCTACTCTAGTTCTATACTTTAGAGAGTGGATATAGCGAGAGTGTAGCAAATCAAGAGGCTATAAACTAGAAGCGAGTGTGTTCTAATTTCTTGCGGAGATAAGGTGTTTACTCCTTAAAGGACCCTGGACAATGGAGAGCTACGCCCAGCACTCAGGAAAGTCCGTTACAAATGGCGTCCGAGCAGGGACTCTAAAGGAAACAAACATAAAGAAAAGTGCCGTGGAGAAAAAAAGTGAAGTGAAAAAAAGAGAACACAAGTGATAGGGACACAGAGTTCAGTGACCACCTGAAAGACCCAAACTCAAGAAGCAATAAGGGCACAAGTGAGAGAGACACAAAGTGCAGTGACCACCCGAAGAACTACTAGTAGGCGGTCCAGTGAATAACGGTGAAAAAAAAAACAACATGGTGAAGAAAATGTTGCTGACCTATATGGCAGCGTTCGGTCTCGAACAGACCGGAACAGTCAAAGAGCTGCGAAGACGCTTCTCTGCATTTATACAAGAAGACAGTAACAACGAAGACTGCCAAACGCGGTTAGAAGAGCTAGAAGCGAAACACTCGAAACCTGCGCTGACTGCTACCGCAGCAACACCAAGTGGAAGCCAGGGAGCCAGTGTCATGCAGTCACCAATACCCATTGACGCGTTTGAGAAACCACAACCATACGCAACGTATCCTACGACATCACTGGCAACCATCATTGACCGAGTCAGTAAGTGGGGTTTCAAATACGACGGCGGCCGAGACCCGCTGAGCTTCATCGAGCGTGTAGAACAATTGGCGGAAGTATACGAGGTGAATCGCGACTTGTTACCGCGAGCAATGCCAGAACTACTTAAAGAGAAGGCGTTGACATGGTTCCGCAGTAATAACCGGAATTGGCAGCAAGGAGGGAGGAATTCAAAAGAGACTTCCTAAGGTTCTTCTTAAACTCTTGCTACCACGAAACCTTAGGCGATGAGATCCGTCGTCGCGTCCAACAACAGAACGGGAAATTCAAAGACTATATGCCGGCCCTCCAGAGTCTGATGCGACACGCGAACTACACCTCAGAACAGAAGCTGACCCGTATCTACAGAAACTCTGGAAGCAAGATCCAATGGTATGTCAAAAGATCCGAGTTCACCACCCTAGAAGAGCTAGTGAGCAGCTTGGCGGAAGACATGGAAAATATCCCCCCCGGTGAGAGAGCCACAGAGAGCCGCAGCGTGAACCACTCCGCGGGGTACGGAGAGATATCAGTACATGCGCGAACTGCCTAGGAGTGACGAGACGGCTAGAGCAGAGAGAACACAGCGCCGATCTGAACCACACAGCGGTGTAGCAACACTACAGTCAGCGTACGTTAATCCGTGGACTGCTTGTAGACATTGCGGAGAAGATGGCCATTTTGCGATAGAGTGCAGAGATGCACGGAAGGAGTTTTGTTGGACCTGTGGTCGATGCAATGTCCCGATTCGAAAGTGCTGCCGTAGTGCATCGGGAAACGGGTCGGCAAGTGAAGACTCTGCGTCGACTACCGACAGCTGAACGAGCGTTCAGAGCCCGACGCGTACCTCCTACCGAAGACCCAACATATCCTTGATCGACTACGGAGCACACGTTGCATTAACCGACTAGACCTGAAAAACGGTTACTGGCAAATCCCAAAGGAAGAGCAGAGCAAGCAGTACACTGCATTTACAGTGCCAGGGCGTGGCTTTTGTCAATGGCGAGTAATGCCGTTTGGGCTACACTCCGCCCTCGCGACGTTCCAGCGTGCGTTAGACCAAGTTATCGGTCCAGAGCTAGAGCCGTATGCGTTTGCCTACCTCGATGGCATCATTGTCATCAGCGCAACCCTGCAGGAGTACGTCCAACATATTTCGGAGGTATTCCGACGACTACGGCAGGCGAATCTGAGGATCAACCCAGAAAAATACGAGTTTTTCAAGAAGCAGTTGAAGTATCTGGGTCACGTCGTCAGCGAGGAGGGCATTCTCACCGATCTTGAGAAAGTCGCGGCTATCAAAGAGGTGACACCACCGACACATATAAGAGAGTTACGCAGGTTCCTAGGGGTAGCTTCATGGTACCGAAGATTTGTCCCTGACTTTTCCAAAGTGGCACATGCGCTGGCGTCCATGCTGAAGAAGGGCCACAAGTGGAAATGGAACGATGAGCAACAGACTGCGTTCGAGGCGCTGAAGAGCGCGTTAACCGAGGTACCATTATTGGCTTGCCCCGACTTTACGCAGACGTTCACTCTACAAACGGATGTGAGCGAATTCGGGCTGGGAGCTGTTCTCACGAAAGAGATTGAAGGAGAAAAATGCGTAATCGCATACGCGAGTCGCCGGCTCAACTAAGCCGAATTCAATTATTCACCAACAGAGAAAGAGTGCCTGGCCATAGTGTGAGCGATCAGGAAGATGAGAACCTATCTGGAAGGATATACGTTTACCGTCATCACCGAACACTTAGCGTTCAGATGGCTGAGTAAAATAGAGGCTGCGTTTCTTTATACATTCCGGATAATCCCATTTCACAGCCGGAATAAACAGAATACGTTTGAAATATACGTTAACATATCATCAGGAACGTTCTAAAGAATAAGTAAACAAAAAAGTTTATTCCAAACGTTCAGAATGAATAAAGAATTTCAGCCAGAGAGTTCATCCGGTCGGATTGCAAGGTGGGCGGTGTGCAGTATCGCAAGGGTAAGCTGAATGTGGTAGCAGACGCGCTGTCAAGACCGCCCCAGGAAACATTGCGGGAGGAGTAGCGGTAGAGTGCAAGTGGCTGAAATACAAGATGGCGGAGGTGGAGAGGTCTCCACAGAAGTTTCCTGACTTTGTCATCGAAAATGGTGAGCTGTACAGGCGAATGTCAGGGCAAATCGACGGTTGAGACGTGTTGCCATGGAAATTATTTGTACCGACTAGGGATGCCAATCCCGGGATCCCGGTGTTTTTGACGTCCCGGAAACTTGCATTAATGATCTTTGTAAAATGCCTTTTTGACTGCAATTAACAAAACGCTTGAAACTGTACTTTTAAATTGCATTCTGAGCCTTTTTTGAAGAAGATTTCAATGAATTTACTCATAGCGTCGCTAATGTAAACGAAACAGAGAGTTTTAGGGAAAAGTTAGATAATTTTTTAGATCAATCTACTCAAAACTTGCTCAAATCGAAAAACTTATAATTTGACCGACGTGCTGGTAAAAGAAGTTCAAATATTTTGTAATGGATGAGAAGGGGTCATTATCTTCAAATGGATTATGTCTATCTTTTGACAGTTCAGTCTAAAAGTGTTGATGCCGAAATATGTTTTTCATCAGTAGGTTTTGTATGTAAAAACTGCAGGTCAAGCTTAGAAACTCCGAAAAACATTTTATGTGCAATAATAACAACACCGGCAAAAAAAGTGGAGTGTGTTTTTAACCAGACCCAACTACCAACATGTATTTCGACCCACTGAATCCGATTCTGAGATCCGTTTGACTTGTACACCGTCAAAATTTTCTAGTAAATTGCAAAAAAAATGGCAAAAAATTCTCCATTCGCCATTTCTCTAGAGAGTAGAATAAACATGTTTAGAGAAATTTTTTTTTGTATATTTTTGTTTTATGGTTTTTTATTAATAGTCACTTTCAAAAGTACCTGGTATTTACATTATTATTTGTGATGTATACGTTCCTCAATCACATGGTTTTTTAAATACAATAAAAAAATGTTTTACTTTAAAATTTGTCTGATTTAATAAATATCGCTAGCGTAGGGTGCAAAGTTGCTAAGTCCCAATTTAAAAATTGTACAGGGAAAAAACTTCGTATAGCCATTTTCTTCAAGTATTTCGCAAAACTTTGATTACAACATTTTGCCTGTTTAAATCAAAGCAAAACTCCATACGAATCGGAGGTATTCGATATTTATTAAAAGATTCCGAACTTTTTTGGCCTTATCGAATTTTCGGAGCTTTTTTGGCCTTAGCAAATTGTCCTTTCATTGAATATAATCGAGAAAACATAAAACAAGGACCTTTACCCATTTCGAAACGATGCAATTTTAATTTATCTAGCCTCCTATATCAAAATATGAGTGAAGTTAGCAACTTTTCACTCTAAGCTAGCGACATATGAGTTTTACAATCAGTTTATCGTAAATTTTAAATAGTTTTATTTAATGGTATGTTTAAATGCTTTCAGATATTGGATTTTTACTCATATTCATAAAATGTATGACTCAATTTGAATCCCGCGATAAATCCCGGTATCCCGGGATTAGCTGAAAAATATCTCGAAATCCCGGGATCCCAATTTTCCTGATATTTTGGCATCTCTAGTACCGACACAGCAAAGGCGAAGGGCGTTAAGGGAAATTCACGATGTTCCCAGTGCAGGCCATATGGGGATCCGAAAAACGATAGCGCGATAGCAGCGCGATATTATTGGTCGGGCATGTTCCGCGACGTGAGGAAGTATGTGCGGAAATGTGAGACCTGTCAGCTTTACAAACCAAGCCAGCAGCAAGCAGCCGGAAAGATGCTGACGCAGCTAGCCGAAGAACCCTAGGCGACGGTGTGTGCTGATTTCGTAGGACCTCTTCCCCGATCCAAGCATGGAAACACTATGGCGCTGGTAATACCAGATCGTTTCTCAAGATGGGTCGAGATTGTACCAATGCGGAAGGCAACAGTGGAGGGAGTAATTCGAGCAGTAAGAGAGCGGATTATCGGCAAATTCGACATTCCAAAAATCTTGACCACGAATAATGGAACCCAGTTTACCAGCTCGAAATTTAAGCAATTCCTGGAGGAGATAGCTTATTGCTATCAATTCACTGCTCCGTACACACCGCAACAAAATCCGACGGAAAGAGCTAACCGTAACATCAAGCGACTATTGGCGCAATTCGCAGACAAAGACCAGAAGAGGTGGGACGATCTGTTGGCAGAAATGACTTTGGCCCTCAGCACGAGCGTGTGCGACGCAACGGGTTACAGCCCGGCCTTCATCGGCCAAGGGCGGGAGCCAAGGTTACCGAATGCATTGCATGACGAGAATACGTTATGAACTGGCCAAGGTGCCACACCACCACAAGTAAAAGGGGTGAGAATGAAAGAGGTATTCGAGCTAGTACAACGCAACCAACAGAAGGCTACCACAGAAGAAGCGAGGCACTATAACCTGCAGAGAAAATCGTGGCAACCAGCCGTGGGAGACAAGGTGCTGGTGCGAGAGCACTACCTCTTCAAAGCTGTGGACTACTTCGCGGCCCGAAACACGGCGGACCACATCGCATTCTAAATTTTATTTCACCTGTGATCGTAGAACTCGGCAAGGTGCACAAAGGGAAAAGGAGAACAGCGGACGTGGGTGATCTCAAACCATTTTATGAGAACAACGCGACAGGTGCAAATTCTCCCGTGGCATCGTCTGAGCCTAAATCGGCGCACAGTGGCGAGAAGGTAAATTTCAGCAGATACTTAAGTGTGTGAACTCGGCAGATGCCAGCAGGGGAGTAATTGCTATGACAGTGGAGACCCTGAAAGAGGAGGAACTAGCCGAAGAAACCTAAGTAAGGTGACTATGAAGAAGAAGAGGAAGAGGAAGAAGAAGATCATGATGATGAAGAAGAAGAAGCAGAAAAAATAAGGTTCCAAGAAAAAAACAACGACAGGTACAGATGGCATGAAGCGCAAAAGAAAATTACAAAAGTAAAAAAAATAATAATTACACTGGTCGACGGCCAAAATTTACCAGAGACGCCGTTATGAAATGCGTATGTAAAATCACCCCCTGATTCCGAAAATCAAGGTTATTTTTAATTTTATGGTACCGTTTTTGAGATATTTGCAATTTACCGTTTTTGCAAAAAAAAAAAAAAAATTGGGTCCACTTAATCATATATATCTCAAGAACGAATTAAGCAATTCCAAAACGGTTTGAAGCTTTTAAAAGGTAATACAATTTTCTATAAGCTGTGCATACAACACTTTTTGCTAGGCCCTGTAGATTCAAAGATAACGAACAATCATTACCGATTTTTTCAATTTTTTTTTGTAAAAATATAAAAAAAATTGTACTTTGCGGGGAAGGATCTCGAAAACCTTTTATTTGTTTGCAGATTTTTTTTTTCTCCCTAAGCTCTGTTGTATTACAAAAAA
>NW_023458555.1:89454273-89493527 GCF_013731165.1 Rhagoletis pomonella | reverse complement strand
TTTTTTGTAATACAACAGAGCTTAGGGAGAAAAAAAAAATCTGCAAAAAAATAAAAGGTTTTCGAGATCCTTCCCCGCAAAGTACAATTTTTTTTATATTTTTACAAAAAAAATTGAAAAAATCGGTAATGATTGTTCGTTATCTTTGAATCTACAGGGCCAGTGTTGTATGCACAGTTTATAGAAAATTTTATTACCTTTTAAAAGCTTCAAACCGTTTTGGAATTGCTTAATTCGTTCTTGATATATATATCATAAAGTGGACCCAATTTTTTTTTTTTTGCAAAAACGGTAAATTGCAAATATCTCAAAAACGGTACCATAGAATTAAAAATAACCTTGATTTTCGGAATCAGGGGGTGATCTTACATAAGAATTTCATAACGGCGTTTCTGGTAAAGAGAAAAAGTTGAAATTTGTGGTCCAGTGTTATCATTGTAATGTTAAAGTTAATGATAAACCAACAGCAATAATAACAATAATACTCATTATAAATACAAATAATAATACCTAGTAATATAAATATTTATAATAACAGAATTTTACTAATACTTCTAAATAATAATAATAGGAGCAATACCGCAATGGCAACCCGGAATCTACGACGGTTTACATCAATTCTACCAAACTCCTTTTTGGATAGCAACCCCGACACCAAATTACAACTGTGCGAGGATAACAATAAACAAAAGAAAAACAAAAATGAAGGAAAATACAGTTGGTCGCGCAATGACCACTATCGGCAATAAAAAGGATGTGCCGCGGGCGTCAAGGCACAAGTGTGAAAAGTGCACGATACTATGGAGCTGCAGCAGGCAAATTTTATGGCAGAACCAGCGGAAGGCGGAGTTCTGCGCGTACGCATAAGGCGCCTAACCGAACAAGAAATTCCACGCTACAGTAGAAACGACAGCAGCGATAGAGACCGGTCGAGCAACGTTGACCCAACTTCGCTCTGGCTATTGCAGCAGGCTCAACAGCTACCTGAGTAGAATCAACGAGGATGTGCCCAACCAATACCCGGCATGTGGAGAGTCGCCACATGACTCCCGGAACGTCTTCACATGCCCTGAGAATCCCACTCAGCTAACGCCCCTGTCTCTATGGACAGCCCCTCTGGAAGTAGCACACTTCCTGGGCCTCCCCCTAGCTGAAATAGACAACAACGATGATGGATGAACCGTCCCGAAAGGGGCTTAGTAGCCGCTACAACAACAACAACAACCAGTCGAGCAATTCAAGCGACAGCAACAGTACCAGAGGCGAGCATGACGCCGTGGGCCGGCCAAGTAGCTCAAGCCAGGGCGGTAGCAACAGTGGCAGGCAACAACAAGAGATCGGCGACCAGGAAATCTAAAGCCCAGAGAGTACGCAGCCATTCGTACTGCCCCACAATAGTGAGGATGCAGAGATTCCAGCCTATTGAGGTGCAGAGTACTTGGCAAACAAAACGCCACATTTGACGAGCGAAGAGGAGGAGATGGAGCACGAATCCTCACACTTAAGCGTACAATCAGACGACAGCGGGCCAAGCAGTAAATGTGATGGCGAAGTAGAGCGGGTGCCAACACCCATAACCATCTCGTCCGACGAGGAAGAGGAGTATGCCAAAAAGCAGGGCGAATTCTCCATCGCTACGCAAGACGCCAGACACCTCGGTAGCGGGTACATAGAGTATGCGCGCCATATCGACATGTGCATCAAGCTATACGACCCGATGACCTTAGTGAGGGCGCGATCGAGACGTGTACATTGGCGAGCGGTGGACAAAGGGATTTTGTGGAGGAGGCGTCAGGGAAGCGGGTTTGAATGTGGCAGCAGATGCCGACTTAGTGGCGGAAATAGAGCGTTGGCTAGAAGAAGCGGAGCCGAGTGTGCCATCGAAGTGGCAGGTCCTTCCGGAGGAAGGTGCGTTGCCGGAAGAGTTGGTGACGAAAATTGAGTCGCACGTTATCCATCAGCAACAGAAGCGGCAGTCATTCAGACGCATCGTAAACGGCCAGGCGTACAGAGTGAGGCAAGGTGACCGTAAGTCTTGCTGCCGGGAGTAAGGAGGAAGTGTGAGGACCCCGGATCCTATGGCCCTGGACCCCACAACAATTTATATACAATTTATATAAAATATTAATTGGGCCAGCCGCCAAAAAGTAAACACAGACTGGTTAAGAATTCACTTAGGTTTTATTAACACTTAACTTCTTACGACTAAGTCTAAAACTAAACGTACTCTATGATAACCCGTCCCGAACTCGACTGACGGCACGTTGTGGCCGTTGCTTGCTTCCCACTTTTGTTCTCTGGCAGCGACGCAATGGTTGCGTAACATGTTTACAACCCATGGATTTGGCTTTGACTTCCCACGGGTGCATTATGGAATGCAGGTGGCAATGTCTCCCATTACACTATATGGTGAAATTAAAATATGCTGACACTGCGGCACGTGTAACGGCCAACCGTGGGAGCTTCGCAACAAATGCGACTGGTGCGTGTTAACTCTTCCCCCTCTAAAGATTTGCGTCCCGCAAGTCAACGTTTTGGGAGGCGTCCTTCTTAAGTCGGTTTCGAGAACTCTGTTGCAGTATGGACAAATTCAGCTCAGGAAGTTTGGCTCCTGTCGTCAATTTTCTCCATATCAGCAAAATTAGGATCATGAGCAAAATAAGTCCTAGACCTTCAGACGTCGCAAACCAGTTAGTTTTGTCCTTCAGGTAACCCAAAAGTCGTATGTTTCCAGACGTCATTTCATGGACGAGATCGAGGTTCACTGCCAGACTCTTATTCGTTATTATAGACAACACGGATGGAAGCACCTGCACACCTGAGCTGCTTGTACTCCAGTAGGTTTGATAGTTGATCGTTATCGTCTCGTTCTCCAGCTGTAGAATATAGGAACCAGACAGGTGTTTACATATTTTACCTGACCATACGCTGCTGTTGAAGTTATACAGGAACATTGTATCTTCCTTAAGTACTTAAACCGTTGTTTCGATGCAGGTTATGTAGCGACAACTTGTTTGGCCGCCCTTGAGTAGACGTGGCAGTAAATCTAGTGACCCCTGTTTGCAAACCATAGCGGTGGCGAGGTGTTGGCAGCTATCCTTAATGCCATATATCTGTTGTTTGTTCATTAGGATTGTTTTGTACTTCAAGTCGACTTGATGACCATCCCTCAAAATTGATCGTGTGATTAAATGGTTGAACCTTGTTTGCGCCACTTTTGGCATGGACAAGACGTATAGTAGAAGACTGCCGTTGGTGTTGATTGATGGCTCACTATATTCGGTGGCTTCGATGACGTTGCTGTACGGAAGCACTTCGATTTGGCTTATTAGTTAATTTATTTCCTGTTTATTTAATAGATTACTATTGACAACTCCTGCTTTGGCCATCTCGCTACCTTGTGCTCTATTTCCTGTGAAACTTTAGCCAGGTCGTTGCGTCCCAAAATGTCATTCGTGGCCGTTGCGATTCCATTAACAGCCTGTAATAGCTCTTGAGTTTTCTTGAATATTTCAGAGTTTACCTTATATTGAAGGTTGTTATTGGGTACTAATGCGTCTTGGCTCCGCAGGACTTCATCCCAGTCTAAGGCGTCAGGTGTGCCAGGAATCCACTTCCAGGGTGACCCAATCCAATCGATTGCAACGCTTGCATTCCGAACCGCCGGATTCTAGTAATCTTAAGCTTCTTATTAACCTTTTGTCTAATGTTATTATTAACCTTGGGGCTCAAGGCTCTTGATATTGCTTCATACGTGTTGTAATGTTCTGAGTCAGGAGCGGATGGCTCAAGACCGACCATACGTGGCGACGAGTCACACCCTGCGAGAGGTGCCGCTGCTTTTACCGAATATGGCGGATCTAGAGAGGACAACTCGATAAAACCCGTAATTCCGAGTGTCATCCGTACCGTGCTTATGGGATGAATGGCACTACGTAAGTGTGTCTTATAACGGTGGCCTCCAGATACCTGGCGCCCTCTGGTTGTAAGAAGTCTTGCCTGGGATACTGGAGGCTATGTCCCAGCTGACATCCCTTGCCCCATACTCGTGGGATACACATGGAAAGTAAAACAAAATCAAATCAAAAGCCAGAAGGAGCTGCACAGCTCCAAACAATGGCCAATGCTGGCCTTTCGACTTCTGTCGAAACAGAAGCCATCGCAACAGAACTACTGGGGGCGCATAGTCCCTCGTATGATGTAGAGATGGTGGATACTAGCGTGAGACAGGATGCAAGTCCCATCAGAACGCTATCTGATATCTCGCCGGAGGATGAGCAGAAGTTACTTGCTTCTCCGGTGAACAACTCATCTCACCAAGCTCGAGAGCTGGAGCGGCTTAGCGGAGCCGGTCGGAAACGCCTCAAGCGGTACATGGAACAGGGAATGAGCTATGAGCAGGCTAAAGAAAAAGCCAAAGTACCCGTTGGCCCACCACGGAGGGGGAAAAAATCCTCCAAAAAAGACCTAGGTCTGATAGCTCCACCCCGCAGGGGCGATCCCCAAAGAAATTGGCCAAACCAGGTGAGGGATCTGCAGGGGGCAGGCCAGCTGGGACTGCATCTGTGCCCACCGGTGCGGCAACTGTGCCGCATGCACCTGCAGATGGTCGCGGGGAGCCAGTTTCCTTTAGGGATGCACTGTGTGGAGTGAAGCTGGGTATAGTCCCAGAGGACTATCCAACCACAGTGTGGTCAACGGATGAGCTCAGAGCTATCCATAATGCCATCCTCAGGGCGGTCAGGAGCAACACAGTTAGCGCTGTAAAGCCTATTTTCAAGGGTTGCACCTTCCATTCGGGATGGCTATCCATCAGTTGCAGAGATGCTGCGACCGCGGGGTGGATACGGAACACTGTTCCAAAGCTGGCTCCATGGAAGGAGGCGAAGACGAAAGTGGTCGAGGAGGCAGAAACACCTCGCCGCATCATTCTTGTGGGACTCTTCCCGGAGCTCGACAGCTCAGCCAGTGAGGATGCCCTCAGTCTGCTTCAGGCACAGAATGACGGCCTGAGATTTCCGGACTGGCGCATCCTGAATCGAGTACGCAGGTCAACAATGGCGGAAATCACCATTGCAGTTGACCCGCAATCAGCAGATACGCTAAAGCACCGCGGGAACGTGGTAAACTATGGCTTTGGCGTAGTAAAACTTAGGGAGAAAGCCAAACCGTCGATGTCCGTGGTAGAAAAAGATGCCGCCGACAACGATTACCCTAACTCTGAGGAGCAACCTTGCTGCTCCAAAGACGTCGTCGTAGCTCCCAGGCAGCTACCCACTGACACGCAAGTGCAGCAGAAGTCATCGGAGGTTGACACTGGTATAGACGGAACAGAGCTACACGTAATACGTAAAGCACCAACGGCGCCTCCGAAAACAGCAACAACAACATGAACGACCCCACAACAGGTGCTGGAAGAAGCCCAAAAGAACGTCGGACCCATCGCATCCCCAAAGCCTGCAAAACGGCCACCACTACGTGGCAGCTCCAAAGCGGTTATTTCCAGCCGCAAAGGCAAGGGAGATGAAAGGACGGCCGAAGAAGCGGTCTTGCTGAAGGGCAACACGGGGAAGAAGGTGGCTGCTCGCGGCCGAAAAGACCGCAAGGAAATGCACCTCACCCCAAAAACTTCAAAAATCCGGGGCACATTAAATGCCTCCAAGTGAACCTTCACCACGCTAAAGCAGCATCAGATGTTTTGCATAAGAGGTTCACAAACGAAGGCTTAGGTGTAGCCTTCATCCAACAACCCTGGATATTAAGAGGTGACGTCAAAGGCCTTTTTATATTAAGGACGGTAAGATTATCTATGCCGCCAGCTGTCGCCCAAGAGCGGCGATGCTATTAAGTAACAGACTAACGTTTCTCCCTCTTTCACAGTTCATTACGGCAGATCTCGTTGCGGTATGACCCAAAATTCCGACTCCTAGGGGGTGAAAGAGGCAGTACTTGCCTCCGCGTACTTCCCGGGTGAAGAGGAGATGCCCCGACACCTGAAGTAAAGGCGCTTACTGATCACTGCCGGCGGAGTGGTATACCTTGGAACTCTTTCACTTCATCATTGAAGAAGGTGGAAACAGCCATGGTGGTCAAATTACGACTGCGCACGAGCTTGAAACTGAAGCTGAACAGCTTCATTCAGACATTAGAATAGCTTTTAATAGTAGCTGCCCCCAAGGAAAGGTAAAATCCAAACGTGATGTGCCTTGGTGGAGCAAGAAGCTTGAGCAAATGAGATGCCAAGCTAGAAAACTATTCAATAGAGCAAGGAATACGGGTGATTGGAATCCGTACAAATTTGCGCTAACTTCTTATAACAAAGAATTGCGGAAATCCAAAGCAGCTAGCTGGCGAAACCACTGAGAGGAAATAAAGAGCCTCCCAGAGGCAGTACGCCTCCAAAAAGCTCTAAATAGGGAACACAAAAATACGATCGGCACTCTAAAGAAACCAGATGGTAGATATACTCAGCATCCGGGAGAGACTTGCAGACTTCTGCTAGACACTCACTTCCCGGGCTGCAAAGCGGGCTATTATCTACCGGAATTGGGTGTCCCAGCACGCACTTCTCGTAGATAGCAAAGCTTTGCCACTAAATTTACCACGGTAGAAAGAGTGCAATGGGCGGTATCTACCTTCAGCCCATACAAATCACCAGGACCAGATGGGGTCTATGGGGTCAATGGGCAGCTACCCCACCATTTTAAAAGCAGAGATTCATGCGATCGATATCTGTGGCAGAGAATGCCTCAGAAGAGGAACATCCTCTAAAAACATCTGCATTATGTCGGACAGTCAGGCTGCCTTGCTAGCACTGAAGTCCCACATAATAACATCAAAACTAGTGTACGACTGCCTCAACACCCTAAACGGTCTTGGAAGCAAGAACACAGTATTACTGGGCTGGGTGCCGGGGCACGAGGGCCATGACGGCAATGAACAGGCGGACCGCCTAGCAAAACACGGAGCTACCACACTATTCCATGGCCCGGAACCCTTTTGCGCGCTCACCAAAGCCCACTTAAGGGAGGTCATAAACAAGTGGGTCGACAAAAAATTCGATAGGCACTTAAATGCATGTCCGGGACAAAGACAAGCTAAGCGGTTCATCTATTCATCACAAGAAGCTTCAAAAAAGCTCATAAATCTAGGCAGGGAGGACCTTCGAACTCTCACTGGGTACTTCACGGGACATTGTTCCCTGTGTTATCACCTCAGTAAAATGAATCTTTCAGACACGAGCGTCTTTCGCTTCTGTGAGATAGACGAAGAAACGCCAGAACACATCCTTTGTGAATGTGTTGCTCTCGTTAGACGCAGACTCGCTCACCTAGGTGGTACAACACTTCATCCATTCGAAATATGGAACAAAAAGCCCAGCGAAGTGCTAGCTTATATTAAAAGCCTTCACGTATAGGGTAAAGGGCCACGCACAATAGACCACCCTAGAGGTCGCAGTGCTCCAGGCTCATAATAATAATATTATTAACCTTTTGTCTAATGTTATCTTACATGTTTTTTATATCTGCTTTGTGGAATTTTTTCCCACTTTCAGTTACTATTGTCGCATTTCTATTTTCTCTCTTTTAGTCTTAGGGCCCTTCAGCTCGTCGAGTTGAGTTTGAGTTTTCTCCAACTGATAGGTGATGACGTCAGTGATAGTGTTGGTCTCGTTCATCCTAGAGGTTTCATAGCTTAGACAATTTAAGATTTTATCATAGCGCGTCAAGTCGATCATGTGGAATAGTTTGAAATGTCCGTTGACTATCCAACCGTGCCCATCTCGAACAGTTAGAACAGGAGAATCTAGGTTAAATATTACGTATGCTTGTGCGGTTGCATGGAAGCAGATTCTATGAATTAGATTCGAAATTGTTAACTTAATCCTACTTTTACCTCCTAGATGGCTTAAAATGAACATCGCAAATAATTTTCTTTTAAGGAATTGAATTTAACTTTCTTTAAATTACTTCGAAATTAAGTTTTTAAGTCAAATCGAATACAGAATGCTTTATAATAAATTTTTTATTTTTTTTTTGAAGCGTGTATGCCGAAATTTTTAACAATAATCCTACAGTAACAATTTAATGTAGTAATTATTTCTTAATTTCTAATACTATCTCTTGTGAGTGGAACTCGTGAGGATAAGGGATATCAGGAATTCATGGGGACCCAGTTAGGGATGTTAACGGTGGATTTTTTGACGATTAATTTGTTAGTATTTAGTTATTATGATTAGTATCATTAGTACGGGGTAGTAAGTTAGGCTAATAATTTTAATTTTTATATTTTTTTTTGCTTTTACTTTTTTTTTTTGCATTAGTTTCTGCGTGTTAGTAAGCTAGTATTTTTTTCAACTTTTAAGCAGGTTAGTGGTTATTTTTGTTTTTATAAAATGCTTTCCTCTTTTTTTTTGTTTTGCATTTGCATTTGCATCATATTTGCATGTTGTTTTATTCTCCGTTAATTTTTGGCGCTTTTGCGCGAGATGTATTCTCGTATTCATTTGTAACTGTTGCTTACTTATTGACAAGAATGTGTATTTATGGTTTTTTTCCATCGGACTATAGGTATTATTTGTCTATGGAAGGCCCGCGTTAGTCCCTTTTAGGTCGAACGGCCGAACGGTTGCAGAAGGGCAACAGGGGGAAGAAGGTGGCTGCTCGCGGCCGAAAAGACCTTCACCCCAAAAACTTCAAAAATCCGAGGCACATTAAATGCCTCCAAGTGAACCTTCACCACGCTAAAGCAGCATCAGCTGTTTTGCATAAGAGGTTCACAAACGAAGGCTTAGGTGTAGCCTTCATCCAGGAACCCTGGATATGAAGAGGTGACGTCAAAGGCCTTTTTATATTAAGGACGGTAAGATTATCTATGCCGCCAGCTGTCGCCCAAGAGCGGCGAAGCTATTAAGTAACAGACTAACGTTCCTCCCTCTTTCACAGTTCATTACGGCAGATCTCGTTGCGGTATTGGATAAAATTCCGACCCCTAGGGTGGTGAAAGAGGCAGTACTTACCTCCGCGTACTTCCCGGGTGAAGAGGAGATAGCCCCGATACCTGAAGTAAAGGCGCTTACTGATCACTGCCGGCGGAGTGGTATACCTTGGATCCTCTGCATATGCACATAGAATTCGACATTGGCCACATTCCTGAGCATGAACTAGTTTTTAGAAATCCCAGGAAAACGAACTGGGAACTCTTTCGCTTCATCATTGAAGAAGGTGGAAACAGCCATGGTGGTCAAATTACGACTGCGCACGTGCTTGAGACTGAAGCTGAACAGCTTCATTCAGACATTAGAATAGGTTTTGATAGTAGCTGCCCCCAAGGAAAGGTAAAATCCTAACGTGGTGTGCCTTGGTGGAGCAAGAAGCTTAAGCAAATGAGATGCCAAGCTAAAAATCTATTCAATAGAGCAAAGAGTACGGGTGATTGGAATCCGTACAAATTTGCGCTAACTTCTTATAACAAAGAATTGCGGAAATCCAAAGCTGCTAGCTGGCGAAACCACTGCGAGGAAATAAAGAGCCTCCCAGAGGCAGTACGCCTCCAAAAAGCTCTAAATAGGGAACACAAAAATACGATCGGCACTCTAAAGAAACCAGATGGTAGATATACTCAGCATCCGGGAGAGACTTGCATACTTCTGCTAGACACTCACTTCCCGGGCTGCAAAGCGGGCTATTATCTACCGGAATTGGGTGTCCCAGCACGCACTTCTGGTAGAGAGCAAAGCGTGCCACTAAACTTACCACGGTAGAAAGAGTGCAATGGGCGGTATCTACCTTCAGCCCATACAAATCACCAGAACCAGATGGGGTCTATCCTTGTCAACTCCAACAAGGAAGTAACTACATAGCCCCTGTCCTCTCCAGACTATACAGAGCGTCGCTCCTACTGTGTCACATTCCCAGTAGATGGACAGAGGCTAAGGTCGTATTTTTATCGAAGGCAGGTAAACCGGAGCAAATACCTTCATCCTACAGACCAATTAGCCTCAGCTTCTTTCTCCTAAAAGGCATGGAGAAAATCTTGGATCAACACATCAGAGAAGTCAACCTAGGGGAACGACAAGTCCACTGGAACTGCCATTCACAGCCTTACATCGAAAATCGAAAAGGCTCTGGAGTCTAAGAACATAGCCCTTTGTGCCTTCATTGACATTTCAGGGACTTTTGACAACACGTCATACAGGGCAATAAGAGAAGCCCTGATAAGCAAGGGAGTGAGCCCCATCATAATAAATTGGGTGCTTTCTATGCTAAAAACAAGGAAGCTCAGGATGGAGCTGGGAGGTACGGAAGAATCTATTACAGCCACAAGAGGTTGCCCTCAAGGGGGTGTACTCTCTCCTCTTTTGTGGACTATGGTTATAGACGAACTCCTCTTCCTACTGAACGACCATGGCTTTGAAACACAAGGCTATGCAGACGATCTGGTAATTTGTGTAACAGGGCTGCATGGCGAAACGATCTCCAACAGCATGCAACAAGCCCTGCGCATTACGCAAAGATGGTGTGACGCCAAAGGATTATCCATTAAACCTACTAAATCTATTCTGGTTCCGTTTACCCGGAGGAAAAAGTTATCCATGACAGAATTTACTCTGGGCGGAACTAGAATAGGGCTCTCAAATGAAGCAAAATACCTGGGGGTGTGGCTGGATAAGACACTCACCTGGAATTTACATTTGGATGCAACCGTAAACAAGGCAATGAGAGCCTTCTTCGCACGCGACTTTACTGGAAGACATGGGGACTCTCCCCCAAAGTGATTTACTGGTCATTCAACACAGTTGTCAAGCCGATAATCACCTATGCATCCTTGGCATGGTGGACAAAAGCGACACAAAGAACTGCTAGCGCAAAACTTTGCAAACTGCACCGAATGGTGTGCATTGGTATAACAGGGGCTATGCGGACCTGTCCTGCTGATGCACTTAGTGCTCTTGTAGGCATACCGCCCTTCCCAATTCTAATATAGAGGGAGGCCAGTGTCTCGGCACTGAGAATCCTAAATACTTCCGAGTTAAAAACCGGAAACATGACAGGTCATATGAAGCTCCTTATGAAATTCACAAATGACCCCATAATGCATATGAGGGACTCAGTAGCTCCGATACTAGTAATTTCTAAGAATTTAAAGGTATCTATTGCGGACCGAGCATCCTGGAGCACAGGAAACCCCTACACCAAACACGGAACTGAAGTCTGGTACACTGACGGATCAAAACTTGAAGATGGTAAAACTGGAGCTGGTATATTTGGGCCGAATTTTAAAAGATCGATACCAGGTTTTTATTTCGGCGCGAACGCTTGTGTCTATATGCTCGTTCCCATTCAAAGGCTCGAAAAGATTGGAATATTTCTTTGACAGAATGTCTATTTTTTTTGTGAAATTCAGGAGGCCTTTCCTTTCCCAATGTAAAATTAACATTACAGGACGTGCGCGCCTTGAGCGGGATTTTGTAGTTCCCTACTTTTAGTAAGTTATCCTTCCTATCTATTACAGCACCCAACTCTCTTAGTGTGTCATCGCCGATGATTCCACTCAAACCACTTAGAGTTGGTAACACAAAGAATTCGAACCCACTTGAGTTGCCTATATTTACAAATAACTTTTCTTTTACTTTTTCCTTTATAGGAACGGAACCTCAAACAGATGCTACGTTTAAAGTTCGTTTTAACGACTAAGAAATCTAGCGCGCGACCATCGAGTAGCGTATATTCTAAGTATGGTACGCTAGATGACCGCAGGATAGAAAATCCTAGGAATTTTCGTCTTTTGTGGGTTCTTGGTCTTCGTCCTGCGCCTCACCTTCATCTGGGACGGTATGAAACAGTCTTTGCTGTTTCCGAGGTAAATTGTCAGAGCGGGCACCGCGTTTGAAGGGGTTTGGCCTGTTTATATAATTAACGTTACGCGTTTGTACCGAAGGATCTACCTCCGTCTTTTCCACGCGAGAACTCGAGGAGTTATTTTGGTTATCCTCTCTCCCGGAAGGGCGCTCGTTCTTCAAGTACTGAGAACGGTTTTCTTGTGAACGCCATGTAGGTTTCGGCGGTAATTGTGGGGGTTTCCTACTCTGCGGATAAAAGCTACTCGGCAAGTTATTTACCGGCACTACCACGCGATTATTAGAATTATTTGAAGAGTGTATCGCGAGTCCAGCGAAGGTCCCACTAACCCCCATCAAATAAAACACAGTGATTTGTGTATGAAGTTGAACATACCCACACACACACGCGGCTATCTAGAAGGCCGGAAACTTGTCGTACAGGGGAGAGCGGAAGGTAAAGAGAGAGATTCGGGAGTCGGTGTCGGAGATTATTCGACGGGTAATTGTACGGCGACGGGAGTGCTCCTAGTGACAGCAAGATTGGCAGTGGTACGCGTCACTCGTAGCGAAGAGCGTGATATTGAGAGCAATCGCGGTGGTTGTGACGGCGACGGCAATGGCTGCGACAGCAGCCTGCAGTTCCCTTGCAGTGGTGGTGGCGGCCTTAGCGGTGACGTTGGCAGTGGCCCATATGATGCTGAGGGCGGCAGCGACCTCCCGCAGTGGTGCTATATGCGGCCCTGACTGTGGCGAAGGGTGAATGCGTATTTAACTACGACGGTGACAGCAGTACCGTACTTGTGAAGGGTAGTAGCGGCGGCCTGGGGCGACGATAATGGCGGCGGCCCCCGTGATGAAGACAGTAGCAGCGGACCCTGATGGTGGCAACGGTGACAGCGGCCCTGGTTGGCGATAGTTAGCGTTCGCAGTCCTCGGTGATGATGGCGGGCGGCCCACGGTTGTAGCTTCGGCCTTGGGGCGGCAGTGGTAATAGCGGCCCCGGTGATGAGAGCAGCGGTGCGGGCCCTAGCGGTGATGATGATTATTGCGGCGGCCCTGGATGACAGTGAATACAAATATCCGTCCCCGGTAAAGCTTGCGGGCGGTCCTCGGTAGCGATCTCGGCCTTAGGGCGGCAGCGGTACTGGCGGTCCAGATTGGCGACCTGCGGGCAACTGATCATTAGTGCGGTCCCCAGGGCATCGAGAGGTTGCCCAGTCCCCCCGTATGTATTCGTGGCCGCTAGGCGCTGCAGGGAGGTGGTTCGCCCCCTTCAGCGCCCGCTAGCCGCGCGGTATCGCAAGCAGGCAGGGGTGCTCGGAATTGGGCCAGCCCAAACGGACCACGCTCCCTGTCTGCTTGAAACCGTATCCAAAAATGGGTCTAGCCCATAATGGTTTTGGAGTGTTGCCTGTGGGGTATTCCCCCCCATGCAGCCCCCTTCAACCAATCAGTCTTCCTCCGAGGAGGAAAGCCAAGAGCGCCCAAAATAGGCCCGAAGCCCAGGATGCGCTCCGTGCTTACCTACGGACAACTGATGCTGGTTGAGTGCATGCTGGCAGCTTTAGCTTTGGTTTTGTATGAGCTGTTTGAGAAGTGAGTGGGCTTATTCCGCGTTATGTGTTTTGTGTAGCGAATTTCTTCCATATGTTGGTGCGCATGATTAGCCAAGTTGGCGTTTGCGAAATTTGTATGTGCTTACCATTCCAGCTTCGTGTATGCGTATGTATGTATGTATGTATGTATGTACATAGGGGGGTTGGTATGGGAGTTTGTGTGTGCGTCTACCAGTGTGTATGTACGTATGTTTATATATTTGTACTTAAGTGCAATTGTAAGGCGTACGCTAGGGTGATGTCGAGTATGTTATTTTAGCGTAGGCGAAGCTACGTTACAGAGTATTACCTCCACCGAATGAACCCAGGACACATCAAATACTTGTAGTTCCTTGACACAGTCAGGAAGCTTACAAATATCGCGTATTTCTGCTTCAGTCGTGGAGGCTTGAGCCACTACCTCCTCTGGTTGTTCTACTGGGCCACTAGTTCCTAGTGTGGTAGCCCTGGAGCTAGCGTTTATACGCGCCACGCCCCTTTCTAGAATGTTAATCTTCTCCAGAAGGGCGTTGACAGCCCCAGTTAAATTCGTGACAGTGGTCCTCAAGTCCTCCATCCTAGAAATAGCAAAAAGATAAATTCGTGGTAATATACTTACAATACACGGAGAATTGGCATTCGGTAGTCAGTCTGATCCCTTGATTAAGTTATTCCTTAAATTCTTTAATTGGTCTATATCCTTTAATTTATAACTTTATTAGTCCTTTTTTGCGTATATGTTTATTCTTTTAAAATTGTTTATTGTTCTTTGGAGGTTTACACTTTTATTTTTATAACTTGTCCACTCTTTCCACACTTCTGGGTCCCTGCTCGGGCGCCAGTTACGGACGTTCAGTCCGCATAAGTCAAAAAAATTAATTGGGCCAGCCGCCCAAAAGGAAACACAGACTTGTTAAAAATTCACTTAGGTTTTATTAACACTTAACTTCTTACGACTAAGCCTAACACTAAACGTAGTGTATGATAAGCCGTCCCGAACTCGACTGACTGCACGTTGTGGCCGTTGCTTGCTTTCCACCTTCGGTCTCTGGCAGCGACGCAATGGTTGCGTAACATGTTTACAACCCATTGTCTGAGACTGGATTTGGCCTTGATTCCCACGGGTGCATTATGGAATGCAGGTGCCAATGTCTCCCGTTACTCCATATGGTGAAATTAAAATATGCTGCGTGTAACGGCCAACCGTGGGAGCGTCGCAACAAATGCGACTGGTGCGTGTTAACTTATATATTATGCATTTTTTTAAATTTGAATTTTATGAGCTGTTAGACACATGTACTAATATATACTTATGGTTAAATTATTTATATATATATGTATGTATATACGCTTATTTGCATTGTAGTTTATATACGTATATACCCATGTACATATGCACATACAAATATTGATTTATTACGTTGCATAAAGCACAAACAATTGTTATGAGGATAACTGTATGCGGATGGACAAAATGGTATAATAGGAGCAGTGCTAACAAGCATTGCTCATTAGCTAGGCATACGTGGCACGCGTCGCAATGTGGGTCACACGAGTAGTGGAAGAGGGATCAAACCTCCACGTCAGCTGCGCAATTAGCGATACGAAATCAGCTGCTGAATTACCTACAGTGATGAAAAAGTTGGTACAATCGTACCTTGATTTAGTTTGATAGTACATTCGGTACAAACACACACAGCCCTAACACTGAATCCATCGTAGAAAAGTTACGAATTCGAATGTCCGCTACGAATACGAAAGAATTGCTATTACTGAATCCATGTGAACTCGAAAAAAGTGCTGCCAAACTCAAATGTAAATTTTCGGCCATTCGAAATCAGCTGTTGTGAAGTAAACAAAGCGTTTGAGCAAAATTATCATGCTGTAAAACTTCTTAAACTAATATTTTGTTAAAATGGATACCGTAGCTTGTGCGATCGTCTTAATAGAAGAAAATTATCAAAGTAATAACTTAAAAATTCAAAGGAAAACTCTAAGAGATGCGAGTAATCCACTTGATTTAGACGAGGCTATGTAAGTAAAACAAAAATTTTTATTTCAAATGATTTGATACGTTTTTTTTTTCTTTTATGTGCTCGGTGAGTTAGAGGCGGGAAGCGCAATTCATGCCAGGTCAACATCAATGAATCAAATCACACGCCTGGCATCTGTGCTACGCTTTCTTTCGGAAGGCAGCTATCAACACGGCGTTGGAAAAGATTTTGATGCACCAATGGCTCAATCAACGTTTTCCGGTATTTTAAAATCCACACTAGCAGTCCTGCAAGCACGTTTATGTCCTCATTGGGTAAATCTGAATATGACAGACGAAGAAAAACAAAAAGCCAAAAGGCATTTTTATACCAAGTATAGGCTTCCGGGCGTTATTTTGTGTGTGGATGGAACGCATATAAAAATCGTTTCACCAAAGGAGGACATATTTCTTTTTTATAATCGGAAAGGTTTCTTCAGCATCAATGCCATGATTGTAAGTATATGCTTGCAGAAACCAAAACTGAAAATTTGTATACATTTTTATTTTATTTTTAAAGATTTGTGACAATGAAATGCGAATCAGGTACGTCAATGCAGAATTCCCAGGATGTAATCACGATTCTCACATATGGAATGTGAGTAATGCAAGGTCCTTTTGTGAGAGGAAATATTTAGAAGGCGAGAGGAATTGCTTATTATTAGGTACATACAAATTTACTATGGATGCACGCATATGATTGTATGATATTTATGATATTTTTCATAGGTGACGCCGGATATGCATTGGAGCCATGGTTAATGACTCCGTTTCGTTCACCACAATTAGGTAGCCCAGAGAGTGTATACAACAAAGCAAACTCAAAAGCAAGGAATATAGTGGAAAGAACTATTGGAGTTTTGAAAAGTCGTTTCAGATGTCTTTTCGGAGCTCGTGAACTCCACTACGAACCCTCAAAAGTAAGCCAAATCGTGAACGTGGCAGCGGCTTTACACAACATTTGCTTGCACTACCGCGTTATAGATGATGTACCAGAATATGTTCCAGAACCATTATCCCTCAGCGAAGCCCATGAAACAGCAGCCACTAGCACTAATGAAGCCGCATCACAGATTAGGCAATCCATTTTGATGACACTTTTATAATAAATACTGATATTTATCTAATTAGCAAAATAAACAAAACTATTTGAAATTCATTTTATTTCTTTATTTAGTTATTTTATTCACACTTAGTTTTTTTATTTTTATCTAACAAATCTAATTTTCTTAGCTCTATTTCTAACATTTCTTGCTTTATTTTTTTCAGCAACCAAGATTGAATACGCAAGGTTATGTCGTCGCATTTCAGCAAGTTCAGACTTTTTTAGTTCGTACGTCTTATCTGTTAGTCGACACAATCGGCGGACACTTGATGCAATATCCTCCAACTTCTCTTCCTGACGTTTAAAATGCTCTTTGCTTTCTCCATAAAATTCATTTTGCATCTGTACTTGCTCTCTCAGTACGCTTAATGTTTCCGAGTCCGTTCGTTTTTGTGGAGTGGAAGTACGTCGTGGCAGTGATGAACCACAAGCTTCCGACACCATGGACACATCAGCATCGGTTTCGGGGCCTTTTTCCTGAGGATCTTCAGGTAGTCCGACACTAACTGTGTTTTTGCAGCCTGAGGTGCAGACTTCTAACTCTGCTAGATTTATCACTCCCTCCTCCAAATCTGTAAAACTATGCTGCCGATGTCTTCCGCCCCCCATAGCTGTCTGCTCCCTTTTATTTTCCATGAGCTTGCGTTTGACAGCACTTCCAATCACACCACACCTAAAATATTTAGAGTGTTTAAAAACTTTGTGAACTTGTACATACTACCCTGCCCACCTTTAGTTGAAATATTTCTGCTTCAAGATTGTGTGAACTAAAGGTGTGAAGTGTATGGACTAAAATGCCTTACTTTTTTCCACGTAGACACATCTTTTATAAGCGGCCCAATACTATTCAGTTCTTTTGCAACGTTTTCCCAAAATGCAGTCACTTCCTCCTTTGAGTACCTAGTAAACCCTTGTGCTATATCTGGTTTCTCATTCAACATTTCCAGCAAACAGGAATACTGTTGTCGCGTCGTCACAATTTTAGACCTGTGAAAAATTATTTAAAATTTTTTTTTTACTAAATTTGTTAATTTTATCAAATTTACTTACATTGTATTGGTTCGATATGCTTTTTCTTTTATTTTCGCTTATTTCAATTTTCTCCCGCCAACTAAAACTCGTCGTAGAAAATTTGTTCGATTTGACATTTCGAGTGGGTTCATTGAAAGCAGTCTACGAATTTCGAAATTAGAATACGTAGACTCTACGAAAGTCATGCCTACGATGGATTCAGTGAACGCAATTTCATAGATTCTACGAAAATCGAACTTACGATGGATTCAGTGATAGGGCTGGTAATTTTAGATATATTTGGAATGTAGCCAAATAACTTCTCAGGAAATAAGTTCTTATTTTTATTGACATTTCAACGCATTTTCTGGTGCGGGCAGCTAGTCTAATAGCTTTCCTCCTTTGTGAAGGGGCATACAAAGATACAGAAGGGTGGTCAAAGTAACGCATCTGTAGTTGATTTCGCCAGATAGACGGAAAATATTTCTTTTTAAAACGTCAGATCGAAGAACTGAGAGGAAAGTGATTTACCTATCTACAACATAGCTTTGTCTCGCGCTGCTCGAAGAGATTCTTTTCATAGCCAAAATTTGTTTAATTTGATTACAGAAGTTGATATGGTATCGATTAGAATTGTTATCCTCCTATTTTCTTTACGTAGAAATACCTATTTACTTTTTAGGTGCATCTATCTACTTTTAGGTAAAGTTTTCCGTAGATTAGGTACAATTTTATAATTCAATTTTCTATCCCTGATGGAATATCAGCTGTAAAAGAGAACCAGAAACAGACAGCTGATTGCTCTTTGTTTAATAAACATACCTCCAAGTCAAAATGAAACATATCTAGCAGGGTTGCATAGAGAATCTGACACAAATTAATTGCCAATTAATTATTAACTGGCAATTAATAATTTGAATTTTTGTATGATAAATTGGGTAACAATTAAAGCTTAAATTGGTGAAGACGTTCTTAATTGCCAATTAGACGCCTGTTTGAACATAGTCTTAGTACGTTTATGCGGCAGAATTCATGAATTCTTCATTTCATGTATTCAGAAATGGTTCCGTTTATGCATAGTTCGCGAATTCATGAAATGAAGTGTTTTGAAAAAGTGGCGGTGCACCAGCGAGAAACTAAGCGGTGGGGTTGTAGTTTTTGTTTCCTTTTTTTAATTTGCAACAGCCGTTGGTACCAGGAAATGGTCCATATTATATTTAAATTGGTTTTTCTGTATTTGAATTTCTTCTATTTAAATTTACTTATATTTCAACAAATCCACGTAAATTTTCCAGTGTTTTAAATCGTGGTTATGTTACTCATACTTCTTAATCTAAACAAATAATAACCCTAGTAAACAGCTGTTTGTGAAACGTGGCGTTGCCGGACTGGCACTTCAAGATTTCATGAAATCATGCGAAATCCATGGTTAGTTTTCGTGTATAATTGAATTCATCAAATTGTGTTTATGCGACCAATTTTAACCCAAATTCATGAAATTTGCGTACGCATAAACGTAGTATCTGATGAACATACGTGAGGATGATATCAAGGCCAACTCATATGAGGTAGTTTTACAGGGGAAGTTGAAATTTTCGCTCCGGTGTCCGGCGACCGTTGGTTAAACTTGGTGATGTTTTGCTGTGGATTGCATCGCTTGTGGGCCTGTTGAATGAATTTGTGTCTTGGTTATATGAAAGATCAAAAAATTTTGATTTTCTGGCAAGTTCTCGCTGTAAGTTAGCGTATTGCACAGCTGCAAAGCTAAAACAGCGGTTTGATGATTCCTTACAATCCCTCCCACGCCTACATAGCTTCTTGGATATTTGTAAACAGACAACAGCTGCCAAGCTGATCGACAATTCTTCAGAATCACTCCCACGCTTGTCTTGCCATTCAGTTACATTCCAAAACGGACACCTGATAGCGTACGAGACTTTGGGCAGTTTTCGGCAGGGCAGCCGGCAATGCATTCATACCAACACACAAACAGAGCTACCGGCGCATCGATACTAAGTCAGCGAGCTCGGGCAGCGCATCTACACCAATATACACACATCGACGAATCAGCGAGTAGCTACAAACCGCAAGTAGGGAACTAGGGTAGATTGTAAGTGAATAAAGTTTAGTTCTGGATTAACATCAGGAGAATAAAGTTGTAATTTGCAAGGAGAACCTGCTTTAATACTATACTACAACGCAAATACTACTGTAAGTAATTGTTCGATTTTTCGTGTGATCCAGTGAAATAAGTGCAAAAAAGAAAACAAACAAAAAAAAAGTAATTTATTTTTATTGTGAGTTTTTCTTAATTAATATCAAAATGAGTGTAACAAGAGAGCAGGTAATTGAGATTCTGAGACAACAACATGAACAAAATAGAAGACAATTTAATGCGCATTTAGATGAAGTTATGCAAACACTTCGGCGCTTAGAGCAGCCATCTGCAGAGAATTATCTTCCAGTAAAAATAGATCCAGCTGTGGTTAACAGCAACACAAATATGGATCTAATAAAATCCTTGCAAGAATTTAAGGGTGATACCGCATCCTATCCGGCTTGGCGTTCCGCAGCGGAATTCGCCATCGGCTACTACACGGAGGGTTCGGAGCAATATTATATTGCAATGGGAATTTTTCGAAACAAGATAGTAGGCTTAGCGAACACAACGCTCGGTTCCTTTTCAACTGTGTTGAATTTTAAAGCTATAATAGCTAGGTTAGATAAAACATACGCGGATAAAAGGCCGTCACATGTTTTGGAAACAGAACTCAGTGCTTTAAGGCAGGGAAATTTGTCACTCTTGCAATATTATCACACGGTGCACAAACAATTAACACTCATAAAGAATAAAACACAATGACTCACTCCAACAACAGGGAGCTTGCTGCCGCGCTCAATGATAGAGCTAGGGAAAATGTATTAAGGGTCTTTATTTCCGGCCTAAAGCGGCCTTTATGCGATATTCTATTTTCGGCCAATCGAAAAGATTTGCCTTCCGCGCTGGCTACTGCCCAGGAGTTAGAAAATAACCGTATGCGTTATGATTTTGCTAGAATATTTGCAAGCAGTAACAGTTAACAGCGTCACGAATTCAGATAGCCCAAAATATCAGAACAATTATTCAAGCACTCCCCAAACGCCTAATGACACTCCTACTCCAATGGAGGTAGACCGCGGATCCTCTGCATTCCGACGTACAAAACAGTCCGACCAGGGTTATAAGAAGGACAATGCATTGGGAGGGCATCCCAAAAGAGATGCTAATCAATACGCGAATAAACGGGATCGCGAACAAGGGTATTCAGTAAATTCACGAAACCCAAAGGTGCAACCGACGAATCATTTGAAGACATCCCAAGAGGTAGATCCATCAGAAAAAGTTACTGTGGATCGTGACAGTGATTCAGATATCGAGATCGTTTCTAATTTTGCGATGGAAGATGAAATGAATTTTTTAGCGTAAGGTTGCTCCTACCCTGCATTACCAAGAACACGTCGGAGGGGCGGGAGCTTAGACTGTTAATTGATATATCACTATATCAAAAATTTGAGTTTCTTAAATGGAATTACCTCTGTGGAGAGACAGTTTAAGGTCGAGTCAATAAATGGGTGTAATCTCATAGAAAAAAATGCAAGGTTATCCTTTTGGGAAAAGCATCAATTTTCTTTATTCTTACAAATTTAAAAAGCTTCGATGGTATGTTATCCATGTTGTGAATAAAAAAGGCCTAGATCAATACGGTTAACAAAAGCTCCGCATGGTCATCGAATTTCGAAAATTAAACGAAAAAACGATTGCGGATAGATATCCTATACCAGATATTTCTACCATACTAGCAAATCTGGGTAGTTCCAAATTTTTTACCACTTTAGATCTAAAATCTGGCTTCTACCAGATAATCCTTGAAGAGAAGGACCGCGAAAAAATAGTCTTCAGCATAAACAATGGAAAATATGAGTTTAATAGGTTGCCGTTCGGTTTAAAGAATGCACCCAGTATTTTCCAACGGGCCATTGATGATGTCCTGATAGACGACATTGGCCAAAGTTGCCAAGTTTATATGGATGATATAATCATATTTTCAAGGGACAAAAGTCCCATCCTCAATATGTTGAAAGGGTATTAAGGACGTTGGAAAAAGCTGGAATGCGAGTTTCAGCAGAAAAAACTAAATTATTTAAGAAGCAAGTTGAATTTCTCGGTTTTATTGTCTCCCAAAAAGGGATAAAAACATGTCCAAATAAGATTAAGGACATAATTGACTATAAGATGCCGGAAACACTTCGAGGATTGCGCTCTTTCTTGGGTCTTTCAGGATACTATAGGAGGTTTAAACGGGATTATACCCCTATCGTCAAATCATTAACAAAGTAGCTTCAGGGGAAAATAGCCATGTGTTGTCACACAAGTCCAAACATCTTAAAATAGTCCTCGACGACGAGGTTATTCAAGCGTTTGAAAGTGTAAAAAGCATCTTGGCATCGGAAGATGTTTTGCTGTTTTATCCGGATTATGACAAAACATTCGAACTGACAACAGACGCATCCTCTAGCGCTTTAGGCGCGGCCCTATCTCAGAATGGGCGGCCCATTACAATGATTTCGCGAACACTATCAAAAACAGAGGAAAATCATGCAACCAACGAGCGTGAGCTTTTGGCTATATTGTGGGCCCTTAAAAACCTTCGAAACTACTTATACGGTATTAAGGACATCGTAATATTCACAGACCACCAGCATTTAACGTTCGCCATTTCGAACAAAAATCCAAATACAAAAATGAAGCGATGGCGAGCGTTCATAGAGAAATTTTCGCCGAAATTTTGTTATAAGCGCTTTGTCTCGTCATTTTGAATAAAATGAGTGATACAGATGCAACAGCACATAGCGAGTTATCGCTCTCAAACACAATTAAAACTATCCAATATCCAGTAAACCAGTTCAAAAGACAATTCATTTTAACAAAGGGGGACCATTATTATCTAAGTAGGAAATAAATTTTTCAGAAAAAAATTCGTTATACTATAAATTATGACACAATAACAAATTTATTACAAAATCTCAAGAAACTTATAAATCCTAGCGTTACAAATGCTGTTTTTGCGATCTTCCGACACTACCGGAGATTCAGGGACCTCTTATTGAAGCATTCCGGGGGGCTAAATTTATTCATACGGAAAAATTGGTAATCGATCTAACTAATCTAAACGACCAACAGGAAGCAATAGCAACAGAGCATGCCCGTGCCCATCGATCTCTGTCGGAAAATTTTAAGCAAATTATATCAGAATACTACTTTCCGGACATAAGAAAACTTCTCAAGTCGACAATATCAAATTGTAAGATCTGTCTGGAAAATAAATACCAAAGGAGACCCCCAAATCCCGAAATTGGGAGAACTCCAATCCCGGAGCGTCCAGGAGAGATTCTCCACTTGGACATTTTAATTACTGGAAAGCAGTTATGCCTAACTGCTGTCGATAGGTTTTAAAAATTTGCAATAGTCAAACCCATTATTTCAAGATGCACCATTGACATAAAAGAAGCTTTATTGGAGTTATTGGGTATGTTCCAAAACACTAAAACAATTACCACAGATAACGAAAGAGCGTTTACTTCAAATTTAATTAAAGCAATGCTACGCGATTATTTCGCTATAGAGCAGTTTTTCTTACCTACCTTACATAACGAAAGCAACGGGCAGGTTGAAAGGTTTCATTCAACCCTGTTGGAAATTGCAGGTGCGTGAAAGAGCAGCAGCAAATAAGGGAAGTTAAGGATTTAATTTTGCTTGATACATACAAATACGAAAGAACAATTCACTCAGTTATAAATTCAAAACGAATCAAAATTTTACAAAATGGCAAGTAGGAAAATTTAGGGAAGTAAAGGAAAAATTAACAACAGCTCAAAATTTGGTGCTGAGTAAATTAAATGAGAGAAGGATAACTAAAACATATCAGCCTGGTGAAAGAACACCCTTCGTCGAAATAAACGACTAGGAAATAAGTTTGAGAAAGTTTTCGTAGAAAACATAGTAGAACGAGATTTAGGTACAACAGTACAGATAGAAGGAAGAAAAATTCATAAAAGTAATTTACGATAAAATCAATTTAAGATTGGTGCTTGCCCTTATCTCCGACACTAGGGCTAATTTAATTGATTTACACATCTTCACAAGTTGTTACCATTCCTCGGGGAAATGTGGCTATTTATAATGAATTCATTTACCTCGTACGTGCCACCAACTTGACAGATTACCGCCAGCTAGCTTATGAAAGCCGATGGTTCTTATGTTTTAAAACAACAAGGTGAAGTTATTTGTTTTTGTTATTTTTTTGACCTTTATAACAATTATATTCAACAATTTATATTGAGCTCGATACCGTTTTAAAACCAACAATACCAACAACCACATGATCAAGTGAATTGCAGCGGAATAGCTGCGCTTGATTGTGTTGGCATAACATAAATGAAAATAGTGGAAAAAAGCAAAACGATAATTTACAAGGCGTACTTAGCACGGTGCATAGGCAACTGGCTGAGTCGGTGGGATCGTCGGTTCGAGTCCTACTAAAAGAAGTCTGATGAGGAAATGTGGTGACTTCCGAAATAGCTATCACTTCTACCATTTTTTCAAATTATTGTTGTTCCACAATAAAAATTTTTCATTTAAAACGGCCTCGAGCTCAATATAAATTGTTGAATATAATTGTTATAAAGGCCAAAAAAATAACAAAAATAAATAACTTAAGGACGAGCACACCTAAAAGTTAAACATTCTAAAAATAGAATTATTAGCAAAAACCAACAATACCAACAACCACATGATCAAGTGAATTGCAGCGGAATAGATGCGCTTGATTGTGTTGGCATAACATAAATGAAAATAGTGGAAAAAAGCAAAACGATAATTTACAAGGCGTACTTAGCACGGTGCATAGGCAACTGGCTGAGTCAGTGGGATCGTCGGTTCGAATCCTACTGAAAGAAGTCTGATGAGGAAATGTAGTGATTTCCGAAATAGCTATCACTTCCACAATTTTTTCAAATTATTGTTGTTCCACAATAAAAAATGTTCATTTAAAGCGGCCTCGAGCTCAATATAAATTGTTGAATATAATTTTTATAAAGGCCAAAAAAATAACAAGAACAAATAATTTAAGGACGAGCACACCTAAAAGTTAAACATTCTAAAAATAGAATTATTAGCAAAAACCAACAATACCAACAACCACATGATCAAGTGAATTGCAGCGGAATAGCTGCGCTTGATTGTGTTGGCATAACATAAATGAAAATAATGAAAAAGCAAAACGATAATTTACAAGGCGTACTTAGCACGGTGCATAGGAAACTGGCTGAGTCAGTGGGATCGTCGGTTCGAATCCTACTGAAAGAAGTCTGATGAGGAAATGTGGTGATTTCCGAAATAGCTATCACTTCTACCATTTTTTCAAAGTATTGTTGTTCCACAATAAAAAAAAAAAAATTTCATTTAAAACGGCCTCGAGCTCAATATAAATTGTTGAATATAATTGTTATAAAGGCCAAAAAAATAACAAAAACAAATAACCTAAGAACGAGCACACCTAAAAGTTAAACATTCTAAAAATAGAATTATTAGCAAAAACCAACAATACCAACAACCACATGATCAAGTGAATTGCAGCGGAATAGCTGCGCTTGATTGTGTTGGCATAACATAAATGAAAATAGTGGAAAAAAGCAAAACGATAATTTACAAGGCGTACTTAGCACGGTGCATAGGCAACTGGCTGAGTCAGTGGGATCGTCGATTCGAGTCCTACTAAAAGAAGTCTGATGAGGAAATGTGGTTATTTCCGAAATAGCTATCACTTCTACCATTTTTTCAAATTATTGTTGTTCCACAATAAAAATTTTTATTTAAAACGGCCTCGAGCTCAATATAAATTGTTGAATATAATTGTTATAAAGGCCAAAGAAATAACAAAAACAAATAACTTAAGGACGAGCACACCTAAAAGTTAAACATTCTAAAAATAGAATGATTAGCAAAAACCAACAATACCAACAACCACATGATCAAGTGAATTGCAGCGGAAGAGCTGCGCTTGATTGTGTTGGCATAACATAAATGAAAATAGTGGAAAAAAGCAAAACGATAATTTACAAGGCGTACTTAGCACGGTGCATAGGCAACTGGCTGAGTCAGTGGGATCGTCGGTTCGAATCCTACAGAAAGAAGTCGGATGAGGAAATGTGGTGATCTCCAAAATAGCTATCACTTCTACCATTTTTTCAAATTATTGTTGTTCCACAATAAAAAAAAAAAATTTCATTTAAAACGGCCTCGAGCTCAATATAAATTGTTGAATATAATTGTTATAAAGGCCAAAAAAATAACAAAAATCAATTTTATATGATTTTAAAATGTTGACAAACGTAATAAACTCATGGCCGACGAATTGTGAGAACGGTTTTACCTTACTATGTTTTTATCATGATACTTTAGTAAGTCGAAACAATTACGCTACTAAAGAATGTACACGAAAAAAACTGGTCACAGTTAAAACGTTCTAAAACATAAATATATTAATGGAATTCAACGATATTTACATATATTTACATCTAAACTTAGTTTTATTGAAATTCGTTAAAAAAGAGTTAAATCTCCTCGCAATAAGCAAACGATCGCAATTTTGACTTTATGTCCTTCATTAGCCCTTGCACAGAAGTTTCAGTGATTTCCTTGGAAACCAGCTGCCATATATTTTTGAATTGTTGTGCGTTTTTTACAGCTTTGTGGGTATTAAGAAGTTTGGATTTCATAACGGCCCAGTAGGTTTCGATCGGCCGATGCTCTGGACAATTAGGTGGATTCACCTCTTTTGCTACAAAATACACTTTGTTTCTATGTTACCATCCTAAAGCCATTTTTCCGTAATGACATATCGCGAGATCAGGCCAAAAAAGCACTGGATCTTTATGAAGCCGTATAAGAGGTAAAAGTCGCTTTTGCAGACACTCCTTAACATAAATTTCTTGGTTAATTGTACCAGTGCTTACAAAAGGATCACTTTTGAAGCCGCATTGGCAAATTGCCTGCCAAATGAGAAACTTTTTGGGAAATTTGTCAAACTTTTTGTTTTTATATTTATCTGCAACATTGCCTCTTTTATTTGCAGTGTGAAATTCGCGGCCCCGGATTTGTTTAAAATCGGCTTTTACGTACAATTCGTCATCCATAACAATACAGCCAAATTTTTGTATGAGACTGTCGTACAATTTCCGAGCACGTTGTTTCGACAACAAATTTTGCTTACCGTTGCGATTAGGTGCTGCATTCACTTTGTAAGAACGTAGTCCGGCTGTTTTGCATACTTTTTGTATATACGAAGACGACATGTTTAATTTTTTTGCCGACATCTCTTACCGAAAGTCCAGGATTTTTCTTAAAAGCAGATAACACTTCCTTTGCCTTAATTTCGCAAGCAAATCCTTTTTTTCTGCCACTACCAGGGTTCCTTTTTAAAGATAAACATTCATTGTATTTTTTAAGCACATAAGTAACGGTAGACTTTCGAAATTTTAGCTTTTTTGCGATGTCGTTATGGAACATGCTGGGATTTTCCAGCTCTATGCGCAATATTAACTCGCGATCGATTTCTTTCTTGGTCCTCGTTTCTACACTGATTTTTGTTACTAAAAAGAAATGATGCAGTAAGGTGGAAAATGCTTCCAGCTTTTTAAGTGTCTACCGATTTTTATTTTAATGTTATGATTAACCGAGCTATGCTTGGTTATGTGCGACCAGTTTTTTTCGTGTACATTCTTTATTATTAGGCGCTTAATATGCGGAGTGCCCAAGTTTTTCAAAATTATTGTTCCCAGCATACCAGCGGAGTCCGATAATAGACCGAAAAGGTGGCTTTACGGTCTTTCAAATGTTATTAATTTGGTTTATAATTAATAATTATTAAGGTGTTTTCATCATTTCTTTTTATTAAAAAAATGCTAAATTACAGATTTACATATTACTCAGTAAAAACAGATAAAAACCACTTTGCACCCGCTCTATGGAATTTCTTTGCCAGATCCAGGACATTTTTTATTAAATACATCTGACAAGTTCTAAAGTTAGACAAAATTGTATGCATTATTTTTTACCTCTAAATGCATTTGAAACTGCCATAACGTTTTTTTTGCGGTGTCCCTTTTCAGAAATAATCGGAAACGACGATCAGTTTCTTCTTGAGTGAAAATTTCTTTTTCAATTCACAGACTAGATAAAAAAAAGCAAGAAAACCAAAACACTTTGACTACCTTCTCACTCCATATACGGAGCGCTTCGAAAACACTCATTCGAGATGTTAACGTGGGAGTCCCCTTTCACTCCATATCCGGAGTGATCCGAAAATGCTCTTTCGAGGTGTGGCTGTGGGCGTCCTTTTTATTATTACCTCCTTTTTATTAGCTCGGGATGTAACTATGTTATATTGATGCGCCTAAAAGATGCAGCGATTTCTATTCTCAAGTTACATACCTGATGACAGTACGAATGGAAATTATAATTGCGAGGTTTTAGTTTTTTAAACTATAATTTTTATTTACTCCATATTCAGAGCGCTTCGCAGTTGATGCCTGTTGAAATGAACGTAGCAATGCTCTGTTCAACGTAAAACTTTAAAAACTTTTCCATGCCAATATATCAAAAGTGGTCTAACGATTTTTAAATCTGAAATGTTCGTGCAAAGTTTCAGATCGTGCACTTTAATTTGATACATGACTTGTCCCTGTACGATTAGTAGATCACTGGGAATAAGCGCCTTGTCTTAGAATAATAAATAGTATATATTTTTAATTAATAAAATTTATTTGTTGAATTGGTACACTGTTACCGTTATGATATATTCTGCTTTTACCATTTTCTCATTACTTTCATACTATTTTTGGTTTTAAGTTTCTTTACTTCTTTGAGCTATGAAAAAGTTGGTCACATTATGTATAAAATATCATATTTTGTTTGCAAAATACGAAGCTAAATTCATTTGTTCGGCACTTCCTCTTTGTGCAATCTTGAATTATAGCATCCATACATATGTATATATCAGGGTTGTAGCGAATATTCGCATTCGCATTCGCAACCGCGGAGCTTCCGCATTAACTTTAACTTTCGCATTCGCTTTCGCATTCGTAATAATCAATGCGTAGCTTTTGCGAATGCGAATGTTGTGCAAGTGCACCGATAAAACGTATATATGGCAAACAAAATGACAAATTGTAGCCAATATTTTGCCTGTGGTCGTGGGAGTATTTGTGTAACAAAACTGGTCAAATGTCATTTATCAACTTTGATAAAAATGTCTTTAAACATATCATTTCTTAAGCAATGTAACTGCACTATCAATGGGCAGTCATACAATTTCCAACTTCTACTTGACCTTTGGCATATGTCAAAGAGAACATAGTCTTTTTAACATATTTTTTTTTTCTATGCTTTAAATACCTGCATTGGTTTCTTTCTTTATTATGATTTTTTTTGGACCGATATTAAAAAACTACTAGACATAAAAGAAGAAAGTGTGCACTGTAATTGTTGACTACATTTTCGTTATTTGCTTTTGATATTACATATATTCGTTTCAAATGGGGCTCTTTGGGGAATTTATTTTTAACAAAAATTTTAAAAACAGTAGTTTTGTTTACTTGTCGGGCAATATTTTTTCATAGGGATATACATTGGATCCTTGGCTAAAAACTTCTGTGGTAAAACTGTCCCTTCTTTGATATTTAAAGTCAAAGAGTAAGCTCCTTCAATAGGGATTTTCAGCAGAAATTATCAACGTCTGGCTATAAAGAGAATCGATGCTCAAATAATTAAAAACTATAGGTCTGACCTTCGGTCAGACAACATCTCGCCATTATGTTAGATTAAATTTTTTTCTTAAAAATACTTGGCATTCGCATCCGCATCCGCGGATGTTAGCTGTTAGATATTCGCATCCGCATTCGCAGTGGTTCAAAAAATTTTTGTTTGGAAATTCATAAACGCTACCTCAAATTCTTGTTATTTGTGTAAAAAAATCGAATTTTTTTTTTTTTTTTGAAAATAAAGTTTGTTTAGAGGTCGCGATGGTCGATTTTTTATAAAAACGTTGATGTTCTAATTTTTTTATTTTCGTGACATGTTAAAATGCAGCTAAAAATGTGGTTCTGACATGTAATTAATCTGGTATTATTACGGAACATTCCCTTAATTAAATACCTGTCTTGGACAGTTATAATGGACCTAGTTCCCCAAAATATGCTTTCGAAAAGAGACTACTAAAATTATCAGGTTGATACTGAACGATTTACTAATTTTCATGTGTTGGAACTTGTTACCAGGGGGTTTCTGGGCTTGCTAATTAGGAACCTGAAGTCAGTTTTTCAAAATTCTAAATGGCGGATCCAAAATGGCGATACATTTTTTTTTAATGTTTGGATTTGTTCAAAACCCGGCACTCGGGAATTTTCGGGATCGCTGATTACAAATCTGAAGTAATTTTTTTTTATTCATAGTGGCGGATCCAATATGGCGATCAAATTCTTAAAAATTTACTAAAATTAAAACGTTGGTACTGAAAGTTTTAAGCATTGTCAAGGGTTGAAACTCGTTACTAGTGGGTTTCTGGGGTTGCGGATTACGAGTCTGATGTCAGATTTTCAAAATTAAGAATTAAAAAAATTGACTTCAGATCCGTAATCAGCGTCCCCAAAAACTCCCGAGTGCCTGATTTCGAACAAATCCAATAATTAAAAAAAATTGATCGCCATTTTGGATCCGCCATTTTGAATTTTTAAAATCTGACTTCAAGTTCCTATTTAGCAGCCCTAGAAACCCCCTGGTATAAAGTGCCAACCCATAACTATGCGTAAATCGTTCAGTATCATCGTTTTAATTTTAGTATTCTCTTTTCGAAAGCATATTTTCGGGAACTATTCCCATTCTAACGGTCCAACACATGTATGTCACGTCTCTTTTTTTATCACAAATAACAACATTTTGATGAAGCGTTTATGAGTTTACAAAATGAGTATTTTTTTGAACCGCTCTAATGTACATATTATCACCCCGATTTTGTGCACTTGGTTAATAAAATTTTTTTGTAATTTGTCAATTTTTTATTATTTATAAAGAATTTGGATTCCAGCACAGAAATAAAAGGCTCCTTACTCGATAAGTTACCGAGATTCAACATACTATTGACCAGCGTTTACAAATTGAAAATTCATGAGAAAAATATTACTTTTGTATATTAAAAAATTTGTTTCTATCATTTAAATACTGCATGTGCTGGCATTTGAAACTGCGATACACGGGGCTATAGTTGACATCGCTACCTGCTCAGCTGCGGCAGTCAAATGCTCTTTGGCTTTTCAGTTCCAGTTCATCAGTTCCGCTCATACTGAAATCGTAGAGCCAAGGCATATCAAACGGTACAAGCATTAGAGCAAAAGCAACATAGTAAATTTGTTTGCTTCTCGAAGCACTGATCTATCCTTCGCAAGGCCCAGTAATCAGTGGTTGTGCTGCTGAGTTGAGCCGCTATTCAATCGTTTGTTTGGTTTGGAAAGAGGTTTCACATGCAAACTGGTTTTAACAATTTAGAATTTTTGTGAAAATAAACCAAAAATATTTGACATTTTCGAGACCAAATAATTTGAAAAAATCAAATCAGCTGCTCTACTGATACTACCTGTTCAATGTGCCTTGCGAAGAGCTTTTTATTGTATAAATTATGATACAAAAAAGAAGGTAGTTTCAATAAACAACTTTTTGATTAAAAAGCAGATTTTTGACAATTGCTCAGTTGTGAAAAATTCGAAGTGGCGTTACCCAATTGTAAGTTTTTTGGTGTGGGAGATTTTATATCCTAAATTTGGGATTATAAATAAAATAGTTGTGTTAATATTTACCTTTTAAAAATAATTAATATCTTATCTTAAAAACGTTTAAATTTTACATTAAATTCGATAACAACTTGCCAAATCACTATTTTAATATTAATACAATTAGTGAACATATTTTAAAATTTTTTAGTGGCCTCATGTCATCCGATTATTTCACAATGTAGTTTTCTATATCTGATACGATGATTCTGATATAATTCAAATGAAATTATTCATTTCGACGTGTTAGTTAATACATATTGTCTTTGTCCATTTAACAGCAAATGGTATTTACTTTGAGAGCCATGGCCGCCAAATTTTTCCAGAAACACATATTGTTTTCAGATGAAATTTTGACACACCCAAAAGTGAAGTATAAAATAAATAGATAAAACCTAATTTTCAATCAAACTAGTTTGTGTAGTTCAGGGGCGTCTTTTGGTAAATGTTCTGGAGGCTGTTTTAATATATCCTATCTTATTATATATTTCTTAGCTTTTCTACATTCTGAGAAGTTGAGAGCATGAAGTCTAATGTTCGTTTTTGGTCAACTACGACATTTGATTTCATTTTTTGCAGTCATTAGTTCATTTCCCTTGAGGAGTCACAATGCCCATACCGGCTATACCGATTTTTTTTTTGAAATTTCGGACACAAATCTTCCAAGAATGGTTGTAGGCTAAAACAAAACCGATATCTAAAGGGGGTGTGGACCCTCCCATACAAATCGAATTTTTCGTAGTGCATATCTCTGGAAGTATTTACGGTAGAGTTCTGGAACTTGGTATGGATATATATATGTGTATGAAGTCAATCTCAAGCTCATGGAAAATACACCCCTATACTGCAACTCTTTCGTATTCGGATTTTGCTACGAATCGTAGAAACAGTATGCTGCAATCCGAATCGTATTTTCGAACTTTCGAAATTCGTAACAGTGGCATGCCTAAAAACGAACGAGTAACCTTTTTTGCATAATTTTGTACGAAAACAATTCTGTGTCGGTGGCGAAATAAAAGATGTAAATCGATGTGTGTTTGCAAGAATATTGGTGGTGTTTATTTAAACAGATAAATTTGCCTTTCGCATATACGTATATTTTTATCCACTGCTTTATATAAACGAGAAAAAAAGAATATTTGTTGCCCCTTATCGAGAAACTTGGGTCCGGTTTAGTTAATATACAATGATTTTCGGTTGTTGTGTCCAAACGCATAAATGGTTGTTGTGTCCAAACTTTAACATACACGTGTAATCAAAGGATCCACATTTTGTTTAAGATAAATGTTTCAAATTTCCTACCACTAGCTTGTTAATAAACTCGGTTTGCACTATGCACTTTTTGGCAAATTTCGACGTGGGTTCTGCGCAAAAATACTGTGGACGGCATAGCCGGAGTGATATGCACAATAAATGTTGTATACCTTTGACATGTGGAAGCCCCTCTTCCCCGCAACACAGAAAGAAGAATTCTACTTAGTAAGGGTTATAATCCCTAAGCGCGGCCGAAGGCAGAAGCAAGTGCAACAGGTGGTAGACCTAACAAAGTGCATGTTTTCAATGGCTTGGAACAAGCTGTTATTGCATTAATTGGATTGAGAACCAGAGCTTCAGGCATAGGAGCAGTTCTGGCTTGTGGTTCAACTATTCAACCAGAAGCTGACATAGATGCGCCCATGGTTACTATGCCCGACAGCTCCTCATACCTTTGTTAATCCATTGTCATAGCGCCCGCTTACTCTGCTGCTATATGTAATTGCAAATACATGAGAGTCCATAATTTCCCCCGAAATATGTAAAATTAACCAATTTTACAATAAACAAGCACATGAGTGTTTTTTTTTTTAAATTCCTTTCCACTTTGTGTTACTTCATTCAGCTATCTTCGAAAAACAACTGATAGCTGGCAATGCTGCACATGTTTCCGCAAGGGTTGCAGCATGTGCATTTTTCGTTTTTCGTAGCGTAGCTACGAATTACGAATTACGAAAATTCGGGTTCTAGAATAAGGGGGATGGGTTTATTGGAAAATACAGCGTGCCACCATAGAACTTGGAATAGAGGTAAATGAAATCAACCCAAAACCTATGAAAAATGGGGTTATATGAAAAGGATCTCGTAGCCAGCTACGAGAGCTAGTGGTATAAGCCATATAAACTAAAATTCTGGTGACGCATAGATACCTCTGGATTTACCTTGAATACTGAGAGGAGGCATTTTTCCAATGGAAATATGTACAGAAAAACGGCCGCGACACCTTCTGGAAAGTAACATGATCACAGGGTGTATCCTTAGAACCATGTTAAGCTAAACCTTGAGGGATTACATTACTATAAACAGTCAATTTTCACACAATTTAAAATGTACATGTGTATTTAAATATGTCATGAAAATTGTGTTGCTAGCTTCATTTTGCAAAAATGTTGCAAGCTTTTTCACAGCGTGAACAGAATACTACTTTGCTGAGGAAATGTTGTGGAATTCCACACTTATTTCACAGAAAGAAATTGTATATGCAATTTAACAGCTTTTTCACGTGAAATAGGAATAAGATACTATGCTTAAGAACAAAGATTTTTACATCGACAAAAAATTAGTAAGAAAATTTGAAGGATTTTAGATATTGCGTATGGTAGCACGAAATGTCACAATCTGCTTAATTGTCAGGTTGTTAATATGGCGACGAAAAAGTGACAATGGAACTACCTTGTTTTTTGTATCATGGTATAAATATTGGCATAAAATGCGAAGGGATGCTTCACTTGATACAAATTTTTATAAAATTTATTTACAAAAAATTTATCAGGAAAACACAGAATAGGGCGGTACACATACTTTCTTACCATTATGGAGTGGTAATGAACGTTTTCTAATATATTTATATTTAGAATTTCATTAATAAAACTCGCATGAACATCGTTTCTAATCCCAAGTCATTTTATCATTTTGGTAACTCAAAACGTAAAATAAATGGGTTTCCCTCAACACTGAAATTAGATGATGTTATTTCTAGTGATGATGATATGATTGCTGATATGTTTGCAAATTATTTTGAATCGAACTATTCTGTCGAACCAGATGAAAAAACTTCTAGCTATCCTTTTCTACTCCAACAGTTTGACCACATCCGTATTCCTTCAATCTCCGCTGACAATGTTCTCCTTCATTTGATTAGTTTAAAAAATTCTTTTCTAAGCGGCCCGGATGTTATTCCCTCCTGTGTCCTAATAAGTTTTGCTGATTATCTATATAAGCCATTAACAAACATCTTCAATGCTTCTCTAAAGCAAGGAGTTTTCCCCTCTTTGTGGAAGAAGTCGTATATCTTGCCGCTTTATAAAAATGGAAGCAGGTCGAATATTGCAAATTATAGGGGTATCGCTAGGCTGTGTGCCATTCTTAAATTATTTGAAGAAATCGTTACGGAAGAACTATCTTATTCCATAACAACCGTTATCGATGTATCACAACACGGCTTTTGTAAAGGTAAATCAACTGTATCAAACCTTCTTGAATTCACTACAAATGTGAACAATGGTTTCAAAAGTAATTATCAAACTGACGTCATTTACACTGATTTCAGCAAGGCTTTTGATAAAGTATCTCATTCAACTCTAATATACAAACTTGATAAAATTGGTTTCCCTCCAATCATGCTGCGCTGGCTTTCTTCTTATTTCATTGGCAGGAAACAGAGGGTTATCTTTAAAAAAATGTTCATCTCGAACGATCTTCCAAATATTTTGAAGTATTCGAATTGCTTAATGTACGCAGACGACGTTAAGTTATTTAAGTTCATTGGTGCTCCAGGAGACAGGGAACAATTACAGGTGGACCTTAATAATGTGTTGAAATGGTGCGAAGTAAATTCAATGTCACTTAACTTGAAATAGTGTAAATTTATGTGTTTCTATAGAAAACCCTTTCAATCATATAGCTACCGCATTTGTGAACATAGTGTTGATCAGGTAACTAATTTCATCGATCTAGGCGTAACCATGGACTCTAAGCTTGAATTCAAGTCCCATGTAAACTCTTGTGTTAATAGAGCCAAGGGCGCCTTGGCTTTCATCAAACGTTGGGCTAAATAATTCAGAGATCCTTATGTCACTAAAGCTCTCTTCACCTCCCTAGTCAGGCCGATCTTAGAATACGGGTCCGTTGTATGGAGCCCTAGATATTAAACGCACTCTGACAGACTCGAGTCGGTACAGAAACAATTCTTATTATTCGCATTAAATAATTTGCCTTGGGATTCGACATTAAATCTCCCACCGTACAAAAGCCGCTTGAAGCTCATAAATTTGCCAACGCTGCACAGCCGCAGAGAGATGCTCGGGGTTCTGTTCATGATTAAGATCTTGAACGGGATGGTCAATAGTGCCTTTCTACTGAACCAGATCACGTTTTGTATTCCTTCTAGGCCTTCTAGACATTACAAGCCCATTAAGCTAACTATTTGTAGAACAAATTTTGAAATGCATGATGCTTTTCGTTGCCTATGCCAGGACTTTAATAAGCATTACGACTATTTTGACACCTCCGACTCACATCTTTGATTTTGAATAAATAGCATGTAAACCCTTACATTGCACCTTATCGTTCAGCTGGTGAATTGTATTTCTGTTCAGTTTATGAGGTAAACGTAAACGTGAATCGCTTTTTTGTAACTAAATAAATTAATATCTTTAACCGGGAACGGTAAATTACACAATATCTATGACTGCTTAGTACAATTGTAATCGGCTTCGTATACTTTCGCGACCGCGTAAGACAATACGAGCATGGATCGGAAACTAGAGCTTTCCGCCTGCCACACATGCAAAGTAATGACTTCGGGAACATGGATCGGAAACTCGTTCTTTTAATTGCAGCTTGTTCATAGCGCGGAGCGGAAACCAGAGCTTTCCGCCTGCCACACATACGAAGTAATGTCTTCGAGAACATGGATCGGAAACCCGGCCTTACCGACCTTGATCAACAGCATGTCCGCAGCGCGGAGCGGAAACTAGGTCTTTCCGCCCGCCGCACACAAAAGTAGACTGAAGACTAGGCCTCGCCAGCTACCAAACCTGCTATTTTATGTTATTATTATTATTATTATAAATTAAAATGTAAAATTAGTCTATTCTGTAATATATCACAAATACTTAAATATCTAAATGTTCTATTCTCATTTGTCTGTAAGAAAACATTTTTCTGTAGACCAAATAAATAAATAAATAAATAAATATTAGATAGTACTATATAATAACTATACTAAAAATTTGTACTCCATAAAAATGTATTTATTTTGCTTATAGTTAAGTGGAACATATTTTTATGCTTCATTTTCTCATAAACATCTGCAGTCTATAACCCAGAAGATAGCTTATATTTTTTAAGTGAAGCCATTCTAAAAGGAAGTGCTGAAAAAGTGCTTGCCTCCATGGATTTCAGAAGGTCTTTTTCTTTTTACAATTTACACGAATGGTAAATTTATATTATTTAACATTACAAATGTATTTAAATATGCGTTTTAAGCTGTAATAAAACACATTTGATATGAACCTCAAATAAGTATATTTTTTATGAACTAAAGAAACAGCTTTATAAGAACTCCTCCAAAAGGCCTTATCAAATAAGTCCTACAAAAGCCCTTCTGGAACCCCTTCTATGGGTAAAGAAAGCAGAATGCCTTTAATTTGTGCCACTCCATACAAAAAAGAAACGAATGTAGAGTGTAATGCCTCTTGACTCTCAAGAAGGTCTTTTGGAAGTGAATTTAGCTCTTGAAATTATCTACTGGAAATAAGAACATTTTAAATTAACATATATGTACTTGTTTTTTAAGCTCCCTGCTTGGCGATAAGATGCTTCAATTGCAGCGTTTCTTCGGATGAACCGATGTGCACACAATTTGAAGAATCAAACAAATTTATAAGTGACTGTCCATTCTCAACAATGTGCCTCAAGACAATATCAACACTTCATTTGCACGACGGGATGAAAAATACTATCACAAGGGGTTGTGCTCCACAAAAACTTACCACACAGGTGCGTTTAGTAACTTTTATTTGAAAGCCAAACATTTTATGAATGGTTTAGTGCTGTGTCTTTGTACTATACCTGAGATCATGGGATTTTAAGTAATTGCAATTTACAAATGTTTTCCTATTAGCGGGGTTTGCACGATCCCACATGTGTGACACTATGATGTGATAGCTATTCAATAGGGTTGCCAGACGTACTGATTTCATCAGTACAGTACTGATTTTTCATTCCTCGTACTGATTCCTAAATCAGCACGCAAATATACTGATTTTTTGGATTCTGTACTGATTTGTACTGATTTTTGTTAAGTCAATAACTAAGCAAAGTCTCATGTCCGACGTGAATGGCCCAAGTCAGTCGTAAGTCGTAACAGCCGATACTAAAAATAATTTCATTAGTATCACCCAGTGCCGTTTTTCATTTTCAAACTATTTACATTCAACGTTTGCAACTAACATAAATTTAATCTCGTTGTGAACGTTTGCCGCGATCTGCACTCGTACCATTTTGCTGAATTTTTTGCTGAATTTTTTGCTGTTTAAGGTTTGTAATATGTATTACAAATCCGGAATAAACGTTTTAATAACAAAATGTAAATTACAGAAATATTAGTTTCTTATTTTAAACTATGGAAAATGGCGAATCTTCTGACTACGATTCCTCAGAGGAGAAATCAAGCAAAAAACCGGCCCAAACGCGAAGAAAAAACGAATTTCAGAAAAAATTGTTGTATAATTACAATTGGATTAGGCAGACTCCAAATTCTTTTGAGGCAAGATGCATAATATGCTGCGTAAATTTTTCTGTTTCAAACGCGGGAATAACGGACTTAAAGAAGCATATGCAATTTTCAAAACATTGTAAGAAGGCGTCATCACTTACTCAACAGAAATCTGTTACAACAGTTTTTAATCTGCAGCTTTCAGCAGCAAAACGGAAGAGTGCGTTGGCGGAGGCTGCATTTACGTACCATACAGTAATGCATAGCTACAGCTACCTGTCTGCTGATTGTTCGAGCAAAATTTTTCTCTACTTTTTCCTGATTCGTTCACAGCTAAGAATTTTACTTGTGGCAGAATTAAATGCACTAAAATAGTTATACAATTTTGTCAAAATATTCTACAATTTTGTCAAAATATTCTACTAAAAGACTTCCAAAAACAGCACCCTTTTTCTATTTCTAGCGATGCCTCGAACAAAGGAAATATAAAGACTTTTCCTGTAATATTAAAATACTTTACTAAAAGCTCAGGCATTAATATCAAACTTTTAAGCTTCTATGAATCTGATTCTGAGAAGTTGGAAGATATAGCATACTCCTTAAAAAAGAATTTAAACGAAACAAATTTGCATCTAAGCGCCGCATCGAGTTTTTCTGCCGATAATGCAAATGTAAATTTTGGTTGCCGAAAAAGCGTTTTCGTCGAGTTGCAAAAAGAAAACCAGGACCTTATTGCTGTTGGATGTTTGTGCCATATGTTAAATAACTCGTTTAAAAATTCTTTAAAAATGTTGCACTTTGACTTTGAGTACATTTTAATTAAAGTTTTTAATGAATTCAGTTCATCAACCAAAAAATCGGCCGAACTCAAAGAACTGTTTGAGTACTGTGAAATACAGTGGAACGAAATATAACGACATGTTCCATCAAGGTGGCTTAGTATGACACCGGCTGTATAAAAATTTCAAGGCGATTAAATGTTACTTTTTATCTCA
>NW_023458555.1:89432266-89439273 GCF_013731165.1 Rhagoletis pomonella | reverse complement strand
AAAAGGATCTGGCAACCCTCTTGTTCGATCATGTAAACGCTAAAAAAACCGCTTGACACACATGTTGGCTGGTTTACAAAAATTTTATTCCTAATAGATTCCTTACAGTTATTTTCGCTCAAACCATGTTGGATCACGCAAACCCCCTTTGGATTATGGCCGCTTGTTCTTTTTAATGAAATTTTATAACTGGTAGGGACATTTATTTAAATTATGGTTATTAATAAAAAGGAAGGAGCTATTGCTAATCGATACAACAATAGCTCATTAGAAGCAAATGTGTCTTCATTTCTACGTACATATGCCGACGACACTGACATTATCGATAAAAACAAGGTCTGTTCCGCCTTCTCGGAATTATATAGTGAAGCAAAGCGAATGGGTCTGGTGGTGGACGGGGGCAAACCAAAGTACCTCCTGTCATTAGACAAACAGTCGGAGCATAAGCGTCTTAGCACCCACGTCACTGCTGACAGTTACAAGTTTGAGAAAGTAGACGACTTCGGTCTTCTAATAAATGCTACGTTGGCCTGAGTAGGCAACTGAGAAGTAAATTACTCTTCCTCGTACAAAAATCATACTCTTATAAGTCAGTCATCATGCCTGTGCTGGTGTTCGGCGTGGAAAGAGCTGTAAAACTATCGATGGTACTATCGAATGGTTCTATTTTTTTGCACTATCGAATGGTCGTTGGCCACTATCGATAGCCTTTGCTTGAGGAAATACACATATTGTTTATATTAAATATATGTACTAATTAGGGCCATTTTCTCAAGTAACTTGCAACTTTAAAGCTCACTTTATATTTAAAGTTTGCATTAAAATTTATGGTTGTGTCTAAAGTAAGAGCATTTTATTATCAGTTTTAAATTGGTTTACAACCACGAAACATACATACGTCGAAAACCGATAATAGAAATGCATAACTTTAGACATAGCTTTATTTTTAATCCAACCTTTAAATCTGTGTTCGTATGGAATAGTAGCTTATGTCGGGAAGCTGGCTTTAGTATAATGCGGCTAGTATCGTTGTGTTAGTGATTCTGCGTCGATGGGAGAAACTATTTATATAAGCCAGCGTTAGTAAAGTTTTGGAGGTTCTTGTATTTCCGTTTGATACTTTGATTGGATAAATAGTCATGTAGAAGTCGGGGTACGGTTCGGCTATTTGTCAAATGATTTGGTTTTTTGTAGCACACGCTTGAAATTTGGACTCTTCCATAAATTTTGGGGTGATTTCTGTGCAAAATTACTGTGGCGTAGCCGGAGTTGGACTGATGAAAGTTTCTTTGTAATACATACAGTTTTAGTTACGTTTTCAAGTGATTTGTTTTTCTACGGTTGCGAAATTTAGGTTTTTATATTAACGGTTTAAAATATTTAAAAATCGGAGAGAAAGGACAAAGTAACTGAAAATCGCTATATAATAATTAGCTAATTCTTCGGGAACTAAACAAAACTAAAAAGTGTATATAAAAATCTTCGTCAATGCATTTTAAAATTATCCGACACTACCGATATTATCGATAGTTTCAATTCAAACTATCGAAAACATCGAATGGGATGACTATCGATAGTTTTACAGCTCTGGCGCGGAGGCATGGACAATGAAAATCTCTAATGAATCGGCTCTTGCAGTTTTCGAGGAAAAGACCTTTGGGTGTTGGAGATGGCGAATACCGCCGGCGATTTAACGAGGAGCTGTATAAGCTTTACAATGAAAATACCAGGTGGCATTTCCAATTGGTATCAGTTGGCACAGAAGAGAAATGACGCGCTGTTCTGGACTAGGCCAGAATCGCTTACAGGCTAACCTAATATTCACGCACGCCGCCAATTTACTGTAAAAAATTTCTCATGCACTTACAACTTGTATGGAACCAACCGAAATTGAACGGCGCACCCTGGAGCCAAGCGTGACCAAAACTAAATTTAAACAAGTAAGAGCAGCGCTGTCTTCGGCTATGCTGAGGGCTTCGTACCTTTCATGAGCATCTGAAAATTTTACTTTAACAGATTACTGCATTTGAAAAAATTTATATATTCACAGCAGGTAAAGGGTAGAGGAGATACATCTATAAAAACTCATTTCTACACAATCAGAGGTATGGAAGATATACCTTATATAGCACCAATCTAAGTGATTTTCACTGCTGTGTGATCGGTACGTAAACCGGTAACACAACTTAATGGGTTTAGCTTCCTACATAAAGGAGATATATCGCAAAGACTGGTATCTGAACAATCAGTGGTATAAGAGATAAAGCTCATACGGCATACATTTTTATGATTTTCTCAGTAGACTTTGTATTATTATTTATAAAATAGCTTACGAAATTTATCGGTTTTAGCTGTCCAAATAAAGGAGTTTTATAGTAAAACCCCATATCTGAACAATCAGTTGTATGGGGGCAATAAACAGGTTATAGTGACCCGATCTTTGTTAATTTTTCTGTAAACTTTCTGTTGATGAGTAAAAATAGTGCGAAATTTCATGTTTCTAGCTGCATAGATGGAGTAGTTGTAACAAAAAATCGCATATCTGAACAATCAGTTGTATGGGAGCTATATGTAAAAGTGACCCGATCTTTGTTATTTTCATTGTATATTCTGTTGTTAATGGGTGGAAGTATTGCAAAATTTCATGTTCCTAGGTGGAGGAGTTATAACGAAAATTCTCATAACTGAACAATCAGTTGTATGGGAGATATATGTTATAGGGGCCCGATCATTGTTATTCTGTTATATATTCTGTTAAAGGTGGAAGTATTGCACAATTTCATGTTCCTAGCTGCATAAACGGAGAAGTTATAACGAAAAATCTCATATCTGAACAATCACTTGTATGGGAGCTATATGTTATAGTGGTCCGATTCTTCCGGTTCCGACAAATGATTAATACATTATAAAAATACACCCACCTACCAAATTTGATCCGGATATCTCGAAAACTGAGAGACTAGATTGCATACAAACAGACGGACAGACGGACAGACGGACATGGCTAAATCGACTCAGCTCGCCGTTCTGATCATTTAAGTATGCATTTTAATGGGTCTATCTCTTCTTATTCTGGTACTTACAAACATCGGGCCAAAGTTATAATATAGTTAATAATAAAGTTATAGGTATAAAAAATGCTTTTTGTTGGAAAAATAAAAACGCAGGTTTATTCCCCATTAAATTCTACATATGGTTGTAAGTTTTCAGCTTTCTGTTACTGTAAGAAAGCCGTTTTATATTTGGATTTTTCCGTAACTAAAAATGAAGTTTATTTATTGTTTTAGTGAATTTTTTTGGAATTGTGTGTTTTAACAAAATTATGTTAAAAAAACTAACCTAACCTCTTTTTTTTGCGAGTGTAATTTTCAAAATAATAATATTTTTTTAATGCGCAAAGCGTTTTTAAATTTGACAGTACTGCAATAAAGTATACTCCTGCCTTAGAATCCAAGTTCAAAACCAATAGCACTTTGCGCATTTTTAAATAAATTGGTTTTAAAAATTTCAGGTTGATTTTAATTAAATACAAAAATAGTATATATTTCGGGTGAAGTTTGATTCTGTTTCATTTCGAACTTAAACTGTTTATTATTTTAAGATTGCTCAGTGACTAAAACGTGGATTTAGTTCTAACGAGGACTTTAAAATCCCTAGCGAGAAGCGGATTTAGTTCGAACAAGGACCTTAAAAACTTTAGAGAGATCCATAGTAGGAAAACCAGTTACGCTGACTATTTAGAAAACGTTTTTAACCCTTAATTAGGCGCATGGGGTCAAGACCATTTCAAGTTGAAAAAAAAAATGTCTTAGAGTACTTGGAGCGTGCTCGCGCTCTTTCTAGCTTCCTAACCCGCCGCGGGGTACGTAAATAAGTCACTGCCGAACATCGCCGTGTACGCATGTGTCGCTACTCTCTTGAGTCCCCATGCGACCTCTTACATAACATTTTTTATTTTTGTATCTAAGTTTGAAGTCAAAGTTATTCTTTTATTTCTTAAAGTTAACTGTAATAAAGAGCTTTAATATTTATGAAAATAGACATTTCGTTTTACTTATTTAGTCACGGCTAGAACATCGTCGCGTACATACATACGTATCGCTACTCGCTTGAGTGCTGACCCCATGCGACCACTAACGTAACATTTTTTGGGCAGGTAAGTTTTTAATTTTTTTTTTTAAGTTTGAAATCGAAAATATGTTTTTGTTCTTTTTTTTAAGTTAGCGATAATAGTGTACTTTAATATTTTTAATAATACACACTTCGTTTTTTTATTTTGAAAACTCTTTTTTCAACACTTTTATTGGGGTCACTGGGGACCCCATGCGACTAATTGTGTGATTTTCTTTATGCACCTAATTAAGGGTTAATATATTGTTAGTTTCATCAGATCCTCTGATTACTTGCTCACGCTTGTTGACAGTGGTCACAAACCGGGGATATTTCTTTGCTGAAGCAATGGAGTTAGTAGAATTAGAAGCGAATAATATTAATTTAACGGGGCTTGGATGGGATTAAATTCCGACTGTGAGGAATAAGTGTCACAGTTTTTATTATAAAGTGCTTATCATAACTATATTGACAAGTTTTGACTATTTTTTTATTATTATTTAATTTTTTTTATAAAAATATAGTGTATTCCTTAACAAAAACTGAATAAATCTAAGTTTCAAACTTCTACAAAATATAGATGTTTTTAATTTGATATTTGAAAAAGATTTTGAGTACGTAGCCTAGTACAATTAAATGGGTTACAAAACTGCATACTCAAAATCCCTTTGATAGTGCTTATCATAACTATACGACCCTCACATATTGAAAAGTTTTGACTACTTATATTATTTTTGTTCAATTTTAATTATTATTTTTTTTATAAAAAGATAGCTGATTGTTTAATAAGTTAATGTTTTTAATTAGATATATTACTCGTTTTTGATATTTTGTATGCATAATTTGTAAATCTTTTTAAATTCAAAACAAAATGGGGCATATTCACAGTCCAATCAAAAGCGAAACTAAAAATAATTTCGGTTTTTGACACATTTTTCTTAAAAAGAGTTGCCAGAGAGCTGCAATTATTTTCACTTTGAACTTTGTTTTGACCATGCACATGTCCCATAATGTTTTAACTTTTACTATCGAACTGATCTCTATATAAATGACTTCCTCTGTTTCATGATCTTTCCTAATGATTACAACAAATACACACATTGTTACTGTTATTATATTTTATCGCTTTTAACTTAGTTCTATGTATTGCGAATTCATTGATAAAGCTATCCTCGAACGAAAGGACTTGCTCTTCCTGTTTATATTGTAACCTAAACTTGCCTATAATACAATAAAATACAGCGGCTCCGCTGGCTTGGTCTCCTGTCGTTCGAATGGACACCGATGCTCCAGCTCTGAAAGTATTCAACTCGGAACCCGCTGGTGGTAGCAGAGGAAGAGGGAGGCCTCCACTGCGATGGAAAGATCAGGTGGAGAAGGACTTGGCTTCACTTGGCGTTTCCAATTGGCGTCAGTTAGCACAGAGGAGAATTGACTGGCGTGCTTTGCGGAACTCGGCCAAAATCGCTTAGGCGGTTACAGCGCCAAAAAAGAAGAAGAAGAGAAGAAACTTGCCTATTTTCAATAAAATTGGCTGGAGAAAGACTCTATAAAAAAATTGGCCACTAATGGGTTAAAATATGGTTATCGATGCGTTAAGTCAAAGTCGTAAATGGGTTAAATTATTCATAATTTGCATAATAATAAAATCAAATTAACCTAACATAAGACATTACAAACAACTAGGTCACCAATGGTGATCAAAAATTTACTCTTCAAATGTAGTTCAAGCGAGCCTAATGGAAAGAAAATGATTTCAGTATTTTGAGCACCCGCTTATATGGCGCGGCTCCAGGGTGCGACGTGCGTATGAAGCTAACTCAATTTCCAATGTTTGTTCTGCATGACATTTTGACGTTTCGCTCAATGAAATCAAATGCAAACGCACGCAAGCCGATTTCGGGTGACGCAAAAAACAAATCCGACGGCGCGCGTACCAAAACGCCAATAAAAAAGAAGTGGTGGGGCACCGTGGTGCAAACCCAGAAATTAAGTTTCAAAAGGGTCTACAGCCTACAATTATGAACCGATTTAGAGTATATTTTTTCAATTTTTAAGATAAATAAATTCATGAGATCTCTCTATCTACTTTTATAATTTTCCAAAAAAAAAACTTACTTCGACTTATGGAAAAAGGTTTCCAAATTTACACTGAGGAAAAGAGAAGTATGCCTTAAAATTTAAGGCGAATATGTATCCATTTGGGAACATATGTATCAAAACGGCAACACTGGTGGGAAACATTTTAAAAGATTATTAAAGAAAGCGAATCACATCTCTATTCACTGATGAATCTAGAACCAACCAGTTGTACAACAGGAGACAAGGAAATATAAATGTAAAAATATAACTGAAACCACACAACATCGAGTTTTACTGTTTTCAGCTTTAGATGTGGGGTGGCTCATTGCTACCAAAACCAAACAAATTCTTCTGTAAATCTCAAACAACTGTAAAATGGAACCTTTAACGAGGCAAATTGTGATTAGTGCTTTGGTGGAGGTTGGTGTACCTTTTCCACAAACAGCCACTGTTGAGAATTCGCCCACACACCCTAATACTAATTAGCTTTGCGGTAGTTAAGCGCATTCTCTTTGTGAACATATTCTTTGTACATAAGCAGTTTTGTCTATACATCTGTACATATGCACTCATTTCCATACATAAGCTTTTCTATGTACATACTGACATACATACTTATGCGCACAGTTTGTTAAACAGTTATGAATTTGTACTAAATTGGAATTACAGAAAATAAAGTCATTCTTTTTGAAACGTCATTGCGATCACGCGTTTTTATTAAGTTCTGCGTTAACATTTTGGTGCCTCCTGTGAGGTCAGAAGATTGAAAGTAACTTTTATATTCTGATGGCAGAATTAAACTTACGTGCATCGGC
>NW_023458555.1:89415164-89432256 GCF_013731165.1 Rhagoletis pomonella | reverse complement strand
TGAAACGTCATTGCGATCACGCGTTTTTATTAAGTTCTGCGTTAACAGCCACCAATGCACAATTCAAAATGCTGTATAGTGAACACTGCCTATCAAATGAAGACGCAGTTGAGAACAATGCTGCAAAAATAAAAATGACGCTGGTTTCGCTTTTACTGACGTTGCAGAAAATGATAATGAAAGTGCATTAAGGACGTTATTTATGCTGACAATGACGCTGCCGCTTTTGATGATGCTGCCGTTTCCGTTGTACCAGCTGATGAGGACGCTGCTGTCTTAAGCGACGTTGCCGCTGCCGTATCTTTTGTCGGAAATGGACGTAACTCAAATCCTTAAAGAGTTCGACATAGCAATAACTCACCAGGAGGTGTACCGAATGATGGCCCAGCGACGCTGAACAAGCGTGAAGAGTCGTTGCACTGTTATGTTCTGCAAATGCAATCGATTGCTAAACGATCTGGCATTACGGAGATTGACTTTATCCTTGAGGGAATTGGAAACAACCTTACCAACGTTACTGCTAGGGGCTTGCACAACCGATGAGCTCAAAACACTTATAAACCGTTACCAATAAAAGTATTTACAACCACGTGACTACAAATTCGACGAAAACCGCAACAAAGTCATCGGCAGGTGGAGGATTTAATTGTTCGCAGTCTGGGCATATAAAACCAAATTGTCCATATCCGCTGAGGCCTGAAGGATCCTGTTTCAGATGCGAGAAAATGGGGCATAATTAGCGTTCGTGTCCTAATCCGAAAAAAATTCTTGGCAAAGCTGGTGTACAGGCTGTTGAACGAATTGATGGCAAGGAAGAATGGTACGATAAAGGGCCTGAAATAGTCCCTGCACTTAATACGGTTAGTATATCCTTTTCTTTCTCTTTTTGATACGGGTAGCCCCATTAGCCTTCCGAGACAATCATGCATATGACGCATTCATTTAATTTTTTCATCAGTCACTGCTTTATGAAACAATTAATATCTCAGGCCCCATATCGAGACGCCCTTTGAAAATTTGTCAGTTAAATCTTTGATATACGCTCTATTACATGTTTTTTTGCAGATTACTAAAAACCTGCAAACATGTTTTTTTAGCAACTTTCTAAATTATTCATTAACAAATGTAAGGAAAATTGGACTTAAAAAATTAAATTTTTTTTTTTAATCTCCGACTCTTTGTCAATAAAAAAGTACTAATTGATTTTTTTTATACAACCAATATTTATCGAGTTATGATGTGATAAACAATGACTTACGGCGAGACAGCTAATATTTCGGTTGTTGTATAACTTAAAAAAAAAAAAAAATTTTTGATATTTTTTTGCATTTACAAATACTTTAGGACCTCCTCTGCAACATATCCGAAAATCGAGCAAAAGTCGTTTTAGACCAATTGAAATAGTGTGGAATGCCTCTTAACGGAAAAGAAACACAAAGAAAAACTTATATCATTAAATAAAATGAATTTTTACACTTTGACTCTACAAGACCTAATGAATATTAAGAGATTTGACTTTTGTAATGATAGCAGGTCATCTGCAATGCCATAAATGAGAGGCCGGAAATATTTAGTATTGAAATTGCCACTGATGCCGCTGAATTGTGCATTGATCCTAAACTAAGCAGGCCAGTTTTCAATGATTTCAATGAGTTGGTTAAAAACTCGTATACAAAGCCACAGAATGTGGTTATATCTCCTTTCGACTTTCAGATGAAGATTGCTCTAGCTACCGATGTTCCATTTCCATGTTCCAGACGTCTTTCTTACTTTGAACGAAACACAGTCTAGGAGATGGTGGATAAGCTACAGGAAGAAGGGATAATTAGGCCAAGCAGTTCACCGTATGCTTTAGCTATAGTTTTAGTAAAGCAGAAAATCTGAGAATATAGACTGTGCGTGGACTATCGTGGAGTGCAATGCTGGGTATGCAGTTACAGTTACACTGGTATATTCAATCCCGACTCTTGCGTCCTCGTTCGCGCACTCTGGGCAACGTTAGAAACCCATGTGCGAGATGCGATAACCAATCCGAGAGGAGCCTTGGGTCACGGAAGAAAGAGAGGGACCTTCGGTGGGGCCACTCCGCCCTATTCGTTTTAAAGGTTCACTGAAGTCTGAAGCGTCTGTTCACCAGTAGGTGCGGCCGCAGGCGGGTGTCTGTCTTGGAGCAAGCGGGTCGCTACACAAACGTGTTTTTGGTTGCAAAACCTCTCCCGTCCCAGCAATGGGTTGTGAGCTGGGTTTGGGACCCGCCACGTAAAAACCCCTTCCAGCGAAGAAGCGAAACAATGCCTCGGATGAGACCCCTCCTATGATGACGACCACAGTAAACGATTGAAGGACTACGATTTGAGGGCATGCACCTGGAATGTCCGGACCCTTAATGGGGAAGGTGCCTCCGCCCGGCTGGTTGAAGTCCTCGTAAGAATAAAAGCTGTCATCACCGCCACCCAAGAAATGCGTTGGACGGGGCAAGGCAGGCAATGCCTGGGGCCTTGCGACGTATACTACAGCTGCCATGTAAAGGGGCGCAAATTCGGTGTTGGATTTGTGGTTGGAGAGACTCCGTCGCTGTTGTTCACCCCGGTGGACGAGCGTCTAGCCGTAATCCGAGGATGAGGTCTTCAAGGATCTCTTCTATGAGTGCTGCCCCGCCACAATATCAAGGAAGGGATCTTTGGAACCACCGTCGGAAAATTTAGCCTCCACGATGAAACGTCCGACAACGGACTGAGGCTGATCCATTTCGCCGGGGCCCGAAACATGGTAGTACGCAGTAGTAGGTTCAAGCATAAAAATATTCATCAAGCTACGTGGCTGTCTCCGGATCAAAAACGAGAAAGCAAATCGATCATGTTGTGATAGACGGAAAACATGCTTCCAGTTTTGGACGTACTTGCACTCCCAAACATCGACTCGGACCACTATCTTATTGCAGCCAAGATACGCACCGTGCAGCAAAAAATGTGCGTCCAAATATGTAAGGAAAGCTTAACGTCGAAAATCTGAAATCACAACAGACAGACAATGCATTCGCTACTCGAATCTCACACCTGTTCTCAGAGAGCACTCCTCCACAAACCGACATATGCGAGCAGTGGAACCACATTTCCCGCTCACTAAGTACCGCCGCCGAAGAAGTAGTTGGATTTCAGCGAGCCCGAGACCACAGCTGGTACAATGAGGAGTGTCAGCAAGCTACAGAGAAAAAAGATGCCGCCTACAGGGCCATGCTGCGATCGAAATGCTTGCTTGCCAGCTTGAATGCCAGCTCGAAATGCTGGCCGACAAGAAGAATGCCCGAAAATTTTCCCAGAGAATTAGACGACTTACAGATGTTTCAAGACCAGGGCGCACTCCTGTGAGAACAACAATGGCAACCTAGTTGCCGATGTACAGAACATGCTTAAATTATGGAGGGAACACTTTTACACCCTACTGAATGGTAGCAGCACGGAAAGTTGTGGAGAAGAGGAACTCGAGCCCCTAGTCGATGATGACGAAGTCGATGTTCCTCCGCCTGACTATGACGAGGTACGAATAGCAATAACGCGGCTGAAAAACAACGAAACTGCTGGAGCTGGCAGCCTGCCCGCTGAGCTATTCAAGTACGGTGGCAAGGAATTCATAAGGTGCATGCATCAACTCCTAGGCAGAATATGGTCAGATGAACGCATGCCCGACGACTGGAATTTATGTGTGCTCTACCCAATCCACAAGAAAGGCGACACCGCCATTCGCGCCAACTATCGCGGGATCAGCTTTCTTAGCATAGTTACAAAGTCTTATCGAGCGCATTGTGTGAAAGACTGAAGCGCACCGTCAATGAACTGTTTGGGTCTTATCAATGTGGCTTTAGGCCTGGAAAATCAACCATAGACCAGGTATTCACAATACGCCAAATCTTGGAAAAGACCAGCGAAAGAAGGATCGACTCTCACCACCTATTTGTCGACTTTAAAGCCGCTATATTTGAATTTGGCATCCCCGCCAAACTGATATGGCTGTGTAAAATGACGTTGAACAATACCACCAGCTCCGCCAGAATTGGGAAATACCTCTCCGAGCCGTTCGCCATGAAACGAGGTTTCAGACAGGGCGATTCTCTTTCATGTGACTTCTTTAATCTGATGTTGATGTAAGAGTTGCAGAACTGAACCGATCAGGAACAATTTACTACAAGAGCGTGCAATTGCTGGCTTATGTCGATGTTATCGACATCATCGGTATCAAAAACCGCGAAGTCTGTTCTGCCTTTTTCCAGTTGGATAACGAAGCAAAGCGAATGGGTCTGGTGGTAAACGAGGACAAGACGAAGTATCTCCTGTCATCAAACAAACAGTCAGCACATTCGCGCTGTGGCATCCGCGCCACTGTTGGCCCTTATAATTTCGAGAAGGTAGAGAATTTCGTTTACTTGTGAACCAGCATTAGCACCGATAATAATGTCAGTATGGAAATCCAACGTAGAATCACTCTTGCCAACAAGTGCTACTGTGGACTGAGTAGGCATTTCAGGAGTAAAGTCCTCTCTCGACGTAAGAAAACCACACTCAATAAGTCACTCATCACGCCCGTGCTGGTATATGGCGCAGAAGCATGGACAATGAAAACGTCCAATGAGGCGGCTCTTCGAGTATTCGAGAGAAAGATTTTGCGGAAGACTTTTGGGCCTTTACGCATTGGCGACGGAAAGTACCGCAGACGATGGAACGATGAGCTGTATGAGCTTTACAATGACATGGACATAGTGCAGCGAACTAAAATACAGCGGCTCCTCTGGCTTGGCCATGTCGACCATGTGGCTGGACACCGACGCTCGAGCTCTGAAAGTATTCAACTCGGAACCCGCTGGTGGTAGCAGAGAAAGCGAGAGTCCCCCACTGAGATGGAAAGAGCAGGTGGAGAAGGACTTTGCTTCACTTGGCATTTCCAATTGGCGTTAGTTGGCACAGAAAAGAAACGACTGGCGTGCTTTGTTGAACTCGGCCAAAATCGCTTAGACGGTTACAGTGCGAAATAAGAAGAAGAAGATGTGGACTATCGCGGACTAAATAAGATTCCGATACGTGACAACTATCCTTTGCCGTTAATCGAAGACTGCCTAGAATATTTAGAAGACAAACGGATATTTTCCGTGCTGGACTTAAAAAGCAGATTTCATTAAGTTAATATATCACCTGAATCGATTCCCAACACTGCTTTTGTTACTCCGAATGGACAGTATGAGTATTTAAAAATGCCATTCAGATTAAAAAGTGCCCCAGCTGTTTCTCAAAGATTTATTAATAAAATTTTTAATCATTTAATTGACTCCAGAAAGATTATAATTTATATGGATGATATATTGGTAGCTACACGTGACTTTAACGAACTTAAGCGGGTCCTAGGAGAGGTGATTCCAGGAATTACATATCGAAACTTAAACTCAATCTCAAAAACTCTAAATTTGGTTACCATAGGATAGAATATTTAAGATATGCTATTTCACCTAACGGAATTTCGCCAAGTGAATCGCTCATTATTGCTATAAAAAAGTATCCGATTCCAACGACGCAAAAATAATTACATTCATGTGTAGGACTTTTCTCGTATTTTAGAAAATTTGTGCCGTCATTTTCACGAGTCGCTAAGGGATTGCAAACCCTTCTAAAAAATAAGACTGAATTTAAATGCGATGAAAGGTGCATCGAAGCATTTAATAATTTGAAAACCAAATTAAGTAAAAGCCCGGTTTATGCAATTTATAGCCCTAAGAGAGAGAGAGAGAGATAAATATTTTTATACCCGAGCGCACTTGTGCACAAGGGTATTATAACTTTGTTCACATAACGGTTGTTTGTAACAGGCAAAACGAATCGAGATAGATATAGACAAATGTATACATAAATGATCAGAATGAAAAGAGAAATCGATTAAGCGGTGACTGTCTGTCCGTCCGTCCGTCCGTCCGTCCGTCCTTCCGTCCGTCCGTCCGTGCGTCTGTGCACACGATAACTCGAGTAAAAATTGAGATATCCTAACGAAACTTCGTACATGCACTTCTTTTGGGCGTAGGACGGATGGTATTGAAAATGGGCGAAATCGGACAATAACCACGCCTACCTCCCATATAACGGTAATTTTCAGAAATACGAAAACTGCGATATTTTAGTAACTACTGAAGATAATTCACTCAAAATTGACATTTAGAATAACTTTTAGACGAGAAATAAGAATATTAAAAATTTTTGAAAAGTGGGCGTAGCCACGCCCACTTATAGTTACATGTGTATATTTTGGTAACCGCTGCACCAATTTCTTCCAAACTTGGCACAGTTGTTGACCCTCGTACAGCATACCAAATGGCCGAAAATTTTTAAAATCGGACAATAACCACGCCCACATCCCATATAACGGTAATTTCGAGAAATACGAAATCCTCGATAAATCAGTAAATATTAAAGCTAATTTATTCAAAATTGATGGTTGCAACAATTCTTTATCAGGAAATACGCTTATGATAAAATTTTAGAAAATGGGTGTGGCACCGCCCACTTATGATCATATATATGTATATCGTTAACCGTTTCAGCAATTTGTACCAAACTCGGTATGGTTATTGTGCTTGCCACATAAAAGCGAACCGTTGAAAATTATTGAAATCGGACTAAAATTACGGCCGCTTTTCATATAACGGTAAATTTCAGAAATGCTTGAAATTTCAATATTTCGAAATTTAAGGATGCTAGTTTACTTAATATTTATACACCCGCTTATCATGTAGCGGTAGCTTTCGGAAAGGTGGAAAACATATATTTAATACTTGCGCCGGGTATTTAATGTTCGGCTCCGCCCGAACTTAGACTTTCTTACTTGTTGTTACTTCAGTCGACCTAGACGGATTATAACTGATCGAGGGACTTGCTTTACATCTCTGGAGTTTGAAGAATTTTTACTAAAACGCAATAACACGCACATCAAAGTTGACGTCGCTTCCCCACAAGCAAATGGACAGGTGGAGAGGGTCAATAGAGTTATCAAAGGCATGTCGGAGAAATTAACTGACCCAATAACTCATTCCGATTGGGTAGGCCAATTATCCCATGTCGAGTTTGCTATTAACAACTCCATTCATGATACAACTAAGAATACCCCTAGTATGCTTTTGTTTGGTATTGAGCAGCGGGGAAAGATCATTGACGAACTAACTGCGTACGTAGACCAAAAGGCAAGCCTAGGAATTGATCGGAATCGGAATGTACGAGCGGATCTCAAGAGTACAATTTAAATTATTTCCTACGGCACAGTCGCCCTGCAAAAAATTATGAGATTGGTGGTTTTCTTGTCATACGAAATGTCGATACTGCAATTGGTACAAACAAAAAGTTTATACCCAAGTATAAAAAACCATATGTAGTTCATCGCATTTTAAGGAACGACCGATATGTCATACTGTCAGTTGACTCAGTTGCCATACGATTGAATCGTTGAGGCTAGTAGGATAAGGAAATGGTTACTGAAACCTAAAGTGTAAGTATATAATGATTCAAGTGCAGATCCTAATGAGATAACCACAGTTAATTTAGATGATGACGAATTGCATTTGAGTTTTGATACGTTGCCTCCTATTCACGACGTAGGGCAATGTTAACATTAAATAAAATTCTATGTAAAATGATCGAGGTCGATCATATGTCAGGTTGGTCGACTTGTAAATGTCTAGTCTAACCAACCTATTATGGTGAAGATATTTGAAACGTATAGCGTAGCCTACGTGTTATATGTAGTATTGTAAAAAACTAGAGGTGGACAATTTTGTAAAAGATTATTAAAGAAAGAGAAAACATCCCTATTTACAGACTTCCAGTATCTAGAACCAACCAGTTGTACAACAGGAGACAAGGAAATATAAATCTAAAAACATAATTAAAACCAAACACCGACTTTTACTCTTATTAAAAGTAAATTTTTTCAATAAATAATTTTAATTTTCTTTACTCTTTTCAGCTAATTGTAGTTTAAATGTACATAGACACCCTTATCGGGATTTTTATTGTCACCCCAAAAATTTCAACTTTTTTGCTAGCCTTATCGGCAGTTCGTTCGAAATATTTTTCGTGTTCGACAAAAATTTCACCTTATTGGCAACTTTTTTTTCGGGTGAAATGAACAAGTGGAACACGCAAAATTAATCACTTTTGTTTTACAGGCCAACACGGCAAAAATAAAATAAGCCCAATTCTTAATATTCCCTGGGAGTTAGTTCTTCGGGAATTTGTTTCTCCCGAGAAAGAAATCCTTCAATAATTAACTCCCAGGGAGTAGCATTTTTCTACCATCTTTTAGAAAACTATTTTTTTTTACGTTCTCACGTAGTTTCATGAAAACATTGATAGCAATAATTATTACAAAAATTAGGGCCATACATTATAAATTTAAGAAAATATATATACAAAAATCCATTACTGGCGAAATGCTGTGCTGATGTATTTGTGTACACTCAAGCTAAGAATCGCAAATACTTATTGCAATATTCGTTACTTTGTGAAAATTGAGGGGGCCACTTCAGGAATTTTTACTCATCTTAATAAGCTACAAAACTACATACATACATACTTGGAATTTTTCTAAAAATTATGAATACAAAGTTTTTCCTTGGGGCATATTTTTAATTTCCTTACAAAGCTTGTAACTCACACACCTCCTCTCTGAGAGCGCTCATCAACAATCCGACATAAGCCTGCAGTGGAACCACATTTCCCGATCATTAAGTACCGCCGCCGAAGATGTAGTTGGATTTCAGCGAGTCCAAAAGAACAACTGGTATGTTGAGGAACGTCAAGAAGCCACAGAGAAAAAAGACGTCGCCTATAGGGCCACGCTGCGATCGGGCGCAACGCGAGCTATGTGGAACCGTTGTAGGGAACAGAAGAAAGAAGCGAGACGTATTTGGCGCAATAAGAAGGGAGGGACCGAAATACGTGAGTGCGAAGAGCATGAGATGCTGGCCGACAGGAAAAACGCCCGAAAATTTTACCAGAGGGTTAGGCGTCTTACGAAAGGTTTAAGGACGAGGGCGAACTCATGTAAAAACAATAATGGCGACCTAGTGACCGATGTCCAGAATGTATTTAAATTATGGAAGGAAAACTTTTCCACGCGACTGAAAATTAGCAGCGCTGAAATTGATCGAGAAGACGAACCCGAGCCCCCAGTCGATGACGATGGAGCCGATGTTCCACCACCTGACTATGACGAGGTGCGAATAGCGATTACGCGGCTAAAACACAACAAAACGGCTGCATCTGACGGCCTATCAGCCGAGCTATTCAAGTACGGCGGCGAGGAGTTTATAAGGTGCATGCGTCAACTACTAGGCAGAATATGGTCAGATGAACGCATGCCCGACGACTGGAATTTAAGTATGCTCTCCCAATCCACAAGAAAGGCGACACCGCCATTCGCGCCAACTACCGCGGGATCGGCCTTCTAAGCATAGGTTATAAGGTCTTATGGAGTGTATTGTGCGAAAGACTGAAGCCCACCGTCAACGAACTGATTGGACCTTATCAGTGTGGCTTTAGGCCTGGCAAATCCACCATAAATCAGGTATTCACAATACGCCAAATGTTGGAAAAGACCCGCGAGAACAGGATCGACACACACCATCTATTTGTCGATTTCAAAGCCGCTTTGGATAGCACGAAGAGAAAATGTGTTTATGCCGCGATGTCTGAATTTGGTTCCCCTCGAAACTAATGCGGCTGTGTAAAATGACGTTAAGCAATTTTTAATCTGATGTTGGAGAAGATAATAAGAGCCTCAGAACTGAACCGCTCAGGCACAATACTTTACAAGAGCATACAATTGCCGGCGTATGCCGAAGATACCGATATTATCGGTAAAAATAAGGGCTACGTCTGTTATGCCTTCTCGGGATTAGATAGAGAAGCAAAGCGAATGGCCTTGGCCGCTTTGGATAGCACGAAGAGAAAATGTCTTTATGCCGCGATCTCTGAATTTGGTGTCCCCTCGAAACTAATACGGCTGTGTAAAATGACGTTGAGCAATACCACCAGCTCCGTCAGAATAGGGCAAGACCTCTCCGTGCCGTTTCGCCACCAAAACGGGGTTTCAAACAGGATGACTCCCTTTCATGTGACTTCTTTAATCTGATGTTGGGAGATAAAAAGAGCTGCAGAACTGAATTGCTCAGGAACAATTTATTACAAGAGCGTACAATCGCTGGCTTATGCCGATGACATCGACATCATCCGTCCTTTTCCAACTTTGATAAGGAAGCAAAGCGATTGGGTCTGGTGGTAAACGAGGACAAGACGAAGTATCTCCTGTCAGCACACAAATAGCCAGAGCATACGCGTCTTGGCACCCACGTCACTGTTGCCAGTTACAAGTTTAAAAAAGTAGACGACTTCTTTCATTTGGGAACCAACATTAACACCAATAATAATGTCAGCCCTGAAATCCAACGGAGAATCACTCTTGCCAACAAGTGCTTCTTTGAACTGAGTGGGCAATTAAGAAGTAAAGTCCTCTCTCGTCGTACAAAGATCACACTCTATAAGTCACTCATCATGCCTGTGCTGGTGTATGGCGCGGAAGCATGGACAATGAAAGCATCTGATGAGGCGGCTCTTGGAGTTTTCGAGAGAAAGATGTGATGGCGAATACCGCAGACGATTTAACGAAGAGATGTATGAGTTTTACAACGATATGGACTCTGAAAGCATTCAACGCGGACCGCGGAAGAAGAAGGCCTCCTCTGTGTTGGAAAGGCCAGGTGGAGAAGGACTTGGCTTCACTTTGAACTCCCAATTGGCGTCAATTAGCACAGAAGAGAAATGACTGGCGTGCTGTTTTGGACTGGGCCAAAATTGCTTAGGCAGTTACAGCGCCAATAAATAAAGAAGAAGAAGAAAGACAAGGTTTGTAATGTGGATTTATATGGTGTTAAATGCTATATAATTAACTAGACTTTAATAAAATAATATTAAACATTAAACAACCGAAAGAAAAATAATCAAAACTCGTCAAGATGTCGTGTTAATTTTTTTTTACATAATAGTATATCTATACCTTAGTGGAAGATCGGCCTATCTCGGAACCCAGTTCAAAAATGCCATTTCTCAGAAAACTTTTCAAGAACACCCTATTTCAAAATTCGGTTGAAAAACGCCCTATCTCAGCTGCCGATTCAAAAACGCCCTATTTCAGCGCATTTTCAATGTATGTTCAGCTGAGATAGAGCAGTTTCGAACCGTATTTTGAGATAAGACGTTCTACAACAAAATTCTGAGATAAAACTCTAAAATAGGGCATTCTTTAAAAGTTTTCTGAGATAGGGCGTTTTCGAGCTGGCTGCCACTCAAGTATCGACTGCGTATTAAAAAATTTAGACTGCAAGAAAAGTATCAATGCATTATTTTGGAAAGAACCGCTGTATCCATTTTTGGAATAAAAAAAAAAGGATTATACTGCGAAAGAAAGTATAGATACGAGCGTTAATTATTAAAGATGTAATTTTTTTTAAATTTACCTTTATTTTTAGGAGTAACTAAATAAATATAGCCCAGTCTAATATACTCCTGACAAAATGTTGCAAAAACCCCACATTGCAAGAGGTTTTGTAAGAGAAGATCGCGACAAAGTGGCCGAGTTCTGGAACCAGCTTACATTATCATTAAATAGCCCACCTAATAAGAGTGGAAAAAGTTAAATTTGCCTATAGTTATTTAGTATTTATTAACTTGATGTGGACTGACCAGAAACGTTATGTACGGAAGAAGGCATCACAAAATAAAATATACCAAAAAGAACAGGAGGTGGACCCAAAAAAAACGTAAAAATTGTCTAGTACAGAAGAGGCAATATTCTAACTCCTGGGGTTTAAGGAATCGGTTCTTGGTCGCAATGCTGTGGACTGCCTGCAAAAAGAGCGAAGGTAAACTGAGACGTAGAAGTTTTGTCGGAAATCGTTGTACAGTATGTTTTCCGGCTAGATTTAGCCGGTTGCGATAGCAAATGGCCTGAGAAAATTCGATTTAGCCGGAAGAAGATTGTTTAGCCGATTTTGTTATGGGCCTTACTTTCACTATATAAGTTTAAATGTTTACAAATTTTGCGACCCAAAATCTATTAGAAATGGTTAGCCTTATCTAATAGAAAATCTTTATGTAGAACTATGCTATATAAAATTTAAATAGTTTTTTTAATCCGAAAAGTCTTAAAATACTGGGCTGATTTCAATGATTTTTATTTTAAGCGAATAAACATACATTTTAGCAAGGTTTCGGCCATTTTTTTTAGTTTATTTAATGCTTATTATTTTTCTACGAAATTGTATTTGATTACTCAAAAACAACATTTCAATCCAAAACTTTGTGCAAAAGTTATGAAATTCTGTAAATTTTCACCAAAATTTTTAACTTTTTAATCAGCATCTTTAAAAATAAGAAATTTTAGTACAACAAAGTCTAATTTTAAAGTACATAGCACTTGCCGTTGATTTTTGGCAGTTTTTTTGTTGACGGTGTTCCGCATTTTTTTTGTTGACGGTGTTCCGCATTTTTTTGATATAATAGCTGAATTTTTTTGTAAGCGAGCGACAAAAGAACGCTCACTCGGGTAAAATTTCCGTTTAGCTACTTAAGAAACCCTTCTGGTAGCTGACAAGACATGTGATTAGTTTAACGGGATTTAGATAAAAAACCAATTTAAATGAGTACGTATGTGAGGTATTTGTGTAATATATATACTTATTTAACATATAAGTCACATATATAAGGAAGCAAAAATTTCCCTCTCAACTTTCCTTTTAACAATTCACAACACTTGACAACACTACCCTTCAGGTCGCGCATTTTTTAATCGACCTTGCTGAACTCGGATAAATAGCCGAGTTTGTGTCGTTGCTTTGTGTCGTTTAAGCGATTGTTCTTTTGTAGCTCAGTTGCAAAAGAATGCACCTAATATTGCTGAACATTTGTACTTTGTATGGAAAAAAATTAGTAACATCGTCATTCGAAAAAAATGCCAAATATCAGCGGTAAGTCGTAGCTACTTCAAATTCGCTCCATATTATACTAAAATTAAATAGACTATAAAACTGCATACTAAAATTGTCTAAAGATGCTGATTAAAGAGTTTCCAATTTTGTTGAAATTTTGTAGAATTTTCATAATTTTTGCATAGTCTGAAGTTTGGATTTATATGGTTTTTGTTATGTAATCAGTATGTTCATAAAAAAATTATAAGCATTAAATAAACTAAGGAAAAATAACCAAAACTTGCAAACATTTCGCGTCCCACTTTATATTTGGGTCACTGGATTTTTTCCAAAGAAGGGCATTTTCTTCATACTTCAACACGTAAATAACTAATGAGAACAAAATAGCACGATTTTCGATATAAAGAAAATCTCACTGGGAAGACAATACCTGTGAATAATTGTATTAGGCATTTGCAGAGAGTGAGCAGGTCATTAAAAACACTAACGTTTCGAATATTTCGATCCCTAATTGCAATTTTATCGTAAGCGACAAATTATCGAAAACAATTTGTTTGTTGCAAATATGTTACAAATACTGGTTTCATCGTCCTTAAAAATCACAGACTTTGAATAATTACCGTTACGGAAAAGAAGCAAAATGAATTTTATCGTTAGCTTTATTTACACTTTTGAGTTCCGAAAGTTTTATCGCAAGGGACAGTGTTTGTACAGAACTTTATCGTAAATAGCAGTTTGAACTCTAGTTTTATTCATCGACACCTGCTACAACTGAACGCTTCTCTCCCTGATCAAAAGTAAGTCCAATCTGCCATTATGTAATTGTAGCTGCAATCACTACGATGAAGAAAGATGAAAAACAGACACCTAACGAGGCTTATATTCCCATTGCTCTGGTATAGAAAAAATTGCAACTGAATTGGAATTGCAATCTTAACACATGACTATACGGCCATATTGATTCACACTTTCAAAATTATTTCATTTTGTCGTTTATCTCCTTCCAAATTGGTATACGATTTTGATTTTATTTTTTAAATCATCATAACTTTTGCACTTCAGACTTCTTTTTATAAAATTGCAGTGGTTTAATTTAATGACTAGATTGAATGTTTTCATTTAGCAATTTTTTTCTCCAATAGCACACGCCGAGTCGAGAAATATAACAACTGTTTTCAAAATTTGCCAAAAAGATCCTTAACAGGTCTATTCTGCGCTGGTAATAAAAAGTTTGTAACCGGTAAATAAGGTTCCTGTAAATTTTTAAACCCTTTTCGCATTCTCTGTACTCCTGTAACCGGTAAATTTTGTTACTGTTGGCGCGCAGCATAAATATTCAGAGTTTATAATTTTTTACTTTATATGTATACTTCTGTTTTCATATCGTTACATTACTGAATTCCATTAAAAGCATATGAACTTATTGAAAACATTGAATATTAAATAACCACTATTATATACACATGTAAATATTTATGTACAGATGCGTATATGGTCATCATCCCTTAAGTCTTCTTGATGTACACATTTCATTATATTTGAATTGTCGATAATGCAAATTTAGTACTAAGAAAATATGTGGTTCTGGCGTACTGAAATGAAAAATACAAGTTGAGATCTCTCCGTCTAACGAACGAAGCAACATATCATTTTTGTCTTATACCACCAATCAATTTAGCCTGTACTCTCAAGTCGATAATCTAATTCGAATTCTGTAAAAAAGCTTACAGAATGCACATGGCTCCCGAGCAGCGACTAAATTGATTGTGGTTGACAGAATCAGTCGCGCTTGCTTTTCGTTCGTTAGTTTCGTCGGAAAAAATTTTTTCCTTCGTCCGTCCAAATTTACTTGCGGCTAAAGAAGAAGTTTTTCATTTTAAATTGCACCAACGGGAGTGTTATAAGACATACAAAGTAAAATTGTATAGGGTCAGAGTGCACAATTACACTTGTGGCAGTCTTGCTGATCATCATTTGATCAAGAACTTGCATCATTATCACCATTATCCGGCACTAACGTGTGGACATACGGCCCTAGTGAATTTCACGTGGAACGTGTACATATGGTCATGGAAACTAGCTCGGAAAATAAGGTAGCAAATGCGATTAAGGTGTTCAGTAGTGTGGTTTAATATACATAGATGCATGTTCTTATATCAGCCGGCATAAGTTAATTGCCGAGATCACTTGGAGTGGTTTAAAATTGAAAAATGTTCCCTTAATCGCATTTACTGTGAATTTTTTATAGACATGGGCAAATCTAAAAAAGAGGTACACTTTCAAAATAAAAATTTTAATTTTTAAATTTGTGAGCACACCTATGTTTTATATATCATTTTATTCGTAATCTCTTAATAAATCGATTAATATAAGTGTCATTCATTTTCATCAAGTGCTTCAAAAGCTAGACGAGGAATAAACATGAAATAGAAAACAAAAGAATAAGCTGGGTTCAAGTTGTAAACTTTGAGCAAAGATTTTGAAAGTTGAACTCACTTAATTGGCACGTTCTAAATTCAATAGCATACCCCGTTTTACCAGATTGGCTCCGGTTTTCGAGATAATGGTACTTGAAAAAACTACTAAACTAAAATTTTGCACATAACAGTTTTTTAATATTACCTTAATTATTCCTTAAAATTATCGAAATAGGTTCACATAAGCATATAGCTCCAATACAACTGATTACTCGGATATGTGTTTTTGCCCTATAACTCTAACTTCATATCTGAATAATAAATTGTATGCGTGCTATATGTTAAACTGAACCTATACTAAATTTTAACCTGTTTAATTGGAGGAGTTATAAAGCAAAACAACGTCTCTGATCAATCAGTTGTATGGGAGCTAGATGTTTTAGTGAACCGATTTCGATGATTTTATGGAGTAGAGAAGGTAATATTAAAAAACGGTTATGTGCAAAATTTTAGTAAAATATCTTTAAAACTCAGGAACTTTTTTATAAAATAGTTAAAATAGTTAATTTAGGGTAAAACTAAGGACGCCATTGAATTTAGAACGCTCCAATTAAGTAAGAGCAACTATCAGAACATTTGTCGAAAAAAAGTTGCTTTGATACCACTCTCAAAATATTGCGACTAAAAGAAGGAGCATCATTAAAAGTAGTAAATCAGGGTTTTTACACACTTCTAGAGACAAATTTTTTGAAGCATTTTAAAGGTATATGTAATTTTATAAGCAGTCATTTACTACGTTTATACGCATGCATAAGGCGCTTTAATTCATTTCGTCGCGATTCAAAACATATGTATAAACTGAATTTCAATTCGGTTTGAAAGAGCGAAGTGTTTTGGCTCACACTCCATTTCAAATCGGTAGTTTATTTCTCCAGACAGTTAGAAAGAGTGTATAAACACCGCTCTCAGTCAAAGCGAATTGGAGATCAGCTCTTCCGCTCAAATTCCAAATAATCGCATCAGTATTTAAAAGCTGATTAATAATAATCCTTCCCTTTCTTTGCCACGATTTTATAATGCCGAATAAAACTAGAGTTTTATCACTTTCCATTATGTTAACTTATAAAATGTCAAATGAAAACAGCTAATTTTGTTTGCTTTTGAAGATGGTTACTTTGATGCCGATATAAAGCCTTAAGTATAAACACTAGAGCGAAATGTGTACGGTGTCAATGCGCTTTCAATTAAGTCGATTATTCTGTGCGCATAAACGTAGTAATAGAAAGATTTAGATCGTTTCGACGTATTTTCCAAATGTGCCTTCAATTAAGGTGTTTTTGAAATAAAAATTACGCTCAAGATAGCAGAATATTTTATCTGCATTTGTTATTTTTTTTTGGCCTTTATAACAATTATATTCAACAATTTATATTGACCTCGAGGCCGTTTTAAATGAAAATTTTTATTGTGGAAAAGCAACAATAATTTGAAAATATGGTAGAAGTGATAGCTATTTCGGAAATCACCACATTTCCTCATCAGACTTCTTTCAGTAGGATTCGAACCGACGATCCCACTGACTCAGGCAGTTGCCTATGCGCCGTGCTAAGTACGCCTTGTAAATTATCGTTTGCTTTTTTCCACTATTTTCATTTTTGTTATG
>NW_023458555.1:89382459-89414764 GCF_013731165.1 Rhagoletis pomonella | reverse complement strand
TTCTAGATGAATGAACACTTTGCTATGTGTGTAATCTCTAATTCAGTTCCAATCAAATTTTTTACACTAAGAAAAAATATGTAAGTTTAGATCAGAGGTGCACTACAAATTAAAGGTACTGAGCCAAACGACAACAACATCAATACAAATTACAACAACATCGTTCTGGGAATTGCAAAAAATATTTTAACCCCAAAACCAACAAATCAATGATACAAGCCAGTGTTGCCAGTAACTGGGTTAATAAAATCCCATCCGAATATAACCTAAATCCCGTTTTATACTAAACTTATAACAGAAATCCCGCGCTGTATGTATCTTTTATACATAAAATGCTTTGAGATGAAAAACACAAGTATTTGCATTAGAGTGGTCCAAAAATGCGCGTGAAAAAGTAAAGTCGGAAATTTAATGCAATGTTCTATACCGAAAAAATATACCCCTATTTCTTTATTTTGAAATGAAAAAATATTTAGTGGTCGCTCAAAGCCCTCAAAGTTTTCTCTATATTTTATATGGGAAAAAACACTTTTTGTAGAGATAGTATAGAATTCTTTAAAATCAATATTTTTCGGCTCTGTTTCTCTTCAGAAGACTCCTAATAATAATACCCAATTGTTTATTTAGCCATTTTTTCATAGTAACTATATTTTATATGTCCGCCAAAAACCCCAGAAAAGGCGATGATTGTTTATTAAGTAAATTAGGTAGATTTTACTACACACATTGCATTTAATGCTTATTCGCTTATTCTGATTATCTTTTTCGTTTTGATCTAAGTAAGCAATGAAAGAATCGTTGCCAGTTAGCATTAAAATTATGGAAAGATAATACAAAACTATATCTTCCATAAAATTTCGATATAATAAATCACTACTGCCCTTTTGTTAACGACTACCTAAAAAACGTTTATACATCGCTAATTTTACTCTCTGTGATAATAAAAGCACATAAAATACTTTTTCATTCATTGTTTAAATCAAAGTGGTCAATATCTGTATACCGCTATGCTCTGTTGTTGTTGTTGTTGTAGCGGCTACAACAACCCCGCCCAGATCGGCTGATATCTTAGTCGTTGTCGTCGAGTTCCACTAACGGCAGCCCCAAGAAGCGTGCAGCCTCTATGGGGTCAGTCCATAGGGACGACGCTGTTAGGGTTGTGGGGTTTTCCGGGCATGCGAAGAGATGTTTCGAGTCGTGGGGGGGGTCTCTCCGCATGCCGGACATTTGTTCGGCACATCCGCATTTAACCTACACAGGTAGAAATTTAGGCTGCTGCAGTAGCCAGAGCGAAGTTGGGCTATTGTCGTTCTGGTCTCCCGAGGCAGATGGAGCTCCGTCATGTCAATGTCCGGTGTTTGTGTGCCTAGAACGGCATTCACAGGTCTTGAGTCTACATAACTCGAGATCGCGTCCCTGTGAATGCCGTTCAGGGCCTGTCTATGAGCTGACGGGTCCAGAGGTTGCTTAATGAACCTCTGGACTTCGTCCGTCAGTTCATATAGATGCGTCCTGACGTGCCTCGGCGAGGGCTCCTCTGCAAGCAGCTGTCTATGTGGGTGGCCACATCTGTGGCTCCCAACAAGAAACTGCTTGCAGAGCATCGTGTTGTGCTCCCTAATTGGGAGCATTTTTGCCTCATCGTGGAGGTGGTGTTCTGGTGACATCAGGAAGCATCCTCTCGCTGTCCTGAGTGCTGTATTTTGTACCGTCTGTAGCTTCGTCCACTGCGTCCTACCAGTCGCCGGCGAGCACACTGGTGCTGCGTAGTTTAAAACCGGCTGGCCTATTGCCTTGTATGTTGCCAGCAACGTTTCTTTGTCTTTGCCCCAAGTACTGCCGGCTAGCGACTTGAGGACCTTGTTGCGGCTCTGTACTTTATTGACAATAGCGGTTGTGTGCGCAGAGAATTGGTGTGTCATCGACGTGAATTCCTAGCGGTAGCCTGACCTCCTTCGTCCAGGTTGTGAACAGGGTCTCAGAGGATTTCGTAGGGGAGAGGGCTAGACACATTGCAGTGAAGAAGCGAGAAAGGTCAGAGAGATATCCGTTTACTTTCGAACACAAGTCATCAATTCCATTCCCAGTCGCCATGATCGAGCAATCGTCGGCGTAAGAGACAATCGAGACTCCCTCTGGTGGTTGAGGGAGCTTTGAAATGTAAAAGTTAAACAGTAGTGGGGAAAGGACACCACCCTGTGGAACCCCCTGTTTTATTTATCTAAGTTTGCTCGATTTGTCTCTAAACATTACCGACGAGTGTCGACCACTCAGATAATTTGCCGACCACCGTTTGAGCTAGTAGCGTGGAATGGCTGACAGTGTCAAAAGCCTTTGACGGGTCCAACGCTACTAGAATCGTTCTCTCACAGGGACGTTTACTGTTAAGGCCACGAGTTATCTGAGTGTTTATGGCGTTAAGTGCTGTTGTTGTACTGTGCAATTTACGGAAGCCATGCTGATGCTTCGCTGGGGTCAAGTGGTTTGTGAAGTACGGGAGTAGCAAGGCCTCGAGTGTATTCGCTACCATGGAAAGGAGTGTTATCGGACGATAAGAATCTCCTATGTTGGCGGGTTTCCCCGGTTTGAGCAGTGGGACCACTCTCCCCACCTTCCAGATGTCTGGGATGATGAGATTGGCCATGGACAAATTGAGGACCTCCGTTAGGTACGCTACCCCCCGCAGGACCCAAATTTTTCAGCATCAGCATGCATATTCCGTCGGGACCCATGGCTTTGGAGGCTTTCGCCTTCCCGATGGCCACCTGAACTTCACCGCAAGTGAAAGCAAGGGGGGGCACAAGTTGTTGGCAGTTTGTGCAGCCTTTTGGTCACTCGACGCTTGGCTTTGTCCACCGGAGGATGCAGTATGAACTGCCGGCTAAAATAGCTCGCGCATAGCTCCGGGTCCGACGAAGCATGGTCGCCGAAAGAAATTTCGACTCTGTCGTCGTGCTTCGTCGGATTGGACAGTGACCTCACGGTTGACCAAAGCTTATTCACACCAGAGGCGAAGTTACAGGTCTTCAGATGCTCCTCCCATTTCTTCCGCTTATGTACGTTTACTAGTTGCCGAATCTCCGCGTTGAGATCCCTAATACGGGAATCTCCGGGATCGGCCTGACGAAGGCTGTCGCGCTCATCGGCTAGAACAGCCGCTTCGGCAGGGAAGTTTGGACGTGGGTCCGTTATACATCCTGCCGGTATGAAGCGAGCTGCAGCAGCAGTGACAGCCCTGCGGAACTTACGTTCACCGAGATGGACGTCGGTTGGTGTGGGAAGCGCAGTGAAAGTGTTTTCAGTAAACTCCGCGTAACCTTTCCAATCAACTTTAGAGAAGTTGATATAGGTCCGGTGTTTAGCGGAGGCAAAATCGGTTGGTTTATCTATCGAGATGACTATGGGTAGATGGTCTGATGCTAAAGTCAGCATAGGTCGCCAGGTTATGCTGTTTATCAGACCAGCGCTGACTATGGTGATGTCTGGCGAGCTGCTGCAGTTACCCATAATCCTGGTGGGTGCGTCGTCGTTCATTGTGCAGAATGTCGAATCGTCTATCTGCTCAGCCAATTCTTTTCCCCTGCGATCGTTTGACAGACTTGAATGCCAAAGATCGTGATGCGCATTAAAGTCACCTACTACCATACGGGTTTCACCTCTGAGGAGCGCACCTATATCAGGGTGATATCCTGCCGGGAAGCAGGGGACAGGGGGTATGTATCTTCTTCTTCTTAATTGGCGCTGTAACCGCCTAAGCGATTTAGGCCGAGTCCAAACAGGACGCCAGTCATTTCTCTTCTGTGCTAACTGACGCCAATTGGAAATGCCAAGTGAAGCCAAGTCCTTCTCCACCTGGTCTTTCCAAAGCAGAGGAGGCCTTCCTCTTCCTCTGTTACCAGCATCGCGGCCCGCGTTGAATATTTTCAGAGCAGGAGCGTTTCTGTCCATTCGAACGACATGGCCAAGCCAGCGGAGCCGCTGAATTTTAATTCGCTGCACTATGTCTATATCGTTGTAAAGCTCATACAGCTCATCGTGAAATCGTCTGCGATATTCGTCATCTCCAATGCGTAAAGGTCCGTAAATCTTTCGCATAATCTTTCTCTCGAAAACTCCAAGAGCCGCCTCATCAGATGCTTTCATTGTCCATGCTTCCGCGCCATACACCAGCACAGGCATGATGAGTGACTTATAGAGTGTGTGTGATCTTTGTACGACGAGAGAGGACTTTACTTCTTAATTGCCCACTCAGTTCAAAGAAGCACTTTTTGGCAAGAGTGATTCTCCGTTGGATTTCAAGGCTGACATTATTATTGGTGTTAATGCTGGTTCCCAAATAAACGAGGTCGTCTACTTTTTCAAACTTGTAACTGTCAACAGTGACGTGGGTGCTAAGACGCGTATAATCTGACTGTTTGTGTGATGACAGGTGTTTAGGCGCGTCTGCTAACACCAGGCGCCTAAATACATGCTATGTACTGCTGCATGTGCAAAAATTTCCTTTATGAAATTTAGGAAATTTTTACACATGCACTTCTCAACTGCCATGTAATTAAACTTTCTTAAGTTCTAATTAGATGGCACTTCAAAGTATGCTCGGCCTAGTCTGATGCATCCTCCGGACACTGCTTCCGGAGCATTTTGCGGACTCTGCATGACGTACAACCATGCAGAGGTGGCAAACGAACTTTGCCATTGGCCACAGTGCCTACCCACCATTTTTGAACCAATAAATATTTTTTTTTTTTATAAATACATACATGCAAATACTGGTCTCCCCTCTCACTAAGTTATTCGTGGTCCTTCGAGCCGGATATTTGCGCCTATGTCACATTCACTAGACAACCAAATCGTCTAGGGGGGCCGGTATGTTTAGGCGCGTCTGCTAACACCAGGCGCCTAAATACATGCTATGTACTGCTGCATGTGCAAAAATTTCTTTTATGCAAGTTAGGAAATTTTTGCACATGCACTTCTCAACTGCCATGTAATTGAACTTTCTTAAGTTCTATTTAGATGGCACTTCAAAGTATGCTCGGCCTAGTCTTATGCATCCTCCGCACACTGCTTCCGGAGCATTTTGCGTACTCTGCATGACTTACAACCATGCAGAGGTGGCAAACGAACTTTGCCATTGGCCACATTGCCTACCCACCATTTTTAAACCAATAAATATTTTTTTTTATAAATACATACATGCAAATACTGGTCTCCCCTCTCACTCAGTTATTCAACAGGAGATACTTCGTTTTGTCCTCGTTCACCACCAGACCCATTCGCTTTGCATCTCTATCCAATGCCGAGAAGGCAGATCAGACGTAGCCCTTGTTTTTACCGATAATATCGATGTCGTCGGCATACGCCAGCAATTGTACGCTCTTGTAAAGTATTGTGCCTGTGCGGTTCAGTTCTGCGGCTCTTATTATCTTCTCCAGCATCAGATTAAAAAAATCATACGAAAGGGAACCACTGGTCTGAAACTCGTTTGGTATCAAACGGCTCGGAGAGGTCCTTCCCTATTCTGACGGAGCTGGTGGTATTGCTCAACGTCATTTTACACAGCCGTATTAGTTTCGCGGGGATACCAAATTCAGACATCGCGGCATACAGTCAACTTCTCTTCGTGCTGTCGAAAGCAGATTTGAAATCGACAAATAGATGGTGTGTGTCGATCCTATTCTCGCGGGTCTTTTCCAAGATTTGGCGTGTTGTGAATACCTAATCTATGGTGGATTTTCCAGGCCTAAACCACACTGATAAGGTCCAATCAGCTCGTTGGCGTTGAGCTTCAGTCTTTCGCACAATACATTGGGTAAGACCTTATAACCTATGCTTAGAAGGCTGATTCTGCGGTAGTTGGCGCGTATGGCGGGGTCGCCTTTCTTGTGGATTGGGCAGAGCACACTTAAATTCCAGTCGTCGGGCATGCGTTCATCTGAGCATATTCTGCATACGAGCTGATGCATGCACCTCATCAGCTCCTCACCGCCGTACTTGAATAGCTCGGTTGGCAGGCCGTCAGCTCCAGCAGCTTTGTTGTTTTTCAGCCACGTAATCGCTATTCGTACCTCGTCATAGTCAGGCGGTGGGACAGCTACTCCATCATCATCGACTGGGGCCTCGGACTCGTCGTCTTCACTACTTTCAGCGCTGCTGCCATTCAGTAGGTTGTAAAAGTGTTCCCTCCACAATTTAACTATATTCTGGACATCAGTGGCGACCTAGTCCATTGTTGATCGCAGCGTGGCCCTGTAGGCGGCATCTTTTTTCCTTGCGGATTCTTGACATTCCTCATCGTACCAGTTGTTCCTTCGGGCTCGCTGAAATCCAACTACTTCTTCGGCGACGGTACTTAATGATCTGGAGATGTGGTTCCACTACTCGCGTATGTCGGATTGTTGAAGAGTGCTCTCAGAAAGCAGGTGTGAGCCGAGTGTAGAATAAATTGGCCGTCTGTTGTGATTGCAGCTTTTCGACGTTGAGCTTCCTTGCATTGTTGGGCGCACATTTTTTGCTGCACAGAGGCGGGTGCGTATCTTGCCTACAACAAGATTGTGGTCCGTGTCGATGTTTGGCCCTCGGAGTGTACGTACGTCAAAAACGCTTGAAGCATGCCTTCCGTCTATCACAACATGATCGATTTGGTTTCTCGTTTTTCGATCTGGAGACAGCCATGTAGCTTGGTGGATGTTCTTATGCTGGAATCTAGTACTACATATTACCATTTTCGGGCCCCGGCGAAGGCGATCAGCCTCAGTCCGTTATCGGACGTTTCGTCGTGGAGGCTGAATTTTCCGACAGTGGCGCCAAAGATCCCTTCCTTGCCCACTTGGGCATTAAAATCGCCAAGCACGATTTTGACATCGTGTCGGGGGCAGCGCTCATATGTACGTTCTAAGCGCTCATAGAAGAGATCCTTGGACGCCTCATCCTTCTCTTACGTCGGTGCATGGGCGCAGATGAGCCAGATGTTGAGGAATCTAGCTTTGATGCGGATTGTGGCTAGACGTTCGTCCACCGGGGTGAACGCCAGTACTCGGCGACGGAGTCTCTCTCCTACCACGAATTCAACACCGAATTTGTGCTCCTTTACGTGGCAACTGTTGTAGACGTCGCAAGGCTTCACGCTTACTTTTCCTTGCCCCGTCCATCGCATTTCTTGGATGGCTGTGATGTCAGCCTTTGTCTTCCCGAGGACGTGAACCAGCAGGGCAGAGACACCTTCCCCATTAAGGGTCCGGATATTCCAGGTGCATACCCTTAATACATAGTCCTTTATACATTTGCCGTGGTCGTCATCAGAAAAAGGGGGTCTCATCCGAGGCTGTTTTTTTCTTTTCATTGGGCAGAGTTTTAACGTGGCGGAACCCAAACCCAGCGCACGCGATGTTTTACGCCTTCTCACTTTAGCTCTCTCCCAAACGGGTGTTTGGTTGCTACCTAGAGGATACGTGGATATAAATATCCGGCTTTTACAATCATGCACAGTATATTTTACTTAATTTTTTTAATAAAATTTTATTATTTAAACCCACTAAAATAACAATCGAAACATTCTCCGTCAGCAAATTTGCAACTTAGTAAAACGGAACTACGATCGAAATATAGAATAGGTATAATCACAAATTTCGAAGATTGATCGAAAGGAAACGGAACGCATAATACCAAAGTTGCCAAACGGAGAAAATTTCGATTCGAGTCGAAATGCAGAATAGGGCTGAATATTGTTGGTATAAGCAAGTGGCTGAACACTGATATTATCGGTGTTTGCGTCGTCCCCACCTGTTTTGCTATGCGTGGTCGAAGGTTTGCTACTACGTGGCTCTTGAATATTTTGCGCTGACTGATTGGGCATTGCATTAGCTTATCAGTTTTGCTTGTCATGTCCACATTTTATTAAACCACAAGCTAAGAATTTGCTGAAAATTTTTTTTAGTTTACATGAGTTAGGAGTAAGAGCTAAATCCGAAAGAAGCTTGTTTGCTCTCTTATTTTCTTTGTTTCGAATATACTATTTAGTTGCTTAATAAATCATCTGCCCTTCTTACATCGCGTGTTGTTACTTCTGAAAAGCCATAAATATCTTCTACTGACAAAAACGATAAGACAAAAAAAAAAGAAATGACAGGTAAAAACGGTAGGCAGAAATCGCCTGTTAACGATAATCCTATGGATACATTAGAGCCATTAAAAAATAAACGACAAATGCTTTTATTAAAAATCTTACGCGTGAAGAATGCAGTCAAAGAAAAAGCCGTGTCATTAAATCCTACTGAGATAAAGTGCAAGTTAAGCATTCTCAATTCTTACATTGAGCAAGCAATTTCTATTCAAGACGAATCGGATATTATATGTTCGAATGAGGCGGAGTCAGTAGAACTAGAAAATGCTTGTGTATCAAAAAAATCACTGTTGCTGTCTATCTTGGAAAAGCACCGTCTGCCTAACCCTCAGGAAACGTCTATGTCGGTTCCTCATCAGTCAAGGCTTCCTAAAATGCGTTTGCCAAAATTTAGCGGAAAATATAGCGAATTCAAAAACTTTATTAGCCTTTTCGAAACAATCCAAGTTTAACAGAAATTGAAAAATTCAGTCACTTAATTTCTTGTCTGACGGATGAAGCGCTAGGAACAGTAAAAGCATTTCAAATAGGTGAAGGTAATTATGCCAAAGCATTGGCCAGCTTGAAAAAATTGTATGACAACCCTTGTTTAATTTTCTTCGATAGTATATCGAAGCTTTTTGAATTGCCAAATATGAATAAGCCGAGTGCGTCAGCGTTACGGTCAATGGTTAATACTGTATCTGCCATCTACGATTCACTCTTGTCAGTCGTCGACGACACATCACCAATGCGATTTTAATACATTTGGTAATGTCAAAAGTCGACACTGTGACTAAGCATAAGTGGGAAGAGCAACTAAATTATAATCATTTTCCATGGTGGTCGGATTGTGAAACAATTCCTAACAAATGTTTCCAGCATTTATCCGCTGACGAAGAGTCAACAACTAGACTACAAGTAAATAAGCCCAAGCATGATGCTGCAATAAGAAAAGCGCCAAATCTTCGTATGCCTGCAGTAAATCTGCTACCGCACAAGATACTAAATGCCCCTTTTGTCGATCGAGTGGCCATTCTTTACAAAATTGCACTTCGTTAACTGTCTTATCATTTCCTCAAAGATTTGAGTTTGTCAAAAATGTCCCTCTCTGCATAAACTGTTTGAAAAGAGGGCATACCGTGCCGAGGTGTAATGCAAGTAAATGTCGTGTATGCAACAAAAAGCATCATCTACTTTTGCATCAATATGGATAGACAGACACAAATCGAACCTAGCAACAATACCAATCAACACGATGATCAGTCATCGACGCCGCAGGCCTTTGTAAATTATTCATCGTCTTGTAAAGACCAATTCATGTTGCCCACCGCGATTGCAAAAATTAAAAGTAAATCCGGTGAATATTTTCCGGTTCGAGCTTTGTTAGATTCCGGCTCCCAGCTCAATTTTATTACTGAGGACCTAGCTCAAAGGTTACAACTTAATAGAAAATGTGGAAATATGCAGTTGGTCGGAATAGGACAGGCAAACCAGACGGCAAAACAAAAACTGTCTGCCACAAGTCTTTCGCGTATTAATTCATATACATTTACGTCCGCCTTCTGGATCATCGACATCCTACCAACCTGATCGCCCGATCTCCGCAAATGAATGGAATATTCCAGAAAATATAAAGTTAGCTGATCTTCTCCGTTATAAGCCCCAAAAGGTAGACCTTTTGCTCGGGGCTGAGAGCTTCTTTGACATTCTATGCGTTGGCCAAATCAAAATAGGATTTAATTGTCCAGTTATTCAAAAGACGTTGCTAGGGTGTATCAAATCTGGTAAATATAAACTACAGGAATGCTCAACAACATTTTTGAACGCTTCGGCGAATTTTGCAGAATATGCACCTTCCATAGATTCCCTTCTTCAAAAATTTGGGGAGCTGGAATATGTGCCAAAACCTAAATCAAAAATGTCGGCTGGCGATTTAGCTTGCGAAGAAAAGTCTAAAAATTCCATTTATCAATTGTCATCCATCATGTTTGGGTCAATCGTTTGAAACTGCCAAAAGACGGTTATTTTCTTTAGAGCGCAAGTTACAAAAGGATCCGCAAATGCGAGGGCTTTATTTAGATTTCGTGAAAGAATATCTCAGCCTAGGCCATATGTCTGTCATTGAGAATAAAATACCCAACAGGCCCCATTACTTCGTACCCCATCAGTGTGTATTAGGACCTGAAAGCACTACAACCAAACTATGCGTTGTTTTTGATGCATCTTGCCGAACTACATCGGGGGTATCATTAAATGACGTTCTTATGGTGGGGCCAACAATTCAAGAAGATTTATTCTCAATATTGCTTCGGTTTCGATTAAGAAAATTCGCGATCACGGCTGACATAACTAAAATGTACCGTCAAATCATGATTGACGAGGCCAACAGAAACTTCCAGTGGATGAAAGTTTCGAAAATTTGAGGGCCATAAAAAGAAATATTCTCTCAGTATCCGCCCGGTTATTTGATCCGTTAGGACTTCTGTGTCCGGTAATGACAAAGGCCAAAATTCTTTTACAAGAATTATGGTTACAAAAACATGACTGGGATGAATCCATACCAGAAGCTCTTCACACAAGTTGGCAAGCCTTTAAACAGAACTTAGCATTAATCAAGTCTATAACTATTCCTCGTTTTGTTAATTCTCATATTCAGAGTTTATAATTTTTTTCTTTATATGTATACTTTTGTTTTCTTATCGTTACATTACTGAATTCCATTAAGAGCATATGAACTTATTGAAAACATAGAATGTTAAATAACCACTATTATATACACATGTAAATATGTATGTACAAATACGTATATGGTCGTAAATCCCTTAAGTTTTCGTGATGTACACATTACATTATATTTGAATTGTCGATAATGCAAATATAGTACTAAGAAAATATGTAGTTCTGGCGTACTGAAATGAAAAATACAAGTTGAGATCTCTCTGACTAACGAACGAAGCAACATATCATTTTTGTCTTATACCACCAATCAATTTAGCCTGTACTCTCAAGTCGATAATCTAATTCGAATTCTGTAAAAAAGCTTACAGAATCCACAGTTACCATCTCATAAGCTGGTAACAAAGTATTCTTCTTCTTCTTCTTATTTGGCGCTGTAACCGCCTAAGCGATTTTGGCCGAGTCCAAAACAGCACGCCAGTCATTTCTCTTCTGTGCTAACTGACGCCAATTGAAAATGCCAAGTGAAGCCAAGTCCTTCTCCACCTGGTCTTTCCAACGCAGAGGAGGCCTTCCTCTTCCTCTGTTACCAGCATCGCGGCCCGCGTTGAATATTTTCAGAGCAGGAGCGTTTCTGTCCATCCGAACGACATGGCCAAGCCAGCGGAGCCGCTGAATTTTAATTCGCTGCACTATGTCTATATCGTTGTACAGCTCATACAGCTCATCGTTAAATCGTCTGCGATATTCGCCATCACCAACGCGTAAAGGTCCGTAAATCTTTCGCAGAATCTTTCTCTCGAAAACTCCAAGAGCCGCCTCATCAGATGCTTTCATTGTCCATGCCTCCGCGCCATACACCAGCACAGGCATGATGAGTGACTTATAGAGTGTGATCTTTGTACGACGAGAGAGGACTTTACTTCTCAATTGCCTACTCAGCCCAAAGTAGCACTTGTTGGCAAGAGTGATTCTCCGTTGGATTTCAAGGCTGACATTATTATTGGTGTTAATGCTGGTTCCCAAATAAACGAAGTCGTCTACTTTTTCAAACTTGTAACTGTCAACAGTGACGTGGGTGCCAAGACGCGTATGCTCTGACTGTTTGTGTGCTGACAGGAGATACTTCGTTTTGTCCTCGTTCACCACCAGACCCATTCGCTTTGCTTCTCTATCCAATCCCGAGAAGGCAGAACAGACGTAGCCCTTGTTTTTACCGATGATATCGATGTCGTCGGCATACGCCAGCAATTGTACGCTCTTATAAAGTATTGTGCCTGAGCGGTTAAGTTCTGCGGCTCTTATTATCTTCTCCAACATAAGATTAAAGAAATCACACGAAAGGGAGTCCCCTTGTCTGAAACCTCGTTTGGTATCAAACGGCTCGGAGAGGTCCTTCCCTATTCTGACGGAGCTGGTGGTATTGCTCAACGTCATTTTACACAGCCGTATTAGTTTCGCGGGGATACCAAATTCAGACATCGCGGCATAAAGGCAACTTCTTTTCGTGCTGTCGAAAGCGGCTTTGAAATCGACAAATAGATGGTGTGTGTCGATCCTATTCTCGCGGGTCTTTTCCAAGATGTGGCGTATTGTGAATACCTGATCTATGGTGGATTTTCCAGGCCTAAAGCCACACTGATAAGGTCCAATCAGCTCGTTGACGGTGGGCTTCAGTCTTTCGCACAATACGCTCGATAAGACCTTGTAACCTATGCTTAGAAGGCTAATTCCGCGGTAGTTGGCGCGTATGGCGGGGTCGCCTTTCTTGTGGATTGGGCAGAGCACACTTAAATTCCAGTCGTCGGGCATGCGTTCATCTGACCATATTCTGCATACGAGCTGATGCATGCACCTCATCAGCTCCTCGCCGCCGTACTTGAATAGCTCGGCTGGCAGGCCGTCAGCTCCAGCAGCTTTGTTGTTTTTCAGCCGCGTAATCGCTATTCGTACCTCGTCATAGTCAGGCGGTGGGACAGCTACTCCATCATCATCGACTGGGGACTCGGGTTCGTCTTCCTCACTACTTTCAGCGCTGCTACCATTCAGTAGGTTATAAAAGTGTTCCCTCCACAATTTAAGTGTATTCTGGACATCGGTCACTAGGTCGCGATTGTTGTTCTTACAGGAGTTCGCCCCGGTCTTGAAACCTTCCGTAAGTCGCCTAACCCTCTGGTAGAATTTTCGGGCGTTCTTCCTGTCGGCCAGCATCTCAAGCTCTTCGCACTCACGTATTTCGGCCTCTCTCTTCTTATTGCGGCAAATACGTCTCGCTTCCTTCTTCAGTTCCCTATAACGGTCCCACATGGCTCGCGTTGCGCCCGATCGCAGCGTGGCCCTGTAGGCGGCATATTTTTTCTCTACGGCTTCTTGACATTCCTCATCGTACCAGTTGTTCTTTCGGGCTCGCTGAAATCCAACTACTTCTTCGGCGGCGGTACTTAATGATCGGGAAATGTGGTTCCACTGCTCGCGTACGTCGGATTGTTGAAGAGTGCTCTCAGAGAGCAGGTGTGTGAGTCGAGTGGCGAATAAATTGGCCGTCTGTTGTGATTGCAGCTTTTCGACGTTAAGCTTTCCTTGCATTGTTGGGTGCACATTTTTTGCTGCACAGAGGCGGGTGCGTATCTTGGCTACAACAAGATAGTGGTCCGAGTCGATGTTTGGCCCTCGGAGTGTACGTACGTCCAAAACGCTTGAAGCATGCCTTCCGTCTATCACAACATGATCGATTTGGTTTCTCGTTTTTCGATCTGGAGACAGCCATGTAGCTTGGTGGATGTTCTTATGCTGGAACCTAGTACTACATATTACCATATTTCGGGCCCCGGCGAAGTCGATCAGCCTCAGTCCGTTATCGGACGTTTCGTCGTGGAGGCTGAATTTTCCGACAGTGGCGCCAAAGATCCCTTCCTTGCCCACCTTGGCATTAAAATCGCCAAGCACGATTTTGACATCGTGTCGGGGGCAGCGCTCATATGTACGTTCCAAGCGCTCATAGAAGAGATCCTTGGACGCCTCATCCTTCTCTTCCGTCGGGGCATGGGCGCAGATGAGCGAGATGTTGAAGAATCTAGCTTTGATGCGGATTGTGGCTAGACGTTCGTCCACCGGGGTGAACGCCAGTACTCGGCGACGGAGTATCTCTCCTACCACGAATCCAACACCGAATTTGCGCTCCTTTACGTGGCAACTGTAGTAGACGTCGCAAGGCTTCACGCTTTCTTTACCTTGCCCCGTCCATCGCATTTCTTGGATGGCGGTGATGTCAGCCTTTGTCTTCCTTTGTCTTTGTTGGTAACAAAGTATTGCCCCGTGAAATATGCAATGACAGAATCTGCACAATTCTTCATAGCTGAATTGCTGAATATTTTAACTGCATTACCAACGAACCTAGAATCGCGGTGACAAGAACTGGTAAAATTTTTTGGTATTAAAAATTTCCGGTTACAAAATCTTCGGTAACGTGCAGAATAGACCTGTTAAATGAAGGTTTTGGCACTGAATCTATTCTGGTCAATGATCCAATTTTTTTCCCCCCATTCTTTAAAAAAACGTCAAAAAATATCAAATAGTATCGTCAATGTGGTCGGTTTAGATTGTTAGAGAATTGAATGAGCTTGAAGACTGCATCCACGAAGATAACTTGTGGACAATCTATTTAGTAGATGCCCCAAACAGTTCAAGTTGAAAACATGTTTAGCTTATTCTGATGATTGGCAGTGTTTATATTTAATTGACTTAAAAATCTACTAAAAATTTATAATAATTTACCTAAAAAATTTTTCCTTTTTTAACCGACTTCAAAAAACGGAGGAGGTTATCAATTCATCGGAATATTTTTTTATGTATGTTATCGCATAACTTTTGACCACCGATTTCGATAATTCTTTTTCTGGTCCCATACTAATTTGGGTTAGATCCGATCATTGGATCATGAAGAAGTTAACGATGCTTCTAAACTTTTGTATGAGAATTGAAGTCGGTTGTATTTTTTTCCTAAAAATTACTTGTTATTGTAACAATTGAGATGTACTGAGCCCTACAAAAGAATTTGAACTTATTGATGAGCTAAAATACAAATTTGTTAGTTACCTTCATTGCATGCAAATTTTAAAATGCGACTTCAAAATCGTAATATTTTCATTGTTTTTAACCGACTTCGAAAAAGGAGGAGGTTATCTATATTGAAATAATCTGACAACTCAAGTAGCTGTTGTACACTTTCACTTACGTATTATTTTTTTTTCTTATGGTATTAACTAGTTAGTAGCTGATGAGACTTTAATATTAATAAACTTCTTAATATATATACATATATCTGTACAACTTTTATTCAGCGGTTACCCAAAAAGGTAACACCCTCTAAATATAAAAATCTATTCGTCGGAATATTTTTGTATGTACATATGTTACTGCATAACCGATTTCGATAATTATTTTTTAAAGGAAAGGTGGTACCACAGAGGTGGTCCCATCCTAATTTGGTTTAGATCCAATTATTAGATCATGAAGAAATTAACGGTAATCTTAAAGTTTTACATTGAAGTCGATTTTGTTTTTTGCTAAAAAATTAGTTTATTTAAACAATAGTCTTCGAGTGTCTTCTGCAAATCGATAAATTGTTTTAGTGATCATTTCATTTTTGTTTCTGTGAACGCTAAGCATACCTAAACCTAAATTCAAGTACAAACTAAGCATATTGCATAAATTTTTTCAATTGGAAATTGATTATGAATTCATAGAAAGAAACTTACAATGAAACTTTGGAATTTAGGGGAGGGGGAGGGCTTGCGCCCGCCTTAGCTCATACTTACGTACGCCCATTACTCATTCGTTTATAAATGCCCGGATTCAGGGCCGGTTGCAGGATTTCTCCTTAGGAGGGGTTTTATGTAAAGTCCTTCGTAGATATATTCAATACCCTCTATATGCACTTTTCACAAAAATTAGATTCTGATATAAAAGTCCACCTAACAGGCTAACCTAATATTCGCGGCTTGCGTTTTGGTACGCATGCCGTCGAATTTGTTTTTTTGCGTCACCCGAAATTGACTTGCATGCGTTTGCATTTGATTTCATTGAGCGAAACGTCAAATCAAAATGTCACGCAGAACAAAAATTGGAAATTGAGTTAGCTTCATACGCACGCCGTTCAATTTCGGTTGATCTCATACAAGTTGCATGTGCATGAGAAATTTTTGACAATAAATTGGCGGCGTGCGTGAATATTAGGTTAGCCTGTAAGACTTAACTGTCATCGGTGATATTAATAATGACCTTGTATAACACTTGACAGAAAAATTAAACTGCAAAGCCAGAACCCACATCAGTGATAACAGGTAAGTGAGTTGTTTTTGTGAATATTGCAGATAGAAGGAATTGAATTTAAGCTCTCGATAACTAAATAGGGGAGAGAAGAGTATTATGGACCACATAAGAAAAATTTCTTTAGAAAAAACGGAAATCTGAATTATTGCTCACTTTCCTGGTTTAAATTAAAGCTAGAACTCTCTACTACTATCTCTGAAAATACCATTCCTGCACCTTGATTTGTGACCATCATTTGTGTAGTCATTTGTTATATACTTTTATTTGTTTGTATTTGATTTAAGAAAAAGTTAGGAAGAAGTTGAATGAAATTTTTGAACGTTTATTATAAGTTTCAAAAAGAAGTGTCGTTGACATTGGTTATTGTGGTACACGAACTGTACATTGAATTCTTGTACAAAAATATATCTTTCTCATGATTCCAGAAAATTATAAAAATAATAAAATATTATAAAATTATTAGCACCAATAGCCGACGCTATACAAATAAGCCACAATACTCGCTAGTATAATTTTTTAATTTTCAAAATCCAAAAAAAATACATTTAAAAAAAAACGTGTAATGTGCAAATATAGGACTTACATTATACGTACGTTTCATAAAACGTAAGTTTCATAAAGTGCACACTGCTTTCATCGAAAGGGGTCAAAATCCAATGCATACTATCTATACTATTACTTTTCAAACACAGATTTGATTTGATGATAGATCTATTGGTCTCTTTTCACAGAGTTCATTTCGATGGCTTATTGGAAGATGGACCTATGTATCTCGGCAGCCAGTTCGAAAACGCCTTATTTCATGGTGGTTATGTAGAATGGCCCTCTTTTCGAGACATATTCACAGCCGTCTACATAAACCACCCCCGATTAACCCTATCTCAAAAATTATATTACCTTCGGTATAAAACTAAAGGCCAAGCTGGCCAGATCGTCAAACAATATCTCCTCAGTGACGATAGCTTCGATTTATCATGGGAAGCCTTAAGATCACGTTATGAAAATAGGCGCACTTTGGTTGACATTTAAATACAAACTCTGATGCATTTACCCTGCATTGAATATGAAAGCAGTGAGCTAATTCAAAATCTTCAGCAAAAAATCAAGAACGCACTCTCAGTTCTAGGACATCAACAGGTTTTAACAGAATATTGGGACCCTCTACTCATATGCATGTGTTCATCAAAACTCCCAGAAAAAACTCTCTCACTCTGGGAGCATTCACTGCCATCCCGACGAGATCTACCCTCATGGTCTCGCATGAATGATTTCCTCACCTCCAGGTACGAAGTCTTGGAGAGGCTGGAAATGTTTTTAACCCAACGTACGCCCAAAAACCCCGCTCAGAAACTCCAAACACCCGAAATTCCCACATAGAAGACAGCCACCAATTGCTTGAGACTGTGCTGTATTTGCAACAGAAAACATTCTTTAAAAAGGTGTCCCAATTTCAAAACTCTCCCTACTCGGGAACGCACAAATTTCATAAGATAGTATATCGTCGGCTTAGAGTGTAAACCTTCTAAATCCGTTTTTTGGCAAAATTGACCTTTTGATGCAGTTCGAAGGAGTAGGCGATTCCGCAGTTGGCAAGCAAAAAAATACGTCAATATAAAAATATAATTGTCAAAAATTGTTTGATGACTAAAGCTGCTAAGTACAATCATTTCAAATTCAACTGCTAAATCCAACATATTGTGCTTCTGTCGCTCGATTATTGTTCTATCTTAGAGTATTACTTACTTTATGCGTTTAAGCCAAGGTAATAGCTAGCGAATAAGCTTTAATTTTTTATATCTCAAGGAAATTATTGTTACTTATGGAACGAAACAGAAGGAAGATTAAATGCAGAAGAGTTTTCCAGCGTTTGGGTAGATTTGATAGAAACAAATTTAGTACCAAATAATAGTTCCGGGGAGCCAATTACAGTAATTTTTTATAGCGACGGATGCACATGTCAAAACCGAAACTGTATTATGGCTAATGCTTTGTTATCCACAGCTATAAATAACAATATCATTATTGAGCAAAAGTGTCTTGAAGTAGGCCATACCCAAATGGAAGCTGATTGTATCCATTCCACTATTGAACGAGCACTTAAGAAAAAAGATATCCATGTTCCTGCAGAATACGTTGAAATATGTAGATCAGCTAAAAAAAAATCCAAAACCATATGACGTAACTTATCTTAGTTACACGTTCTTTAAAAGCTTTAACACAGTTAAATTCTTTAATAGCATTCGTCCCGGTCGCGGCAAAGGTGCTGCTAAAGTAACTGATATACGAGCCCTACGGTATACACCAAGTGGCGACATACATTTCAAACTAAGATTCTCCAACGCAAAAAAGATCCCCAGTAGCTGTTTCCTTGCCGTTTTTTCACCTTCCGAATTTATACGAGAGTAGGCGTACGATTGCTCGCAGAAAGTATGAGATCTCCAGTATTTCAAACGATTACTTCCTGAAGATTACCACACCTACTATGACAATTTACCTCATGATTGAATAATATGTATTATACTTTCTGGCATTATTGAGTTCTTACTTAAATTATCTTATATGTGGACTTTGTACTATTAATTTGAGAGAGGAATACTTCACGTATAGTTACTAATATATGTATTATAGACTGCCTATTTTTGTTGCAATAAACGGAAGAATAAATCCGTTGTATTATTTTATATATATGTTTGTTTTTATCTATGGAATGGAAAAAATAAAATAGAAACAATTTTATTCATACAAAAAACCTGCTAAATCCACTTCAATTTTGAGAATACAAAAACTAAAACCTTCTAAGTTAGAAATTCGCCAATAAAACCATAAAAACGTAATTTTTTTCATTCGTTCTGGATTATGGCCATATAACGTCGCGCAATTAACAAACTATATGTAGTATTTGCCCCTTAGACTAAGAGTTAAAGATATATTTAGTTTTTTACCTCTACAGTGAAATATGTTTTTTGGTCGTTAGCAGGTTTACACTCTAAGGCGACGATATGCGGAAACTGCTTTGCTTACACCCACAGCTTGGCAGAAAGCCAATCCAAATTCACATGCGTCTACTCCCACAAACGGCATAATTCATTATTGCATGTGTTCCCAAAATATCGCCATCACCAAAAGGACATAACAAAAACCCCTCAAACCAAACATAATCATCAGAAGCATCTAATCGGTACCAACAAAAATACTACATCAAGCGTCGATCACAGTGAGCCAATCCGATCCTCAAAGTGCTCATGCGTTTCATCCCCAATGCATATTCACCCCACTGGTGCCCAAATGCAAAGAAACATCACACCTGAAAGGAACAAAACCATTGTGTTATATAGGAAATCTCAACATGGCTCAAAATCCTACAATCACTCTCGCTTCTCAAATTCTAGAGATTGTAATTCATCCTCGAAGACTCTACCCTCAAATTGCCCTAATCGTCCACTGCCTCATTTCTCGATATACAAGAAAAATATGCAATTTAAAGATAAGTCCGGTCTTCTGAATTTCCGCCGTTTAACTTTTCAGGGGGAAGGCATACGCGCAGAAATTCCAGTGAAATGAGACTACTTGGAAGTAATAGTTCTCAAGGGGAAAACAACAGAAGCCACACATTCGAAGGTAGCGTGTTCTCCCGACATAGCACGCTCCCGTCGCACCAACTAAATATATGTCAACACTGGTGTCACAAGCAAAAAAACTGCGGAATGTGTTACGCAGGACATTCCTGCAGGGCCTCCAGGATGTTGAAGTTTCCGCTTCCCAATTCGATCATCTCCTAATCTATCCGCGGTTTTTGTGCGCATGTATTAGTAAACTCTGCACTTTCATCAATTTGCTTCAATTTGTCCATGCATAAAAACACTCCGAAACATACAGTCCACGAGTGCGCACATGTAGGTGCTCTTTTTTAATATTCGACATCTCGAAACCAATTGACGTGCATATAAGTACATTTACATACATACAAAATAAACCTTTTGCCCTAATGAAAAATAATGAATTTTTAAATAAACCAAATATTCAGTCTAAAACTTAAGCGCGAGTGTTTTATTTCAATATCGCAGGTAGCACTCGCTTAAACAATATGCTAATGTATTATGGTTTGGGGGTCGGAAGGCATACTTCCAAGGCAGTCTTAAATAACCCAACGAAAGTGTAATGTCCGCGAAGAAGATCTTGGAATTTACCCCAATGATCTGGCGTTTCCATCACGGTTAATCGTACAGCGAAATAAATTTAAAGAATTTTTTCCTCTCCCTGGAGGCAACAATGATCCGGTTCGATGGTGAATCTCTCCTTCAAACTGTATAATATAGCTCGTGGCAATATCAAAATGGCTCAGTATCGCTGTTGCACGGAAATCTAGTATTCATAAGCTCATGTATTTCAGACGAAATACCTTAAATGCCTTATCAAGGAGCGCAATAGTTCTGATGGTTGATTTAACGGATGGTTAAGGTCAGGGATGGAATTTCAAAATTTCAAAATGTGCCTAATGGTCTTCAAAAATAGTGCCGAAAAGAAGATGAAAGTTCCACAAAATTAAAATTTCGTTCTTTCTGACGTGTTTACACATACATATCTACCTATGTGTGAAATAATGGTAGTGAGACATTTTGACCAGTTTTAGTTTTTATTGATTTTATATAAAAGTCTAATTTTACTAGAGAAGAAGTCGACTTACGGAAGGTTTCAAGACCAGGGCATACTCCTGTAAGAACAACAATGGCGACCTAGTTACCGATATTCAGAACGTATGTACTTAAATTATGGAGGAGACACTTTTCCACCCTACTGAATGTTAGCAGCAAGAAAGTTGTGAAGAAGAAGAACCCGAGCGCCCGGTCGATGATGACGGAGTCGATGTTCCTCCGCCTGACTATGACGAGGTACGAATAGCAATAACGGGGATGAAAAACAACAAAGTTGCTGGAGCTGACAGCCTGCCAGCTGAGCTATTCAAGTACGGTGGCGAGGAGTTGATAAGGTGCATGCATCAACTCTTATGCAGAATATGGTCAGATGAACGCATGCCCGACGACTGGATCCTCCTGCTCTGCCCAATTCACAAGAAAGGCGACCCCGCCATTCGCGCCAACCACCGCGGGATCAGCCTTCTAAGCATAGGTTATAAGCAGGGAACGGATTTTATGGAAATTTCCTTTTTTTCTGCTAAAGAGATAGAGTATATTCGATTAAGAATGTCCACGATTTAGCTTTCCCTGATTCCATATATACACATTTGATGTTGCCTTTTTTTAAGATATTTGCCTTTTTTTGCCTTTTTTAAGATACCTGCCTTTTTTTGCCTTTTCTACCTTTAAAAAAGTGATTATAGCATTTACAATTTTTTTTTTTAAGATTAAAAATAATACACATGCCCATGCGGCTTATAGAAGCGCAGGGACCTCTTGCCAAACTGGTGTTGGAAAAATTCAAATTCATTCAGCTAACGTAGGCTTAGAGACAATAAGGGGTGTGGATAAAATTGTAAAGGGCGAGGAAAACGCCCTTATTCCTGATAATATGAACGTTTCAAACGTTCCATATTTAAATTGGGCTCCACTTGTATCACCTTACGTCGAGCGCACATTTAGTACATTCAAGGCTTTTCTTCGCTAAAATCGAATGAAAATGCTGCCAGAAAACTTCAAAATGCATCTTGTGGTTCAATGTTACTACAACTATACAGATTAAGGTTTTATGAGTTAGAAACTCGAAAGGATAAAATAGTCAAAGATTCAAAGTACAAATTTTTCATATAATGAAACTAGTTCATAGTTTTTCTCTTTTTACTTGTAATATAAACATTTCTAAAAAAATATATTTTTTGATTGTTCTTCGTATTTTCTGTCTTTTTAGTGCCTTATTTTGCTGTTTTTGCAATACCTTTTTTTGTCTTTTCCTGCCTTTTTCGCTATTTTATTTTGCCTTTTTTACAATACCTAGTGCCTTTTCCTGCCTTTTTCGCTATTTTACTTTGCCTTTTCCAGCCTATTTCGTTACTTTATTTTGCCTTTTTTATAGGTTTTTAGGTCCTAAAAATCCGTTCCCTGGTTATAAGGTTTTATCGAGCGTATTGTGTAAAAGACCGAAGCCCACCGTCAATGAACTGATTGGGCCCTATCAGTATGGCGTTAGGCCTGGAAAATCCCCCATAGACCAGGGGCCTGTAACACAATGTTTACAATTGTAACATGTCTACAAGTTAATAGTGATTCGCTTGTAGGTACAAGTTCCATAATTTTTTGTAACACATTATTTTTTTACACACTTGTAGCTATCCGCGAAATATTCTACACTTGAAAATGTACTTTCTACAAGCATTTGTAGATGCATTTCGATAGTCAATTAGCAACTTTTTTGTCGGTTGATAGTCGAATAGCAATTATTCGATTAATTGCTCGCATTCGACTAACCGTTCACTTTCGACTAACCGCTCTCTATCGAGTAGTCTGAAAATAGGCTAACCGAAATGTTTTTGACCATAAAAATGTTGTTATTAGCGAGGTTGGGTTTTGTCAATAAGCATACGTTTTAAAAAAAAAAATAAAAAAATAAAAATGTTTACTCAAAGAAAACAACTATTCGATAAATGAAAATTAACGGATAGTCGACTAGTTGTTTGTGAGCGGTTAGTTGAAAAGGACGAAAATAAGCGGTTAGACAATTATTTTTTGAAACAAGTTTTACTGTTCGAACAATGGATTACCAAGTAGGAACAAGATATCGAACCGAAAGTATCGATATAGTACTCATTTAAAGTATCGCTTGAAAAATATCGGTTACCCATTATTATCGTGATTAAATACTCGACATTCCATATATCGATACCAAATTCAAAACATTAAATCTTAATATTGGACTCTGTTAAGCCCAAAATATATCCATATTGCTTTACATATCAATTCTAAAGTATAGACATATGGGCTTCTCCAGGGGTAGGTCATAGTACGACATAGATTTGTCATAACTGGAACCGCTAGGGTCCGCTGAAGTCAAAATAAAAAAATATATTCGTCATAAAATTCATATTATACTTACGTTAAAAGTTAATTTAAAAACAATATTAACAAAAAGTTTCAATGGAGATTTTGGTAGCGTAATGTCTTGTACCGTGACGTCAGATACTTCGGCTGATAAAAAAGCAGGAAAGATTTTTACATTTTGGATCTTGGTAAATTAACCTCAAATATTTCAAATATTACTAGAAATAGTGTTGACCAGGTCGAAGAGTTTTCAAATCTAGTTGTTTTCATTTAATTTTTTTAAATTTTGTCACGCCACGCAAGCATATCAAAAATAATTTAATAAAAAACAACTATTTTTATTATAAAGTACAATATATTATTAATCACATTAACTTTGTAATGCACCTTTGCGATTACATACGATACGAGGGTCCTGGTACTCGATTCTAAAAAATATCGTTTGAAAAGTATCGATTAAAAAGTATCGGTATCGAATGGCAAAATTATCGATATGGTATCGTATCGAACTTCGTGTCCCTATTAACAAGAGGTCTATTACGAGTATTTGTTTTCGGCGGACGTTCATATAGCACTTGCGGCGAAAAATACCGCATTTATTATTAATTAAATATGGCTGAAAAACAAACAATGTTGAAAAAAGTTGCATTATTTACAAAAAGTGAAAAAATAAAGAAATTCTAAGAAACTAGCATCGAATTGTTTTATTCACGATTACTGGGCCTATATCTTCAAGCACAGTTTCACACTGTTCTCGATTCAGTCTGAACTACAGATGTCCTTTCCCGACAATCCCGATACAACCCGCAACCTCCGCAAATTCTGAAAATCTTCCTTAAAACCTTTTATGAAAAAAGCTCTCTTTTATGTTTTATTGACAAGGAAAACGAACAGCAAAGCAAAAAACAATAATCGGAAGATGCCAAATTTTTTTTATTTAAAATTAGTTTGAGAGACATGTGAATTAATCTTAGTGATAGATTTCGGGGCCCATGGGACCCGCGGTACAATTCTGAAAAACATCGGGATGGGCGGGTTCGGGACATACAAATTTAATTTCTGAATGGGCGGGATCGGGATTGAAATTTTTGTCCCGTGCCCATCTCTAGTCAGAACCATTCCACATTTTCTGCGTCTCTCAGGAAGAAAGTATTCATGCTCTCTCGATACCGATATACTGTAGGAACGTTTTCGTTTTCACTTTCGGACCACATATCGACAGAAAAATGGTATGCTACCTGCAAAATAAACTGAATCTACTCAGCGTACGAGATAGGTAGACTATTGTTTACAATTGTAGAAAAATCCGTAAAACAACTGTACAAGTGTGTTCGTTTTGTTACGGAAATAGACCACAATTGTACAAAAAGTTCAGTGCGCTACAATTGTACAAAAAACAAGTGCGCTACTTGTAACTACAAGTTGCTTTGTGTTACAAAATATCTACACCTGTTCAATTTATTTGAACCAGGGACCGAAAATAATCGTTATCTATATTTTTTCATTCAAAAATAATCGTTATTCTTTGCTTTTTATTTTCTCAATCATTTTGAATCGTTATTTTATGATTTTTATATTTTCGATCGAAAATAATGGTTTTTTAAGATTTTTATTTTTCGATAATTTTTAATCGTTATTTTGTGATTTTTATTTTTTCGATCATCTTTAATCGTTATACTATGATTTTAATTTTTTCGATCAAAATAGAAGTTGTTCTTAGTTTTTTAATGTGTAAACCGAATGTGCACAGATTTGACTTAAAAAAAAGTTTTACAAGGCATGCTTATGTACACAGTAAAGTCGGAATTGTAATGCTCTCACCTCGTAGAATTGTTCTATATCGAGAAAAAGTATACCCCTATTTTCATACCTTTCATGAGCATGAAATGTTAATATAACTTTGGTCCGATGTTTGTAAGTACCACAATTAAAAGGGATAGACCTATTGAAATGTATACTTAAATGATCAGAACGTCGAGCTTAGTCGATTTAGCCATGCCCGTCTGTCCGTTTGTTTGTATTCAATCTAGTGTCTCAGTTTTCGAGGTATCCGGATGAAATTTGGTAGGTGGGTGTATTTTTATAATGCACTAATCATTTGACGCAACCGCAATAATCGGACCACTATAACATATAGCTCCCATACACCTGATTGTTCAGATATGAGATTTTTCGCTATAACTCCTCCATTTAAGCAGCTAGGAACATGAAATTTACTTCCGCCCATTATCAACAGAATACTAAAGTGAAAAATACAAAGATCGGGTCACTATAATCTATAGCTACCATACAACTGATTGCTCAGATATAAGATTTTTCGTTATAACTCCCCCATTTATGTAGATAGGAATATGAAATTTCGCAATATTTCCACCCATTATCAAAAGAATAATTACAATAATAATGGCGAAGATCGGGTAGGTATAACCTATAGCCTCCATACAACTGATTGTTCAGATATGAGATTTTTTGTTATAACTTCTCCATTTATGCAGCTAGAAACAGGAAATTTCGCAGTATTTTCACTCATTATCAACAGAAAGTTTACAGTAAGATGAACAAAGATCGGGTCACTATAACCTATTTATTACCTCCATAAAACTGATTGTTCAGATATGGGGTTCTACTGTGAAACTCCTTTATACGGACAGTTAAAACCGATAAATTTACACAGTCTACTGAGAAAATCGTCAAAAGCTATGCTGTTTAAGCTTTATCTCCTATACCACTGATTATTCAGATACCAGTTTTTGCGACATATCTCCTTTATGTAGGAAGCCAAACCCATTCATATATATATATGCTATATAAGGTATATCTTCCATACCCCTGATCGTTTAGATCTGATTTTTTATATATGTATGTAATATATACATTTTTTCAAATGCAGTAATCTGTTAAAGTAAAACTTTCAGATGTTCATGAAAAGTATGAAGCCTTCGGGATAGCCGAAGACAGCGCTACTCTTACTTGTTTTATTTTGAAATCAAAAAAATATTTAGAGGTCGCTCAGAGCGCCCAAAAATTTTCCATGTATTTTATATGGGGGAAAAACAACTTTTCGTAGAAATGGTATAGAAAAGTTAAAAATCAATATTATTTTACCAAAACACTGCATTTTTTCAAATGCAGTAATCTGTTAAAGTAAAACTTTCAGATGTTCATGAAAAGTATGAAACCTTCGGGATAGCCGAAGACAGCGCTACTCTTACTTGTTTTATTTTGAAATCAAAAAATATTTAGAGGTCGCTCAAAGCGTCCAAAAATTTTCCATGTATTTTATATGGGGGAAAAACAACTTTTCGTAGAAATGGTATAGAAAAGTTAAAAATCAATATTATTCTACCAAAACACTCTGCTTTTCTGCAGGAGATTCCCAATAATTATACCTAATTGTTTATTTAGCCATTTTTTCATCGCAACTTTAATTTATAGGTCCGCGAAAAACCCACAAAAACCCCGAAAAATGCAATGGGGCGACCAATAAAAAACAATTAAGAGCAGCGCTGTCTTCGTCATTGTAAAAATACACCCACCTACCAAATTTCATCCGGATACCTCGAAAACTGAGAGACTAGATTGCATACAAACAGACGGACATGGCTAAATCGACGAAGCTCGACATTCTGATCATTTAAGTGTACATTTCAATGGGTCTATCTCTTCTAATTGTGGTACTTACAAACATCGGACCAAAGTTATAATACAATTTCATGCTCATGAAAGTTATAAAAATAGGGGTATACTTTTTTCGATATAGAACAATCCTAGGGGGTGAGATGATTACAATTCCGACTTTACTATTTTTGGACCACCCTAGTGTACATATGCATGCTTGTAAAACGGTCTTCTAAGTCAAATCTGTCCACATTCGGTTTACACATTAAAAAACTAAGAATAACTGCTATTTTTGATCGAAAAAATAAAAATCATAATATAACGATTAAAGATGATCGAAAAAATAAAAACCACAAAATAGCGATTAAAAATGATCGGAAAAATAGAAATCATAAAATAACGATTAAAATAGATCGAAAAAATAAAAATCATAATATAACGATTAAAGATGATCGAAAAAATAAAAATCATAAAATAACGATTAAAAATTATCGAAAAAATAAAAATCATAAAGTAACGATTAAAAATGATCGCAAAATAAAAATCACAAAATAACCATTAAAAATGATCGAAAAAATAAAAATCTTAAAATAATGATTAAAAATGATCGAAAAAATAAAAATTACAACATAACGATTAAATTTTGATTTTTATTATAAAAATCAAAACGGTTACGGTCCCTGATTTGAACACTTGTAGGACTTGTAGCGCTTGTGTTACAGTCCCCAGGTATTCACAATACGCCAAATCTTGGAAAATACCTGCGAGAAAAGGATCGATACTTACCACCTTTTAGTCGACTTTAAATCCGTTTTCGACAGCACTAAAAAGAGTTGCCTATACGCCGATGTGTCTGAATGTGGCATCCACGCCAAACTGATATGGGTGTGCAAAATGACGTTGAGCAATACCATCAGCTGCATCAGAATTGAGAAAGACCTCTCCGAGCCATTTCGCCACCAAAACGGGATTTCAGACTTCATGTGTGTGTGTAATCTGATGTTGGGAGATAAAAAGAGCTGCAGAACTGAACTGCTCACGAACAATTTATTACAAGAGCGTGCAACTGCTGGCTTATGCCGATGATATTGACATCATCGGTAACAAAAACAGCGAAGTCCTTTTCCAAGTTGGATAAGGAAGCAAAGCGATTGGGCCTGGTGGTAAACGAGCACAAGACGAAGTATCTCCTGTCATCAAACAAAGAGTCAGCACATTCGCGCTTTGGCACCCACGTCACGAAAAACAGTTACAATTTGGAGAAAGTAGAGAATTCCCCCCCCCCCCCCCCCCCCCCCCCCAAGGGGACAGTCCCCGCTTTCTAACAAGGCGTACCGCCCTTCCCCCCCTTGGGCTCCTCCCACAGGCCCCTAGGGAACCGTCTAAAAAAGGGGGAAAAACGGAATTTTCTTGGGCAAACTGAGCAGTTTGAGTTGGAATATGACCCAACTAACAGAAACCGTGGGATTTTTTAATTAAAGAAATTATGCCAAACTAGATATCGGGCGATTTTGAATAAAGAATAAAAAAGTTAATTAAAAATAGAAAAAATAAGTTTTTATAAAAAAAAATGTCTTTTTAACAAATGTATTTTTGCGTAGAATTCCTCTCTGCGTAGGCGGCCTTTGGCCGCACTTAGGGACTATAACCCGCAGGCAGTAGAATTCTCCTTTCTGTGTTGCCAAAGAAGGGGGGCTGAACCCCTTTACAGAGAACACCTTTCTGCGTAGGCGGCCTTCGGCCGCACTCAGGGATTATTACCCTCAGGCAGTAGAATTCTCCTTTCTGTGTTGCCAAAGAAGGGGGGCTGAACACCTTTTGCAGAGAACACCTTTCTGCGTAGGCAGCCTTCGGCCGCACCTAGGGATTATAACCCTCAGGCAGTAGAATTCTCCTTTCTGTGTTGCTAAAGAAGGGGGGCTGAACACCTTTTGCAGAGACACCTTTCTGCGTAGGCGGCCTTCGGCCGCACTTAGGGATTATAACCCTCAGGCAGTAGAATTATCCTTTCTGTTTTGCGAAGAAAAGCAGCTGAACACCTTTTATATTTTTAATGCTTACTGGGTTATATCCTATCTTCTTTTGTCTCTCATTCTTTTGCATATTTTGCAGTTTGACAGCTGAACTCTGCCATTTATTTTGCATATGCAACCAAAGTCAGACGCATGATTTTGAAGGCGTTTTTATTTAACGAATTGTTATTAATTGGTTAATATTAAAGTCCTAAATAAAGTTATAACTAACCGAGTAAAGTGTAAAGTGAAGGGGAATACAAAAATGTATTGGTGAAGTGGCTGCTTTGAGGAGAATAGGAGTGGTAAATGTACGCTAATTTCCGAATTTAAAAATAGGCATATTTCAAACCCAATTTGTAAATAAATTAGTGAATAAAATTTACAAAAGTGAGTGTTAAAATAATGCGTAGACCCTTGACTACAAGTGTGTGGAATTTTTTTTGGATCGGGCCACCCCTTTGGACGGAATAGCCGGAAATAGTTGGGAGCGCTACTAAACCCCACCCGAGACGGCTCTTGGAGTATTCGAGAGAAACATTTTGCGGAAGATTTACGGGCCTTTACTCGTTGGCGATGGCGAGTACCGCAGACGATGGAACAATGAGCTGTATGAGCTTTATAACGACATGGACATAGTGTAGCGAATTAAAATACAGCGGCTCCGCTGGCATGGCCATGACGTCTGAATGGATACCGAGGATCCAGCTCTGAAAGTATTCAACTCGAAACCCTATGGTGGTAGCAGAGGAGGAGGGAGGCCTCCACTTAGATGGAAAGACCTGGTGGAGAAGGGCTTGGCTTCATTTGGCATTTCCAAATGGCGTCAGTTGGCACAGAAAATAAACGACTGGCGTGCTTTTTTGAACTCGGCCAAAATTGCTTAGGCGGTTGCAGCGCCAAATAAGAAGAAGAAGAATAACTCATAAGTAATTTAACAAACACACATGTATGTATAAAAATCGACATTTTAAACTTTGTATAAAAATTATAAAAATTCAGCAGGTTTCCGCACAACACACTTTTAATTCAGAATTTTTAGAGAGATTCCAAGTTTACAATTTTGTGCAGTTTTCCATATAAAGTGTGCTCGAAAGTCTTTTAATGGTTCAAAACATATGACAATGCCTGCAAAAAAATATAAAAAATCAGCGGGATTTTGCAAATACTTGCAATTTTATTTAATAATGGACTATAAAACTGTAAACTTAGAATCTTTCTAAAAAATTCTGAATTAAAAGTTTGTTGTTGCGAAAAGTTACTTTTTGTGCTGCGTATTCACAATATAATTAATTCAACTTTTTGCGAAGAGCTGCCACGCAATATTTCTCGCGGCCCCTATTTTGATTTTGCAGTGCTTTTATTTTTCACTTTTTGTAATTTTTTAATCTATAAGGTAGTATGTGATTTTTTGTTACACATTGGCATATTATGATAAGTTTCTATAATTTATGATTGTGCCGAAACAGGATGAATTGTGCCAAAAGTGCCTCTGAGAATGAAAGTGCCACAAATGGCACTATTGTGCCAACTTTTCCAGCACTGTTTGAGATTGACCCCTGGACAACTCAGTCCTGGTGTCTCCGAATGAATCTTTAAAGCGGAGTAATATTGGTAAATCATATCCATTCGGCCAGTCGGAAAACACGGCAGTTCGACAAACTCAGTGGTACAGCAGGTCACTGGACGTTTTTTCAGTAATAACTCGACTCCAGCGACATCTGGCGGCTCCTCAAAAGTATAGCCCTTACCATTACCAATACAAATCCCGAATATGAGCCAAATCGATCATAAATACGAATTTTTAGTAATAGCTCGACTTCTGAGCCACTTGGCAGGTCAAATTGAGAACTGAAACTATCGAGAGACCCCCTCAAACACACACAACGCCCCATTTTCAAATAGTCCCATTTCTCTCCATTAGTATGCCATTGCCTTCATATATCTCCATACCATCTTCGAGTTTTTTTAGCCTATTATCATCCTCGGAAATTCTGCATTAGCTGTGCGGTACAGCCGTTCTCGAGCTATGCGAACAGAAAAAAAACGGCATTCAAAATATATAGTAGTTTAGATAACTCGGTTCCAGCGCTCCTTAGTTGAACAAATTTTCCTTACTCTTACCAATCCATATATAAAAAATGACCGAAATCGGACTATAAATACGAGTTTTAATAATTAGTCAATCCCAGCGCCACCTATCGGAGTTTTCTCTAAGCAAGATTTTTCCTTGGGCAAAGACAAACACAACTAAAAGAAGTCTACTTAAATCGCACAATGCATTCTCGAGTTATGGGGTCATACGTTTCACGCAACTTAGTTATATATATAATGTGGCAATTTTTAATATATACCTAAAACATATTGTACCTCCTGTTGTTTGGGAGTTATAAATCTTTCAACAGCGGACTGTTACATTAAAATTTTTGAAATACTTCTTGCAGCTGCTTTATATTATCGAAAAAGTCTGCTCTCCTTATATAACTCAAGAACTGCGTATTTATTGAACTGATAAAATTAATTTGAGGTCAATATTTACAAAAAATATTCGGACTGTTGGTTACAGAAAATGACTGTTACGTTACCTGTGCGATATACATACGTGTAGATTAGAAATAGGCTTGTAAATGGCTTGAAGTCTGTTTTATGCAATAAGAAACATGAATTCAATAGACTTGCGATTTGACATGTAATCCAAATAAATTAAGAACATGATAATTATGAACACAGATGGGGCATTTCATGTCACCGCGGCCACCTCTGTGCGCGACCTCTAAGGATTTGGATGGAAGTTGAAGAGATTGAAGGTCTAGGTGACATGAATATACGTGCAGCAAATTTTTCCGATATGACAAAGGGGTTGCCTATTTACACGGGACTTAAATTTTAAGAAAACGCTATACATACCTTTCTTTAAAGTGCTGCATCTTGGAAACCTTTTAACGCAACTTAATAAAACATATGTAAAACTAATCATTTTTAAAAATGCTATAATAAAAAAAAATCAAAAAGAAGAATGTTTACTTAATTTATTTTTGTTATATGTTGCACATTAATGTAAAAAATGTACAATTAAAGCCCATAATAAGACGGAAGAAATACATTTGGTTTCATTAAGTTGCGTTAAAAGGTTCCCAAGATACAGCACTTTAAAGAAAGGTATGTATGGCGTTTTCTTAAAATTTAAGTCCCGTGTAAATAGGCAACCTTACGTCATATCAGCAAAATATTCAGCAGCTATATTCATATCACCTAGACCTTTAATCTCTTCAACTTTCATCCAAATCCTTAGAGGTCGCGCACAGAGGTGGCCGCAGTGACATGAAATGCCTCACATTTGAAAGTTTCTGTTGCTGCGCATATGTAGGTCGTTTGAGAAGTAATTTTCGGCGTAGAACTCGAGCTCGAGCTTACAAATGAGCCCAGATATTGAAGTTTTTCGAGGCTAAGTACACGTAAAACGGCTTTAATGGCCACTTTTGCTTGCTCTATGCCATTTAGTACTATTCTTACCCTTCAAAATGCGCTTTCGAATGGTGCTTTAAGATTTTTTCTTCAGAAACTACGGTTATTGG
>NW_023458555.1:89378821-89382359 GCF_013731165.1 Rhagoletis pomonella | reverse complement strand
GATAACAGTTGTCCGCTAGCGACCGATCGTATTGAGTAATAGACGGTACATTGAATACAATAAAACACAATTTTACGAAATGAAAATTACATTTTTAAATTAGTTTTTTTTGCATAATTTGGGCCACTGGACAAGAATATGATCTCCTTTATTTTTCCAAAAATAGCGTAACTCAGAAAAAACATAGGTAACATATTTTTCGACAAAAGCGTTTATTACAGTTAAATTAGGGTCGAATACTGGTAATGTAACGATTTTTTCCGCAGTCGACAATTCTTTTCAATACTACAACAATATTGCAGTGAAACCCGTACCTCGCTGCGGGTACTTAAGTGAACATAATTACTGATGTAGTTACATCTTCTTGTTAACTTGCATAAATACTTGATTAACAACATTTAATGAAGTATATATCGTTTAAAACCAAAATCGTAGCATTTTTAAACACATAAATAAGTAAAGAAAAACTTTATTTAAAAAAATATATAGTGCAATGGTATGTCATTTTTACAAGAATTAAATTGTTTAAAAAGTCTAAGTTGGACATTCCATTTTGTATCAAATTCAAAATGATATTGTTTGCCAGTTATAATAGAAGCGGCCTTTTTGCATCTAACTCCTCAATTATTGGAGATAAAACAAAGACAAGTTGATTTTTCTATGTATTTTTTTAATAATTTAAACAAACACGTTTTTTGCTAATATTTACATTCGTAAGTTATTTTATTCTGGGTCCCACATACGTATACAAGTACTAGGTGGCTGTGTGAAAATTACGTTAGCATTCCTTAGTGGTGGTCAAACCCACCCAGGTTTTGCTCCCTCGCATCGCAGTGTTTTCTACACAGGGTTAAAGTTCCCTCTTTATGGTAAACATTAGTATTATTTTTCATTACATTCGGTTCTCCGTAGAAAAATTTGGCACTTCATATTTTAGTAGAAATTTTAACCATCTATAAGCCATTTTTTTCAACAGTGGGTCAAAAAGGTCCGTTCTGGTTCGAGTTGAAGGGTTAAACTTTTGGAAAAAAAGTAGAGCAACCTTGTTTTCAATATGTAATCCGCAAAAATCGCAAGAACTCCGTAATTTAACATAACGGTTGATAAGATTATTGCAAAAATTTATTGAGAGCGATATAAATTACCTAAACTTTTAAAGTTTTTTGTTTCTTTAAATTTAAATAGTACATACGGATCTGTAGAGAACATAGAGATCCGTGTGTGTATGTATGTACATTAGACTGCATCAACAAAAAAAGTTGCGGTTTTTCCGGCGGGATTACAAAATTTATTATATTTTAAGACGTTCGACAAAATATTTGGGAAAAATATTAAGATTTAAGTGAGCTGGACCGATTTGAAAATACCTCTGTTTTATGAATAAAAATAGTTTCTTAAAGAACTTTTTGAAAAAAGTCCCTTCAGATGACAAAACAGATTAAGCTTAAAAAATCTGCATACAAATATTTTAAAATCTTTTCAACGGAATCGTAAGAATGAGATTTTTGATGCTGTTTTTTTACTTTTTGCATAGATTGATTTACGAAAAACTTCAATAACCGGGCCAAAACTATTCTGATTTAGACTTATGGGATCTCGATAGAAAGGTATTTTCACACTGTTTTTATTTCTGTCCAAAAAAATATCATTCGTCTCGCAATTTTTTTTTTCAAATACCAACACATCTTAATTCAATATTGAATGACGTTCGGTCATCCTACCTTTCTCTTTCATCCTTTGAATGAGTTTATTAGCAAAGAAATAAAAAGGAAGAGAAAATACCTTTCCACCGACATCTCTTAAGTCTAAATCAGAAGAGTTTAGGCTCAGTTATTCAAGTTTTTCTTATACCAATCTTTGAAAAAAGTTAAAAAACAGCATCAAAAATCTCATCATTACGATTCCGTTCAAATTTTTTTTTTAATTTTTTTTTAATATTTTTATGCGAATTTTTTAAGCTTAAACGCTTTTGTCATTTTAAGGGATTTTTTCAGAAAAAAAAAATTAAGAAACTATTTTTATTCATAAAAAACTACATTTTTTGAGGTATTTTGAAATTGCTCCAGCTCACTTAAATCTTAATATTTTTTCGAAATATTTTCGTGGACTTCTTAAAATATAATAGATTTTATAATTAGAATGGAAAAATAGTACCGATTTTTTTTTGTATGGGGAGTGATGCAGTCTAATGTACATTCCTCAGACCTTCTTCTGTTCGCCCATCAATCAGCGCCAGACACTCAACATTTTAATCCAAGTAGGAAGTAACAATATTTAAATTTAAAACTAATTCAATAATGAAATAAATAGAATTATAATAATAGAATAATTGGCATGGCGAATGCCTAACGTTGACGAGTTGAAATGATAAGATTAGAAGCCTCATGGCACTTTGAAATCTACCTTATGCTCATAAGTAGCGTCGGCGTTTCCAGACGCGCCGGCGTCGCCGCCGCCGCCGAATATTTTTGAAGTTGACCACGCCGCCGCCGCAAAGCCTGTCGGCGTAAACCTCTAGTATATGTAAACTAATGCTGTCAAAGAAATTCTTGTACGTTGTATACAGTTACTCAAACAGGTATTCAAATATTGATTTTTTTAATATTCTATTTCTATTTATTTTTCAAATATGTTATTTCTATTAAAAGCTTGGACAATATTTTTATAAAAAAAAATTACTTGAAAAACATTGTATAAGTATTTCCTAAAATTGGGTATATTTTTATTTTGTAGCAAAATGAATGTGCTGTTAATAAATGCGATTTTCCACGAAATGTACTGATTTTTCAGTAAAAGGATCTGGCAACCCTCTTGTTCGATCATGTAAACGCTAAAAAACCGCTTGACACATATGTTGGCTGGTTTACAAAAATTTTATTCCTAATAGATTCCTTATAGTTATTTTCGCTCAAACCATGTTGGATCACGCAAACCCCCTTTGGATTATGGCCGCTTGTTCTTTTTAATGAAATTTTATAACTGGTAGGGACATTTATTTAAATTATGGTTATTAATAAAAAAGGAAGGAGCTATTGCTAATCGATACAACAATAGCCCATTAGAAGCAAATGTGTCTTCATTACCAGTATTCGGCCCTAATTTAACTGTAATAAACGCTTTTGTCGAAAAATATGTTACCTATGTTTTTTCTGAGTTACGCTATTTTTGGAAAAATAAAGGAGATCATATTCTTGTCCAGTGGCCCAAATTATGCAAAAAAAAAAACTAATTCAAAAATGTAATTTTCATTTCGTAAAATTGTGTTTTATTGTATTCAATGTACATACATCATGAAAATTTTTATTGCAACTGAACACGTGTGAGTTCTGTAATCAACTGACATTTATTCATTTCATTTTCAATCATCTTCCACTTCTTCTTTACACATATGTCATTCTCTTATAATTCTCCAATTATGTATTACACTCTCATTTATGACATCTCTCCCCTCCTTATTATCTACGGTTATATAAGAATTTAATACATATAATGTACCAATGCTATATTAAAAGTATAAGAACAATTCAAAATTTATGCT
>NW_023458555.1:89377687-89378721 GCF_013731165.1 Rhagoletis pomonella | reverse complement strand
GCATTTTGAAGGGTAAGAATAGTACTAAATGGCATAGAGCAAACAAAAGTGGCCATTAAAGCCGTTTTTCGTGTACTTAACCGCGAAAAACTTCAATACCTGGGCGCATTTGTAAGCTCGAGCTCGAGTGCTACGTCGAAAATTATTTCTGAAACGACCTACAGCTGCACAACAACAACTCTTTCGATTACTTCGACTGGTGACCAGTATTGTTTGTTGTTGTGATAAGTTTTTACAAATACTTTATCACCTTTACTAAATTCACGTGGTAACGCGCCGTGTTTTTTGTTGAACGCGTTGTCTATCGTAGTGTTTTTGTTTTTCAAAAATGGTTCGCGACTTTTTAGGAGATCGAGGGGTGTAGACAACTTTCTCCCAATGAAACATTATGCGGGCAATTTTCTATCTGGAGCATTTTAATTTGGGGTAGCACGGTATTGCGATAAAAATAGAAATAAGTTATAGTGATAATCGGCGTTGTATTGATCATACGCTTTGCTTAAAGTGTTTTGATTGTGTCCACGAAACGTTCCGCTTGTCCGCTCGATTGCGGACGATATGGAGGACTGAGGATTTGAGTTATACCTCTCTCCGCACAAAATTGTTTAAAAATAGCGCTAGTGAACTGCGTACCGTTATCTGAGACTAATGTTTTTGGCTGTCCATAGCGACTTATAAATTCGTGTAGGCGATTAAGAATTTCTTTTGATGAAATTGTTGTTGATTGGACCACTTCCGGTCATTTTGAATATGCATCGACTATTGCCAAGTAGTATTTTCCTCGTACTGGCCCTGCAATGTCGATATGTACTCGCTCTAATGGTGCTTCTGGTATTGACCATGAACTAAGGGTTGCCTCTGTTGGAGATTTGGATACGCTTGCGCAGTTTGAACAATTTTTTACGAAATTTTCGATTTGTGCGTCAATTTTTAGTCGGTAAATGAACGAGCGTGCTAGAGATTTCATACGTTTGCTTCCTTGGTGTCCTTTATGGAGTTGCTCAAGAATTCGTCGTTGAAATTTTAATGAAATT
>NW_023458555.1:89373562-89377587 GCF_013731165.1 Rhagoletis pomonella | reverse complement strand
CTTTATGGAGTTGCTCAAGAATTCGTCGTTGAAATTTTAATGAAATTGTAAGTCTGTCTAAATACATGAGGCAATCATTATTGCTGCTTATAGCGTCTCTGCGATTGTAAAATACTTGGAACTTAGTGCAGGCGTAAACTAAGGCTAAAGCTTCTTTTTCGAGTTGGCTATATTTTTGCTCTGTAGATGTGAGAGTACGCGAAATATGATATACCACTTTGTTTGCTCCATTTTGCATTTTATAAAAAATTTGTGCTCCGATTCCTACTGTAGAAGCATCAGCTGCCACGAATATTGGTAATGAAGGATCGTAATGCGTAAGTAACAAATCCTACTGAAGAATTGTTTTAAATTCGGTGAGTGCTTTTTCACAATTGTTGTTCCAGATCCATTTAGCATCGAGTTTAAGTAACTCATCTAATGGATGACGTAGTTGACTCATGCGAGGAATGAATTTTCCGTAATAATTTATTGCTCCTAAAAACGATCGTGGGTCCGACACATTTGTTGGTCGTGGCATGTTCCGAATAGCGACAATTTTTGCTGGATCAGGATGAATACCATCACTGTCTATTATGTGACCGAGGTATTTGATTTTTGTTCGAAAAATTTCGCATTTAGACCAATGTATTCTTAGGTTGTGCTCTTGGAAGCGTTTCATTACTTGCATAACTAAATTGTAGTTTTGCTCTGGTGTAGACGTTGCAATTATGATGTCGTCCAAATAGGTTATAGCTCCGTGTAATCCAGAAAGAAAGGTTTCCATAGCTTTTTGAAATGCGCCTGGTTCTGAAGTTACGCCTGGTGGACGGTGATTGAACTGAAATAATCCTTTATGCGTGTTGATACTGAGCATCTTCTTTGACACGTCGTCTACCTCAAACTGTAGATAAGCGTCCGATAAGTCGATTTTGCTGAAAACTTTGCATTTCGACATTTTTGCAAAAATTTAATCTGCGTGTGGAAGCGGATATAAATTTGGCTCCATACAGTCATTTAACCCGTTTGAGTAATCTGCACAAATGCGAATATGTTTATTCGGTTTACGTACCACAACTATCGGTGCTGCCCACTCTGAGTGCGTGATTGGCGTGATGTTATCAGCTTCTTGTAGACGGTTTAACTCTTGCTGCATACGGAACCGGTCGTTTTCGCTTGAAAACTGGAGTTGAGTGTTGTTTAACTTCCATGTTGGCCTTAAATTTAGTGCAATGTCCTGTAGATTTTTGTGCCACCGTTGGAAACTGCTTGTTAATAGCCGTGAAAAGTGCATCTTTGTTGATTTTAAAAGCTTCATTCTTATTTGTTGCTGCTGTCACTGTGTTGGAGATTGAACTTATGGGTTTGCCCCAGTATCCGAATTGGTTAATCAAGTAGATTCCAAAAACATTGAGATTTGGAAGACTAGATACGAAAATGCTGCTCTTATGTGAAACCTCTTTATGTTGTATTGTTGGAGTAAATTCACCAATAATAGGAACGCGTTGCTTCATTGCGCAAGATGCAACCCGACTAGATTGATACAATTTTGGGCTGCCAAGCTTTTCCAATTTGCTCTCATATAATTGTGATGTCGGCTGCTGTGTCAAATTGTAATTTTAGCTTATTTGACATTATTTCTACCTTGATATACTTTCGTTGGGGCATATGATTGTGTACGCAATTGACACTCGCTGTAGCTGCGATGACTTTCGTACGAAAATTCTTCTTGTGTGTGTTTGAACGGCGAAAACTACCTGAAGAGCGCTGATTTGATTTCTTCGATGATTGTGAGCTGCAACATGAGCAATACCCATCTCTGTGACCTATTTTGCCGCAATCTTTGCACTTGTTATGAGCATATGTGCAATCTTTGACGAAATGTAAATCTCCGCATTGCCGCGGATGTATTGAGATCTTTCCCCTGTTTTCGCCTTGCTGCTTTTTGTGCGATGAAACGGCGTTGATCGTACTAGAATTATTGCTTTCGACTAGCTGAACGTCCTTCTTTAGCTCTTGATAACGCTGGGCTTCTTTTACAAGCTGCTCAAGAGATATAGCGGGGTTTGTATCAATTATTGGAAGTAAATTACTGCGGATATCTGCTTTTTCTGGCGATCGCAATCCGATAACGAATATTAGGCTCTTCAATTCGGCACTGCTTATTTAACCATGTATGAAATTTCCACATAATTTGTTGACCCGGCTGGAGTATGTCACGAAATCTTCACTGTCGTCCACGGTGTTTTGCAAACATTTGTAGCGCATGCTGCAAAGTGTTTCGTGCCTGTCGAATAATGATTGAAGTTGCTTTACAGTGTTGCTAAAGTTGAGTTCTTTCGGCTTCTTCGGTAGTATAAAATCTGCACTGGTAGACTCAGTTTGCGCAAGAGTATGCTTGTTTTCTGGGAGTCTGATAGCGACTGAGCATCAGTTGTAAAGTGTTCCTCATAGCGCCTGTACCAACTCGTAAAAATTTGGTTTGAATCTGGGTCATAACGAAACTCTTGAATGCTTTTACATATTACATCCATCAACGTTTCTTGCAGACCGCTTGGAACGTGCTGTTGTGGTGCACTTGTAAAATTTGATTGCGCTTGGAGGATTCTTGTTAACTTCTCGATGCTATCTTGTTGTCGTGGAGCCGCCTCTTGCTGCTGAATTAGAATTTTTGAAACCACGTTTTCTAACGCCGTCATGGTGATGCGTGTACGCGTTTACGTATGTATATATTATTTCTGTTTACAGGAAAAAAACGACTGTAGCTGTTGATGACCGCGCATTAATGTCCATATGTTGCGAAAAATGCTTTTGTGCAATGTAACACTGTATGTGTTCGTGTTTGCAGATGAAAATCGGCAACGTTGTGCACCTTGCTCGAGCGCTAGGGCTTTGCTGGAAAAATTTATTTTCTCCAGCTTCGAGCTTTTTTTGTAGAATTTACCGTATACCGATTTATTTGAGTGAAATGACTTCCTTTTGCGATGAAAATACGAACGCGAATAATTTTTGTGTTTTTAGATTTGCTCGCGTGAAGACTTTAAAATGCTCGTCGCCACTGTCGGGATTGCTATTTATTTAATGTTTGTTATGTTTGCACGTTTATTTGTACACGGATAAAATAATATATAATTTAATGTAAATGAAGCGCTTAGAACTAAATTAATATATTGCGATTATGTATACGACGATATGCCTATGACGGCGTTTTTACAACCAACTTCGCTTTACTATTGTGGGCGTTGCCACAGTGTAAGTCGGATAATAATGCTGCCACATTTATAGTTGTGTGGTGATGCCCAACACAGACACTATAAATATTAACACGAATCTCCTTCCCTCAAACACGAAAGTTTACTTAATCCCGATACACCTTTAAATTAATGCAAATTAAAAAAGCACAACATGAAATTAAGGGTTGCTTATATTTAAAGGCCACAATTTTGTGCATTATACTTGCTTCTCTACGATTGCGTTGTATTACTTTGAAGTCAATAAAGAAATATTCGACAAAAGTGATTTACTTTCTTAATGAAAATAAAGTCGGCATCATTTTTTAAAGTAATGTCCAAAATATCAAAAAGTTTTGTGGCGCGGAATCCACCAGGCTAAAACGTGGAAAAATCTGGTTTTCTTCGAGCATTTTGGGCCTTCTTCACAATAAAGCAGTTTCCTATACTCTTAATTATACATGTGTTTTTTATGTAACGTAAGTCGTTTTTACTAATTGAATTTTCAGGTAAGATTATTTTTTATTTATTTAGAGATAGGGCTCATTTGAAAGCAATATTGTAAGCTATTCAACGTCCTATTGACCCATAGTTAAAATTTATACTCTTTCTAACTCAAATAGGCCCAGAAAATAAAAATTACTTAGAAAAATAAACAAAGCGAGAATTATACTGATTCAAAGAGGAACAAGGCCAAAAGAGGCAAAATAAGAAGCTAAAAGAAGAAGATTGTCTGATTAAATAGTAAAAATCTGTTAGAATTAATTCAAGTATCTTTCTAGTACTATTATTATCATTCAAAATGCACTCTAGAAT
>NW_023458555.1:89369520-89373462 GCF_013731165.1 Rhagoletis pomonella | reverse complement strand
ATCTATATCTATATCTATATCTATATCTATATCTATATCTATATCTATATCCCTATATATATTTATATTTGAACTGTTCCGTTATTGCAGAGGACCATCACATATATGTATATTCTCTACCCCCGGGATCAATTCTGAAATTTCTAGAGTCTCTAGCGCTAGGTGAGGTGCTGTACTGAGCTGGGCACAATAGACTTACTGGTCGCAGTGCTTTATACAACTATCTATCTACCTAAGTACGAAATGCTCTCAGGAAAGTGAAAAAATCGGCCCAAAACCACGAGAACGCAAAACCGTGTCCTCGAATCTAGCATCGCCAAACCAAGCATATGCTTTCTAACTCATTACGTCATCTTCCAATAACCATAGTTTCTGAAGGAAAATTCTTAAAGCACTATTCGAAGGCGCATTTTGAAGGGCAAGAATAGTACTAAATGGCATAGAGCAAACAAAAGTGGCCATTAAAGCCGTTTTTCGTGTACTTAACCGCGAAAAACTTCAATATCTTAGCGCAGTTGTAAGCCCGAAAATTATTTCTGAAACGACCTGCAGTTGCACAGCAACAGAAACTTTCAAATATGTATTCATAATTACGGGGGTGCACCCAGGAATATATTTTAGGGGGGTTTTAATATTTCATCGGAAAATACTGAAAATTTGCTTGATAATACGCTCTTTAAAATACATTTATGCAAGTTTTATGTACAGTATGTAATATATAAATAAACGTTTTAAAACTCATAAACTGCACTTTATTTACATTAGATTAACAGAACTCAAACCCTTTTAACCGACTTCAAAAAAGGGGAGGTTATCAATTCGCCGGAATACATAACTTTTTTACCACGTGAACCGATTTCAATAATCCTTTTTTTATTGGAAAGATTGTACCTCAAGGGTCGTCCCGTAATTTGGTTTAGAGATCCGATGATTGGATCATGAAGAAATTAACGGTACCCCTAAATTTGTGTATGAGAATTGAAGTCGGTTGTGTTCTTTCCTTAAAAACTACTTGTTTAATAAAAAGTTCTATAAACTCAATATGCGCTCAACTTTCAAAAGTACCTAATACAAAATTTTAAAAAAGAGCCAGTAAAAATAAATGTATTGATTCCATGAATTTTTGCACTTTTATGTTCATTTTTTCGATTTCTGGTTTCTGGTTTTCGATAGATGGTGATTTTTCATGATTGCTAAATTTTTTTAATATTTCGAGTTCCGAAAAAATTAACTGAACTCTCAAGAAAAGCGAAAAGTTAATATAAAACGACGGACGAGAAATGGAAAAGAAATTTTCTTCTACCAAATTTTCATAAATCAGTTTGCAGCTCTCAAGAAAAAAATGCTCGTATATTTATTTCCTCATAAAAATTTACAGCAAAAGCAAAGCGCTTTTTCAAGCAACAGAAATGATAATAAATATTTCTAATAATTTCCTTGAGTTTGTATTTGAGGTTATTAGCTTTAGGGGGGTTTGAACCCCAAAACCCACCCCTTGTGTGCGCTAATGCATAATTATCATGTTCTTAATTTCTTTAGAATACATGTCAAATCGCAAGTCTACTGAATTCATACTACTTAGTGCATAAAACAGACAACAAGCCATTTTAAAACAAAGTGATAATCTACACGTACGTATATCGCACATGTAACGTAACAGTATTTTTCTATAACGTAACAGCCCGACTATTTTTTGCAAATATTGACCTTAAATTAATTTTATCAGTTCAATAAATACGTAGTTCTTGAGTTATGTATATAAGGAGAGTAGACTTTTTCGATAATATAAAGCAGCTTTAAAATGTACTTCGAAAAATTGTAATGTGACAGTCCACTGTTGAAACATTTATAACTCCTGAACAACAGGAGGTACAATATATTCGAGGTATATATTAAATATTGCCACATACTTATGCTTTCAGATGCAAGAACTGAACTAAAATGTCGGTGCTGCCACACATAACAAAAAATGCGAAAAAGAAACACTGAAGAGGGGAAACAATAAAAACGCACATAATACGGTTTTTTTTTCATTATATATCGATGTATTTATTAAAAAAAGCGCCATAGTCTAAAATAGCGTTACTATTTATTAAAAATTGCAATGATTTATCGAAATATAGATTTTTATGAAAAAAGCGCCGCAGGCGAAAATTTGTAGTAAAAAATCGTGCGATTTTCCATTTGTATTGCTGAACAACGGCACAAAACGAAAAGTGTCATTATTTGTCATAAAAGCGTGACTAACCTATCGACAGTTTTTGAATTATGCCAATATTATCGATAAATGTGCCACTGTTCAGTAGCAAGGGTTGGCTACTTCGGTTTTGTGACAAATGGCAAAACTTCGTGTCTGCCAGAGTGGTAACAACTAAGCCTATGTCGATTTCCCACAAAAAAAAAACGGTTGTTTATAAACCTAATCCACTATATAACTAAAAACATGAAATTTTGAACTGTTCTGTTGTTGCAGAGGACCATCGATATGTATATTCTCTACCCCGGGATCAATTCTGAAATTTCTAGAGTCTCTTGCGCTAGGTGAGGTGCTGTACTGAGCTGGGCACAATAGACCTACTGGTCGCAGTGCTTAATTCACCGATCTATCTATCTAAGTACGAAATGCTCTCATGAAAGTGAATAAACTGCCAAAAACCACGGGAACGCAGACCCGTAGACAATGTCATCTGTCATGACCTGTCTTATGGGATTACCGTGTTAACGAAAACTCGCCACCGCATGACGGTGACATTGCTTTGCTTCTCTCTCTCTATCGACAGCGTTTCATATGTTGATACGGAAGGGCTCTAAACGTCAAATCGCCCAAAATTATAAATTTAAGATTTGAGCGGCAGCAAACACAATAATGTTAAACTAACGGTTCACTTGATATTTTTTCACATATCAAACAAGAAAAACAGCTAAATATGTATGCACATATTTCTTAGCTAAAATTTGAATGTTTAAAATGTTTGCCCTTCTTCTGGCAGTTTCACGGTTTTCACAAACTCGACGGAAAAATAGCCCGGCCGACTTCGGGCTAGTGGGAAGCAAATATCACTAGCTCAAAATGGCTCTCAACAGCCTGAGAAGCAACCAAAGAGACACAGATTGACCACTTTCGGGCACCTGTGGGTGAAGCTTTTCTTTAAAATGGTGTTTCAAACATTTAATTTGATGGAGTATTATCGCTTTACAGCTTTTTAAACCCCCCTTTTTTAAATAAATAACTAAATGTGAACAACGTGACTATTTTTCGCATATACGCGAGCTTTCTGTAGGGTATTTTACTCGTATGTTTTTATACTTGTTTAAATTATTGATTTTCAGTTTATGGTTCTATGAATTTGTTTGTTGTTAAAAAAGAAAGTTTTTGATTAATAAATAAACTTTCTCTATTAAAATTTAAAAGATATTTCTTCTAAAAATTAAATCATCTAATGTGAAGAAGCTCAAAACTAGAAGAACAGCAAATTTAATGAAATAAATAGCTCAAGACTAGAAGATCAGCCAAACTACATATTTATCACAGGGTTATAATATATTAAATAAACAAAATACATATGTATTTATCTGTTTGGACGTGTAGCATATGCAGCATCTAATTTGATCACAAATTATTTAAACAAAAGCATAATCTTGCTTACTGAGAAGAATTTAATACAGCCAATACCTATTATCTGCAGTAGCACAAGCCTTATCTTCAACAAGCAACATCATTATCTTTCACAACAGCGTGAACATTATCAACAGCTAACGGTCTCTCAATCAACGAAGATATAAATTAACTGAATAGCTTAAACAATCCACAACAGATTACACATTTTAAGCTGGTGTAAATGACCTTTTCAGTTTTCTCACATTTCCCCTAATTTCATGGAATAATCCTGTAAGTAATCATTGAAAAAAAAAAAAAAAAAAAAAAAAAATTTTTTGTATTAA
>NW_023458555.1:89366410-89369420 GCF_013731165.1 Rhagoletis pomonella | reverse complement strand
TTAAAAAAAAAAAAAAAAAAAAAAAAAAAAGTTCGTGTCTTAAGTCTTTCGTTTAATCATTCCGCTTTTGTGAATATTTTATAATAGCCCTGACAGACATGCGGTTTGTACACCATGTTTGACACACATCTAGTACGTATACCGATGTTTTGTTTCTTTATCACAACTGATAGCATGTATGTATGCCATTTTGCCCGCGCTGCTCTTACAGTCGCAATGGCCGAGTGAACAGAGCGCTAGAGTGCCACGAGAGAGATGCGAGTTCGAGTCCCCGGGGACTTTAATTCCTTTTTAAATAATCTGAAGATTTTAATGTTAAAAAAAGAAGACATTTTTATACATTGACTTATTATGATTTAAAGTACCTAGGTATATTTCATAATGAAATTGTTGTTAAACAAATATTTCCTCGCTTCATTTACGCGTTCTTTTAAATAAAATAGAAAGCAATTCTCTTTTCCTCCATATCTTTCTTTTTGAGACTACAACGTGAGACAGCTTACTGAATACCAGGGTCAATATTTCAAAATAAAAATATGGAGGAAAAGATAATTCCCTTGTATTTTATTTTAAAGAAAGCGAAAATGAAGGGAGGAAATATTTGTTTAAGAACAATCTCATTAGAAAATAAACCTAAATAAGTGCTTTAGTATCATACAAATTCAATGAAAAAAATTTTGTTTAACATTATTATTATTATTATTATTATGATGACGATTATTATTATTATTAATATTCTTTATTGATAAAAATAAAATATTCCACCAATATCTCTAGCGCATTCGCTGCTGATTTTTATTTAAAAAAAAAAAAAAAAACTAAATAATAAAGAAAAAAATCTCCTACGCGAGTACTCGTTCTCGGTTCTCTCAAGTGACACTCTAGCGCTCTGATCACTCGTCCATTGCGACTGTTGGACCAGCGCGAGCAAAATGGCACATTTTTGGTGAACTTTTTTTTACTCTCTGGCTGTGTTTCATGGTATACTTGCTTTATACCACGTTCATTTTCGTCGTATAGGAACCAGCTTCAAACCACTTTGTACGATGGTATAATTGTGGTTTACAACGACAGACATGTAGTATAGAATGCTGAAATAGTATATAAACCATATGTCTGTCAGGGCTATAAGTTACTCTTCATCAAATTATTAACAAAAAGAACAAAATTAATTTAAAATTTATCAACAAATTAATTTATAATTAATTAGAGATTTAATAATTTACCATTTTCAATGTAATTAAATTTTAAAACCAAAATATTTAAAAGAAATTTAGAATTATTAACTGCAATTAATATAAATAATTTTACATTAAAATAATTAAATTTTATTAACGTTTATTTAAACTTTAAATAATTTTTTATATTTTTTTTTTTGGCTATAAATATATTCATAAATATTATTTGTGTTAACCAAATTATTATTACTTATATTTATTTTGTACACTTCTTCTCCAGTTTATTTCAAAATGCAAAGATCACCAATACGTACACGCAACTTCACAACAACAACAGAAAATCAACATGAAAACCCAATACACACTTTAGACTTAAACATTTCCCCAAATATACAAACTAATAGTTTTCCAAATGAAAACAACTTCAGTTAAATTCAATTTATGAAAATCTATTAAGTTGCCTCATTTTTGGGAAGATTGTCCTGAATCTTGGTTTCTCCTTGTGGAAGGACAATTCGAAATTAACAATGTACATGATGATATATAAAATTTCAAAACATTTTAGTTGTTCTTCAAAGAGAGATAATTTCTAAAATTATTGATGTTATTAATCCACCTCCTTTGATTAACAAATATGAAACAATTAAAAAAGTTTTATGTGAATGATTTTCTCTTAGCGTAGAGAAGAGATTAGAGCATTATTTTCAAATACCGAAGTGGGTGATCGTTCACCATCAGAACTTCATAGACATATGAAATCTTTAGCAGGTTCCAAATCAATTGTCAGTAAAGAACTTTTATTTAAATTATGGAGTAGGAAGTTACCGCAACAAATACAAATTCATTTAACTTCTTGTAGTAATCAAAATACTGAAGAAATTATTTTACTTGCAGATAAATTATTTGATTTGATAAATAAAACTCAATCTTTTAAATCTTTTAATGTTGCGAGTGTAGAAAATAATAATTATAATATTCTTGAACAATGCATTAGAAATTTAACTGAGTTGACTGCAGCTATTTACCAAAATCTTAACAAAATTACAGCAGATATTAATGAATTACAAATTAGATCAAGATCAAGAGATAGAGATAGAGACAGAAGTCGTTCTAGATCAAGAAATTTTTCTAGATCTAGAAACGATAGTAACCAAAATATTTGTTGGTATCATAGAAAATGTAAAAATAATGCTTTTAAATGCATTCAACCTTTTAATTTTAACAAAAATAAACACGAAGAAAATTCTAATTTTTTAAACTAGATCGTTCCATTATGACGGTGGCTAATAATGGGAATGAAGTTAAACCCTCTCGCCGCCTATTTATTTATGATAAATCCAATAAATTAAATTTTTTAATCGATACTGGTGCAATCGTTTCGGTCATTCCTTCTTCAAAACTCAAATCACACAAAAGAAATTCAGATCTTAATTTGACTACAGCTAACGGTTCTTCTATTAAAACTTATAGTACCAAACTTTTAAAAATTGATCTAGGTTTAAGACGCGATTTTGAATTCCCTCTCCCAATCATAGGCGCTAACTTTTTGGAGAAATTTGGTATATTAGTTGATATTAAATATAGAGAAACTACTGATTCAACAACAAAATTGAAAGTTTCTGGATCATCTGGTTTTTGCGATATATTTTCAATAAGGATACCAATTACTGAAAGTAAATTTTCTTAACTTTTAAATGATTGTCCTTCAATTACTTGTGAACCAGATTACACTAAACCAGTGCAACATCAAGCGGTTCACAGAATTGAAACGAACCTACCTTTTTTTAAACCACGTCGTCTTGATCCAATTAAATTCAAAATAGCAAAATAGT
>NW_023458555.1:89365187-89366310 GCF_013731165.1 Rhagoletis pomonella | reverse complement strand
AGAAGATATACATAAAACAGCAATTACTACACCATTTGGAATGTTTGCAGTGCACAAACATTTCAACGTTTTATTAACGAAGTATTTCTGGTTTGGAATTTGTATTTGTCTATATTGACGATATTCTTGTTGCAAGTGATAATGAAGATCAACATATAACATATATAGTTTGAATATTAAACCTAGTAAATGCATTTTTGGAGCAAATAAATTAGATTTTCTAAGTTATGAAATTTCAAGTGAAGGAATCAGACCTGTCGAAAGAGTTCAAGCAATAGTAAATTTTGAAAAACCACTTTCAATAATTAAATTACAAAAATTTTTGGGCATGGTTAATTATTACCATAGATATATTAAAATATTATCAGTAGAACTTAGTCGTCTGCGCGAAATGTTAACATTAGCAACTAAAAATAAACTTAAACAATTAAATTGGATAGAAAATACAACTAGGGCTTTTGAAAATGTGAAGAAACTTTTTACACAGAAGACTTTACTCACTCATTTGGATAAAAATGGTAAATTATCAGTTGCTGTCGAGGCATCGAATGTAGCAGTCGGTGCGGTTTTACAACAAATGAGTAACAACATTTTAGAACCACTTGCATATTAACTTCTACTGAAATTAATTACTCTACATTTGATAGAGAACTTTTAGCAATATACAATTAAATTAAACATTTTCTAGAAGGTAGAACATTCACTGTTTATACTGATCATAAACCTTTAACACATATTCTAAATTCTAAATCAGACAGATCACCTCGACAAATTCAACACTTAGAGTACATTGCACAATTTACAGACGACATTCAATGCATTTCTGAAAAAGAAAACATAGTTGCTGATACCATTTTACGTATTCCAGATGTTAACATGATTTTAGTCCAAGACATAAATTTTCAAACATTATTCGAGGAACAACAAAAAGATCAAACACTTTATGACATAATATTTGACTAAAATTCCAATATTAATTTAAAAGAAATTAATATTCCAGTACTTAATCTTAATATTTGGTGTGATATTTCTCAACAACCCAATTCTATGAGAAAAATCATTTTTGATAAAATTCATTCTTTATCACATCCAAGTGTTCGTACAACTAGGCGTTTGATTCAAT
>NW_023458555.1:89361223-89365087 GCF_013731165.1 Rhagoletis pomonella | reverse complement strand
AAAAAGAAAACATAGTTGCTGATACCATTTTACGTATTCCAGATGTTAACATGATTTTAGTCCAAGACATAAATTTTCAAACATTATTCGAGGAACAACAAAAAGATCAAACACTTTATGACATAATATTTGACTAAAATTCCAATATTAATTTAAAAGAAATTAATATTCCAACAACCCAATTCTATGAGAAAAATCATTTTTGATAAAATTCATTCTTTATCACATCCAAGTGTTCGTACAACTAGGCGTTTGATTCAATCAAAATATTTTTGGCCTAATATGTGGAAAGAGATAAATAATTGGACTTCTACTTGCATAAGTTGTCAAAAATCTAAAATTTTTAAACATACTAAGACGCCTGTGCGAAAAATTGGCATTCCATCTGGACGATTTGAACATGTTCATATGGATCTTGTTGGTCCATTACCTGTGTCAAAAGAAAATCGTTACATTTTAAGTATCATTGATAGACATACACGTTGGCCAGAGGCATATCCACCTAGGGATATTTCAGCTAATTCTATAGCAACCACATTTGTTCAGAATTACGTTCCTCGTTTTGGCATTCGACTTTATATAACAGTAGATCAAGGATCACAGTTTACGTCAAAATTGTTCACAGAATTAATTAAATTGTTTGGATCACACAAAATTCATACGTCCCCATATCATCCTCAATCAAATGGAATGATTGAAAGATTTCATAGGACATTAAGACTGCTATTACTGCTTCAGATGATTCTACCCACTGGTCTGAAATTCTTCCTTGGATGTTATTAGGACTACGTACGTCTATTAATGAAGATTTAAAATGCTCTTCTGCAGAATAGTTTATGGACAAACATTAAGATTACCAGGTGAATTAGTTGTTACGAACAGTTATAATAATGAAGTTGACAATACAGATGAAACTCTTTCTAAGCTAAGAAAATATTTTTCAAATGTTACATCAAAGGTTGTACATCACAATAAAGAATACTCTTTTGTTCCTAAAAATTTGGATACTTGTGAGTACCTTTTTGTTAAAGTTATTCACAAGTTAAATTTGCAATCACCTTATGAAGGACCATTTAAAATTATTTCGAAAAATGAAAAAGTATTCAAAATTCAACGTGGAAATATGATTAAATACAAAAAAGAAAATAGCATTTAACATTAATTAATTTATTGTTTTACTAGAGGGGGAGTATATGTAGGGTATTGTACTTGTATGTTTTTATACTTGTTTAAATTCTTGATTTTCAGTTTATGGTTCTATGAATTTCTTTGTTGTTAAAAAATTAAATTTTTGATTACGTTTGGCACATCCGCATTTAACCTACTCAGGTAGGAATTTAGCCTGCTGCAGTAGCCAGAGCGAAGTTGGGCTATTGTTGTTCTGGTCTCCCGAGGCATATGGAGCTCCGTCGCGTCAATGTCCGGTGTTTGTGTGCCTATAACGGCATTCACAGGTCTTGAGTCTACATAACTCGACACTGCGTCCCTGTGAATGCCGTTGAGGGCCTGTCTGTGAGCTGACGGGTCCAGCGGTTGATTAATGAACCTCTGGACTTCGTCCGTCAGTTCATATAGATGCCTCCTGACGTGCCTCGGCGAGGGCCCCTCTGCAAGCAGCTGTCTATTTGGGTTTTCACATCCGTGGCTCCCAACAAGAAACTGCTTGCAGAGCATCGTGTTGTGCTCCCTAATTGGGAGCATTTTCGCCTCATGGTGGAGGTGGTGTTCTGGTGACATCAGGAGGCATCCGGTCGCTGTCCTAAGTGCTGTATTTTGTGCCATCTGTAGATTCGTCCACGGCGTCCTACTAGTCCCCGGCGACCACACTGGTGCTGCGTAGTTTAAAACCGGCCGGCCTATTGCCTGTATGTTGCCAGCAACGTTTCTTTGTCTTTGCCCCTGAATTCCTAGCGGTAGTCTGACCTCGTTCGTCCAGGTTGTGAACAGGGTCGCAGAGGATTTCGTAGGGGAGAGGGCTAGACACTTTGCAGTGAAGAAGCGAGAAAGTTCAGAGATATATCCGTTTACTTTCGAACACAGGTCATCAATTCCATTCCCAGTCGCCATGATCGAGCAATCGTCGGCGTAAGAGACAATCGAGACTCCCTCCGATGGTTGAGGGAGCTTTGAAATGTAAAAGTTAAACAGGAGTGGGGAAAGGACACCAGTCTGTGGAACTCCTGTTTTATTTTTCTAAGTTTGCTCGATTTGTCTCTAAATATTACCCACGAGTGTCGACCACTTAGATAATTTGCCGACCACCGTTTGAACCTATGTGGGAGAGAGGAAGCCTCTATATCTTCTAGTAGCGTGGAATGCCTGACAGTGTCAAAAGCCTTCGACAGGTCCAACGCTACTAGAATCGTTCTCTCACAGGGACGTTTACGGCTAAGGCCACGAGTTATCTGAGTGTTTATGGCGTTAAGTGCTGTTGTTGTACTGTGCACTTTACGGAAACCATGCTGATGCTTCGCTGGGGTCAAGTGGTTTGTGAAATACGGGAGTAGAAAGGCCTCGAGTGTCTTCGCTACCGGGGAAAGGAGTGTTATCGGACGATAAGAATCTCCTATGTTGGCAGGTTTCGCTGGTTTGTGCAGTGGGACCACTCTCCCCACCTTCCAGATTTCTGGGATGACGAGAGTGGCCTCGGACAAATTGAGGACCTCCGTTAGGTACGCTACCCCCACAGGACCCAATTTTTCAGCATCAGCTTCATGGATTTGAAGACTTTCGCCTTCCCGATGGCCACCTGAACTTCACCGCAAGTGAAAGCAAGGGGCCACAGGTTGTTGGCAGTTTGTGCAGCCTTCTGGTCACTCGACGCTTGGCTTTGACCACCGGAGGATGCAGTATGAACTGCCGGCTAAAATAGCTCGCGTATCGCTCCGGGTCCGACGAAGCATGGTCGCCGAAAGAAATTTCGACTCTGTCATCGTGCTTCGTCGGATTGGACAGTGACCTCACGTTTGACCAAAGCTTACTCACATCAGAGGTGAAGCTGCAGGTCTTCGGATGCTCTTACCACTTCTTCCGCTTATGTACGTTTACTAGTTGCCGCATCTGCGCGTTGGGATCCCTGATACGGGGATCTCCGGGACCGGCCGTATGAAGGCTGTCACGCTCATCGGCTAGAACAGCCGCTTCAGCAGGGAAATTCGGGCGTGGGCCGGTGATACATCCTGCCGGTACGAAGCGAGCTGCAGCAGCGGTGACAGCCCTGCGGAACTTACGTTCACCAAGGTGGACGTTGGTTGGTGTGGGGAGAGCAGCGAAGGTGTTTTCAGTAAATTCCGCGAAGCCTTTCCAATCAGCTTTAGAAAAGTTGATATATGTTCCGTGCTCCGCGGAAGCAAAGTCGGTTGGTTTATCGATCCATATGACTATGGGCAGGTGGTCTGATGCCAAAGTCAGCATAGGTCGCCATGATATGCTGTTTATCAGACCAGCGCTGACTATTGTTATGTCTGGCGAGCTGCAGCAGCTGCCCATAATCCTGGTGGGTGCGTCGTCGTTCATTGTGCAGAATGTCGAATCGTCTATCTGCTCAGCCAAGTCAGTTCCCCTACGATCGTTTGACAGACTTGAGTGCCAAAGACCGTGGTGCGCATTAAGCGTAGTACTAGATCGAATTTCGGGAGACATAGTGAATAATAGTTTCCTTTTTGGAGGCAAAATCGTTCTGCTTGGTAGTGACTTCCATCAAGTGTAATCTGTCGTTAGCCATGACAGTAGGACGGCAATCGTTGAAAGTTCAGTTAAAGGATCGCCTTTATGGCGACAGGTTAAAACTCATAAGTTGATCCGTAATATGCGGGCATTTTTTACTGAATGGCTACTCTAATCAGGTATTGGCGATTTTGAAGT
>NW_023458555.1:89360069-89361123 GCF_013731165.1 Rhagoletis pomonella | reverse complement strand
TACTAGATCGACTTTTGGGAGACATAGTGAATAATAGTTTCCTTTTTGGAGGCAAAATCGTTCTGCTTGGTAGAGACTTCCATCAAGTGTTATCTGTCGTTAGCCATGGCAGTAGGACGGCCATTGTTGAAAGTTCAGTTAAAGGATCACCTTTATGGCGACAGGTTAAAACTCATAAGTTGATCCGTAATATGCGGGCATTTTTTTACTGAATGGCTACTCTAATCAGGTATTGACGATTTTGAAGTACACACGGAATACTCCAATGAAGCGATTAAATGTTATTGTAATTACGACAGTGTTATTACTTCCGTATTCAATGTCACATAAATCAATAATAACCATACTCCCTAGTTTTATTCAGCAGAGATATTATGTCCAAAAATGCATGAGCATATTTTTCCAATCTGCTAATTGCTGAAGAAACGATTTACCTCAGTTCAGGTTCTGTTCAACAATATATGAGCAACGATCAATTATATCCTATAGAATTTTTGAATTCCCTGAAGCAGTCGGATTTATTACCCCATAAATTAATTTTCCAGTCATGCCTTTCCAATTGGTATGAAAACATTTACCGATAAAGGTAGCCTTTGCTATAATAGTCAATAAAGCACAAGGTGACGCTTCAAAGGGGTGGGTTGTATCTACCATTGATGCTCAAAGCAGCGCCCGCATCTCGGATCTCTTCAAAATTCACTGTAGATTTTATATGGACACGCACAGAGTAAAAGCTGTGCATCACTGATCTACTCGTAGAGCCTGTTTTTCCGTATGTGCTATACGTGGCTTTATCAAGAATATTTCAACCAAAAAAAGAATGATCACCTTATCACTTCTAATATTCACTCTAAAAACTGCATGGCAAACTACTTCTGAAAAGTGTTTATTTTTCAACGAGAATCGGCAGAATTATACACATAAGATGTTCAAGATTTGGTTTTTAACATGAGATGTTTAAAATATACACATAAATATACACATGAAATGTTTAAAATTGCAAATTTAAAAAAAATACATTTATTACTAATGATAAACATTAAGTGCTCATATT
>NW_023458555.1:89359282-89359969 GCF_013731165.1 Rhagoletis pomonella | reverse complement strand
CTTTTTCAAGAATCTTTCAACCAAAAAAAGAATGATCACTTTATCACTTCTAATATTCACTTTAAAAACTGCATGGTAAACTACTTCTGAAAAGTGTTTATTTTTCAACGAGAATCGGCAGAATTATACACATAAGATGTTCAAGATTTGATTTTGAACATGAGATGTTTAAAATATACACATAAATATACACATGAAATGTTTAAAATTGCAAATTTAAAAAAAAATACATTTATTACTAATGATAAACATTAAGTGCTCATATTTACTTAATTTTAAACATTTTCTGTGTAATGTGTGTATGTGTAATTTTGCTCCACGCGACAAATTTTGTATGTAACAGTAAATAGCCAGTGTTTAATTTTATTACACGGGGTGTATATTTGCACACCTTAGGAGAGGAAACTGGTTACCTCTCTTTATATGCATAAATTTAAACAAACATTTTTTAGAGCAAATTTTATGTGTAAGCTGTGAAATTGTGAACATTACGTGTTCATAACTCAACAAACAAATTTAAAATTTACTCTGGGCCACACATATATGTAGGATAGTTTAGATAGTATTAAATTTTCCCGTTTATTTATTTATTTATTTCAGTCTTAAAAGTACAAACTTTCTTACAGACTAGTTAAAAATAGTGAAAAGTTCAAGCTTAAATTTATATATGCTATTATTAAAGTTAAG
>NW_023458555.1:89358876-89359272 GCF_013731165.1 Rhagoletis pomonella | reverse complement strand
TTTCTATGGTTTGCTCCCATAGTGCCAGTGTCGTTTCTGGCAGTTTTGTCGAACACAAATATGTGAATATTGCATCCCAATTTGAAACATCAATCTGATGACACTGAAGCGACGAGATGCAATTATTTATGTCGCGTTGCAGTTTCTTGATGGAGCTACCGCATTCACTCTCAACTGCGTTTAAATTAAATAATACCTTTAATTGGGCATTGACCAGGATACGTCTATTTTCGTACCTGTCACAAAGATTTTTCCAGGCCGCACCAAAGCCATCGTTGGTTAATGGGGATCTCTGCACTATTTCCTTGGCCTCCCCCTGAGTTTTTTGCCGGAGGTGATACAGCTTCTCAACTCAGTGAGAGGGGAGACCAGTATGTTTGCATGTATGTATATAAA
>NW_023458555.1:89356932-89358776 GCF_013731165.1 Rhagoletis pomonella | reverse complement strand
ACTATTTTGCTATTTTGAATTTAATTGGATCAAGACGACGTGGTTTAGAGAAAGGTAGGTTCGTTTCAATTCTGTGAACCGTTTGATGTTGCACTGGTTTAGTGTAATCTGGTTCACAAGTAATTGAAGGAAAATCATTTAAAACTTAAGAAAATTTATTTTCAATAATTGGTATCCTTATTGAAAATATTTCGCAAAAACCAGATGATCCAAAAACTTTCAATTTTGTTGTTGAATCAGTAGTTTCTCTATATTTAATATCAACTAATATACCAAATTTCTCCAAAAAGTTAGCGCCTATGATTGGGGTTGAAATATCCGCTAATATGAAAGGGAATTCAAAATCGCGTCTTAAACCTAGATCAATTTTTAAAAGTTTTGTACCATAAGTTTTAATAGAAGAACCGTTAGCTGCAGTCAAATTAAGATCTGAATTTCTTTTATGTGATTTGAGTTTTGAAGAAGGAATGACCGAAACGATTGCACCAGTATCGATTAAAAAATTCAATTGATTGGATTTATCATAAATAAATAGGCGGCGAGAGGGTTTAACTTCATTCCCATTATTAGCCACCGTCATAATGGAACGATCTAGTTTAAAACATTAGAATTTTCTTCGTGTTTATTTTTGTTAAAATTAAAAGGTTGAATGCATTTAAAAGCATTATTTTTAAATTTTCTATGATACCAACAAATATTTTGGTTAATATCGTTTCTAGATCTAGAAAAATTTCTTGATCTAGAACGACTTCTGTCTCTATCTCTATCTCTTTATCTTGATTTAATTTGTAATTCATTAATAGAGTGGTCCCACTGCTCAAACCAGGGAATCCTGCCAACATAGGAGATTCTTATCGTCCGATAACACTCCTTTCCCCGGTAACGAAGACACTCGAGGCCTTACTACTCCCGTATTTCACAAACCACTTGACCCCAGCGAAGCATCAGCATGGTTTCCGTAAAGTGCACAGTACAACAACAGCACTTAACGCCATAAACACTCAGATAACTCGTGGCCTTAACCGTAAACGTCCCTGTGAGAGAACGATTCTAGTAGCGTTGGACCTGTCAAAGGCTTTTGACACTGTCAGCCATTCCACGCTACTAGAAGATATAGATGCTTCCTCTCTCCCACAGAGGCTCAAACGGTGGTCGGCACATTATCTAAGTGGTCGACACTCGTCGGTAATATTTAGAGACAAATCGAGCAAACTTAGAAAAATAAAACAGGGGTTCCACAGGCTGGTGTCCTTTCCCCACTACTGTTTAACTTTTACATTTCAAAGCTCCCTCAACCACCAGAGGGAGTCTCGATTGTCTCTTACGCCGACGATTGATCGATCATGGCGACTGGGAATGAAATTGATGACCTGTGTTCGAAAGTAAACGGATATATCTCTGAACTTTCTCGCTTCTTCACTGCAAAGTGTCTAGCCCTCTCCCCTACGAAATCCTCTGCGACCCTGTTCACAACCTGGACGAACGAGGTCAGACTACCGCTAGGAATTCACGTCGATGACACACCAATTCCGACAGTGAATAATCCTAAAATACTCGGAGTAACATTCGACAGCCTGCTCTCCGCCATTGTCAATAAAGTACAGAGCCGCAACAAGGTCCTCAAGTCGCTAGCCGGCAGTACTTGGGGCAAAGTCAAAGAAACGTTGCTGGCAACATACAAGGCAATAGGGCAGCCGGTTTTAAACTACGCAGCACCAGTGTGGTCGCCGGGGACTAGTAGGACGCCGTGGACGAAGCTACAGACGGTACAAAATACAGCACTTAGGACAGCGACCGGATGCCTCCTGATGTCGCCAGAACACCACCTCCACCATGAGGCGAAA
>NW_023458555.1:89355218-89356832 GCF_013731165.1 Rhagoletis pomonella | reverse complement strand
TTGCAATTTTAAACATTTCATGTGTATATTTATGTGTATATTTTAAACATCTCATGTTAAAAATCAAATCTTAAACATCTTATGTGTATAATTCCGCAGATTCTCGTTGAAAAATAAACACTTTTCAGAAGTAGTTTACCATGCAGTTTTTAAAGTGAATATTAGAAGTGATAAAGTGATCATTCTTTTATTGGTTGAAAGATTCCACGTATAGCACATACGGAAAAACAGGCTCTACGAGTAGATCAGTGATGCACAGCTTTTACTCTGTGCGTGTCCATATAAAATCTACAGTGAATTTTGAAGAGATCCGAGATGCGGGCGCTGTTTTGAGTATCAATGGTAGATACAACCCACCCCTTTGAAGCGTCACCTTGTGCTTTATTGACTGTTATAGCAAAGGCTACCTTTATCGGTAAATGTTTTCATACTAATTGGAAAGGCATGACTGGAAAATAAATTTATGGGGTAATAAATCCGACTGCTTCAGGGTATTCAAAAATTCTATAGGATATAATTGATCGTTGCTTATACATTGTTGAACAGAACCTGAACTGAGGTAAATCGTTTCTTCACCAAATAGCAGATTGGAAAAATATGCTCATGCATTTTTGGACATAATATCTCTGCTGAATAAAACTAGGGAGTATGGTTATTATTGATTTGTGTGACATTGAATACGGAAGTAATAACACTGTCGTAATTACAATAACATTTAATCGCTTCATTGGAGTATTCCGTGTGAACTTCAAAATCGCCAATACCTGATTAGAGTAGCCATTCAGTAAAAAAATGCCCGCATATTACGGATCAACTAATGAGTTTTAACCTGTCGCCATAAAGGTGATCCTTTAACTGAACTTTCAACGATGGCCGTCCTACTGCCATGGCTAACGAGAGATAACACTTGATGGAAGTCTCTACCAAGCAGAACGATTTTGCCTCCAAAAAGGAAACTATTATTCACTATGTCTCCCAAAAGTCGATCTAGTACTACGCTTAGTGCTTCTTTGGGAACCATCGAAACCTCATCCCAAATAGGGAGGTCCGAGACACCGATAAGCATTCCCACGACATTCGGTTCTACGTACCGGAATGACTCGGGTTTTACCCGACCAAGGGCTGTTGTTTCGGCGATCTAACCCTGTTTAGGTCGGCGAAGGTTCTCAGAAGTTGTTCGTCCATAGGGCTACATTCGCAACGTTTTCTCCTACTCAGGGCTGGCATCGATTCAAACCCAGGGCCAGAAACCTACACCTGCTGTGTATGCCAGAGACGACTACACCACCACTCCACCTCTGTCAAGTGCAATGCTTGCGAGGGGTGGAGTCACCTCAGAGCCTCCTCAGGACTACGGACACATCGGAAGTGTACCACGTCTTTTGTGGCCCCCCTGTTGCTCTAACAGAGCAGCCTCCACGGCTACCCCCAGTCCACCTGAGCAGTCCCACACAAACACCACAGCACAACAACATTACACAATTACAACATTACACAACGGCTACAGACCACAGAACACACACAACCACACCACCACCCACACGCCGCCGCCATCAACTCCTGGTTCCTCCTACAATCTGCACGGTATGTCAGACCAGGATATTCCGTAATGTG
>NW_023458555.1:89347527-89355118 GCF_013731165.1 Rhagoletis pomonella | reverse complement strand
GATAACATTTGCAATTTTCCACTGACGCGGAAAACTACAAGATGCAATTGAAAAGTTAAATATGTGTGTGAGAGCAGAGGTAGCAAAGGGAAGGATAAGTTTAATAAATCGTATGCTAATGCCATCGGTACCTACAGCATTAGACTTAATGGCGAATATAGCATTAACTACATCAACTTCCGTTACTACTAAGAAATCAAAAACACAGTCTTTTGGTATACCGTCTACGCCAGTCACAGCATCAGTTTTAGAGGATTTAATATTTAAAAAGTATGAGTTCATAATATTAGGATCGAAGTTGCATTGAATGTTATCTTTTTTAGAAACTCCAAAAGATCGAATATTTTTCCATAACATTTTTGGAGGCAAATTAGTATTAAATTTGTTGTTCAGATATGCTATCTTAGCATTCCGGACACGTATGGTGACATGATTTCGCAAGAGGCGGTAAGCTTCCCAGTGTTTTTCATTTTGAAATCGCTTCCATTTTCTATAAGCTATTTATAAGAATTAAAATTTCCTTTGTAAACCAAGGTTTTTTATGCCCCTGAATTTATGTGGTTTTTGGGGGAACAAAACTATCAAAAAGGTAATTAACAAGGTTATTAAAATGTTGCAATTTTTCATCTAGCTCAGAATATAACAAACATCCATCCCAGTCAAGACTAGACGCCGCTCTACTTGGTTCTTCCATGTTTATGCCATTGTAATTCCTGTACGTCAATTCAAAGTTGGGCGCTTTTGTGTTGAACTGCAAATCGTAAGACAAAAAAAGCATTTCATGGTCTGAAATTCCATCCATAGGAAGCTGGTCGAAATGATTCATATAATTTTTATTGATGACACAGAATAAATCTAGCAAACTAGGCTTAGAGTTTGGAGCAAAACGCGTTGCGAATTGATTAACAATACTTAAATCGTATAACTGAATATTATTTACGATATTTTTACTGCGAGAATCATTATTGAGAAGATCAATGTTAAAATCTCCACATATGATAACGTGATCATACTCGACAGAAAATTCAGATAATTTCTGAAATAAGCTCGTTAGATCATTTGACCTATTAGGGTTGGAATACGCAACGTACTTGCGAGTAAAACGGACGTGCTTTCTTGAGCTCCATACATTCCGTACTATTTTCGTGGTTTTTTTTCTGCTTTATAAACATAAGCTGGTCTTATGTGAATTTGCTTTGGCTCGTCCATCTGAGTGTGTTGTTGCTAAATGTACATCATCACCTGGGCATTAACAAGAAACGCTTAAGTTTGCCAGCTGGTTACCTGCTTAGTTTTTATTTTTCTGGTGAGTTATGTCTTCTACTCCTTCTGCACCTCTCAAACGCCGTTCGAGTAAAGGCTCTCCCTCCAACAACAAGAAAGCTGCGAAGTTGGATGAGAGCATAGTCTTAAATACAGTACTTTCAACACTGCGAGATTTGGAGGAAAAAGTGCAAAGACAAACAGACAAATTGCAGTTGGTGTTCGAGGGGCTCTCATCCAGGCTAACGGATATTGAGAGTAAACTCACAAAGCGGATCGACGAAGAGATTGCAAGCATAACTACGAAAACTCAAGAGTCTGCCGCCAAAATAGCATTGCTTGAGGAGAGTGTGAGTGATCTCGAAAGTAAGCTGTGCTTACTTACCAACCGGCTTGAGTGCCAGCAAACGGTGACCGCTCCTGATTTCAGTGCTGACGCTGTTATTTTTGGTTTGCCGCAAATTGAAGGTGAAAATCTAAAGAGCACTTTCAACCAGATTTGCATGTCTCTTGATTTCTTGGCGCCACAAATAAGGGATATATTCCGCACTAAACCGCGCTCAAATCAAAGCAAAACTTCTGCGGTTATAGTGAAATTTCACTCCCCGCTTGACCGAAATCGTACTTTAAAAGCATTCAGAGAATTTCGTAAGAGAACAAATCAGCCGATTACTCTTAGCGCCATCGGTCTTGAGGGACGATTTGAAATCTTTGAAAGTCTTACAATTACTAACAGAAAGCTTTTACAAGAGGCTGTTAAACTGAGACGCTCAGGGAAACTAGCATCTGTTTTCACGTTGCGGGGTGCTGTACATATACGAGTGGAAAAAGATCAACCTGCTAGAAAAATTTTAGATTCTGCTGACTTACAATGTTATTATGGCGCCTAATGTTATTGCAACTCATTTATTTGTTAGCTTTATATTATATTGATGTTACTCTTGGCATTATAAGCTTTGTATTTACATATCATTTGTTCATGATCTGCTTGGTGTTAACTCTCAATACTCTCTTTAAACGTATTATATTAATGTTGCTTTTGTTTAATTTCCTCTGTATTGCTTATGTCTCCTAGTAATGTTATGAATGATGAAAACAGTCTGGCCATGTTGAATGTTTTATGTGGTAGGCAGAAAGGGTTTAATGTCGTGCACTTTAATGCACGTAGCCTTAATAGTGCTAAAATTGACTTTATTAGGCATGTCTTTGAAAGCTCGTCAGTAGATGTTGTGTGTGTCTCTGAAACTTGGTTTTTAAATGATGTGAGTGATGTGTGCTATAGCCTGAAAAATTACAATATTGTCCGAAATGACAGAGTAGGGAAGAGAGGTGGTGGTGTGGCGATCTATTGCAAGAGCTACATTGACATCAAGATTGTATCTAAATCAATGGGGGATGGTATTGAATTCATTTTCGTTGAGTTGTCTAATGAAGCTACTAATGTTTTGGTTTCCTGCGTGTATAACCCACCTAAGTCAACTCGTCTCACACCGTATTTTGAAATTTTGTCGTCTTTTGTTGTGGATTATGTCAATATTGTTATTTGTGGTGACTTCAATGTAAACCTGCTTTCCCGTGAGTCACTTGGTTTCATTGATGCTGTTGCAGGTGTTGGACTCTCTATTGTCAATACTACGATACCAACTCGGTATGAGTGTAATGCTAACCCCAGCTTACTAGATTATTTTATTGTCTCTGACCAATCTTTAGTTTTAAAATTTGATCAGCTGTCCTTCGTTTCTGATCATGACCTTATATTTTGTGCTCTTGATATTACCTTTGACTGTCCCAGGAAAACAAATACTTTCTCGTTTAGGGATTATAAATCCTTGAAAACTGACTCTCTGTTCTCACATCTTTCATGCATTAATTGGTGTGATTGTTGGAAGCTTGTTACTGTGAATGACAAACTTAGCTTCCTCAATAAGGTTTTGCTAGATGCGTTTAATTGTTTTGTCCCTTGCCGTGAGTGTAAAAGCAAATTGTCTTGTCCTTGGTTCAATGTTAAGGTGGAGTCAGCTATTAAAAGGAAAAATAGATTACACTCTGTTTGGAAAAGATATCCCTCCCAATCTAACTGGGAAGCCTTTAAGAGTGCACGTAATAATTCCACGAAGATTATCAGGAAGGAAAAGCTGAAATACTTCGCTTCGAAACTAGATCCTGCACTTCCTCCCTCAGTTTTGTGGCGTAATATTAGAAATTTACGTATTCATACTCGCAACGCCCCTGAATGTAAATTAAACGTTGATGTGCTAAATAACGCTTTCCTTAAATCCCCATTGTTAGGTGCTACTCCTACTCCTCTTTTGCCCATGACGACTTCCAGGTATATAGGCACAGAATTTGAATTTGTAGCAGTTAGTGAGTACGACGTAATAAAATGTGTGCTAGATATCAAGTCGGAAGCGGTGGGAGAGGATGGTCTCCCAATAAAGTTCATTAAGATTGCCCTACCTTACGTTGTGGGCACTCTTACGCACATTAACAACCATAGCATTACGACGTCTTGTTTTCCGAATGAGTGGAAGATTGCATCTGTAACGCCGGTGGCGAAAAAATCATCCGCTAGTGCACCAAATGATTTCCGGCCTATTAGTATTTTACCTTCACTTTCAAAGGTTTTTGAAGCGTTGTTGGCAGAACAAATAAATGAGCATGTTCATAAACACAGTCTCATTTCCAATTGACAATCTGGATTTAGGAAAGGACATAGCTGCTCAACGGCAATGCTTAAAATCATTGATGATATACGCTTGTCATATGACAAAAATCAACTAACACTACTTTGCCTACTTGACTTCTCAAAAGCATTTGACTCTGTTAATCACGACATATTGTGTACTAAACTTAAAGAGTATTTCGGATTTGGAAAGGATTCCTTGAAGCTTATGGGGAGCTACCTATCTGGCAGATCCCAGTGTGTACGAATCGGTACAAACATCTCTAAACTTGAGCCGGTTTCCTCGGGGGTTCCTCAAGGTTCAGTCCTTGGTCCTCTTCTATTCAGTTTGTTCATAAACGATGTTTTTCTTACATGTAAATTTGCAAATATTCATGCCTATGCGGATGATATTCAGATATATCTATCTAATAACTTTGGAAATATTGATGTATTAGTAAGCCAACTTAATTGTGACCTGGATGCCATTGAGCAATGGTCTAAGGATAATAATCTTCTCCTGAACTCTAGTAAGTCATATGTATTACCAATTGCAAAGAAGAAGCTTAATACTACTGCCATACCTCATTTAGTTATTGGTAATAAACCATTACAATTTGTAAGTAAAATCACTAATTTGGGCTTTATAATTAACTCGTCTTTGAACTGCACTGATCATATAAATTCGGTAGTTAGTAAAGTTTATGGTACTCTCAGAAGTCTACACCAAAGTGCAATATTTACGCCCATTACTACTAGGCGTAGGCTTGCACTACAATTGATAATACCATTAATGACCTATTCTGAGCTGGTTTACAATAAATTGGACTCTGTTTCAGCTCATAAGTTATCTGTGCTATCCAATCATGTCACTCGGTACGTTTACGGCCTAAGAAAATTTGACCACATTTCGAAGTGGAGAACGAGTTTGCTGGGATGTGAAATACATGATTACCAAACGGCCCGGAGCTGTATATTTCTTTACCGCCTAATCATTACCAAGTCGCCTTCTTATCTTTATGACAAGCTGATATTCCCAAAATCTGAGCGCACCAGGGATCTTATTGTACCCGATTTCAATTTCGCAACATCGACTAGACTGTTTTTCATAAATACTATTAGAAGTTGGAATTCCATTCCGACTGCACTAAGAGGCAAGTTAAATAAAAGCAACTATAAAACTCTCATATATTCGCACTTCTCTAAAAACCCAAGCAGGCCATCAGAATTTAAATTAGTTTAGTTTAGAATTAAGAATTATGTATTATGTATTATTTATTATTTACCTATTTATTTATTTATTTTGTTTTGTCCTGTGTAATCACCAATATTTCCTATGTCCTAATTATGCGTACCAAATTTTGTTGTACTAAAAAAGAACACAATTCTTATTGTACTAATGTAACTCTTTGTTGATAAATAAATTCAAATTCAAATAGAAAAGAAACTAAACACAAGCCACAAAACACTTTGTTCGAATGTCACCTATTTCAATAAAAATACTTTCAATCTCACTTGAATCATCAGAACGATAAATAACTTTAGGTTTTAAAACTTCTCTGCAATAAACAGCAACACCACCCCCACGAATATTACCTTTTCTGTCATTTCGTAATAATACATAGTTACCCAATGAGTATGAATTATCATCAACGTGGGATCTCAACCAAGTTTCGGTAACGCAAATTAAATCAACATTTTGATCAGCAAATACATAATTAAGATAGTCTAATTTTTTAACCGTAAGACTACGGGTGTTTAGATGGCACATATTAAACGCTTTATGTTTTTCACAAATTTGCTTTAAAATACACCTCACATGCCCACTGTCAGGACAATCTTTAGTTAGTTTATCCAAAGGCAAAGCAAACAAGCAAGATGTTTTCAACAAAGCAGTAAGGTAAGAGAGAGAAAGAGAGTAAAATAATATAGAGTAAAATAATATAGATAAATACGGTCAGTACAATAACAATATAAAATGAAAAAGAGCTAAGAATAAATAATGTGTAAAGCATCGCTTTGCCTAGCTTAACATAACTCTGTAACATTGCTTGTTTAGTTGTTTACTGCAATTCGGTCAGCGCTCTCTTTGTCACTAATTTTTACAGCTTCACCTTGTTGACAAGTACGCACGTACACATCTCCACGTATTGAGAAAACCGAAGCTAGTCGCTTCTGTTTTTTTAATTGCAGTGCATGCTGTAAGACCTCGCGGTTGTACTTTGTTAGGCATTCATGTACAAATACCTTGCCATCTAAATTATGCCCAATGTCACGGAGAGCTATAGGTCTTTTGTTGGTTTTACAAAAGTTTGCAATTGCTCTTAGAAGCAAAGAGCGGTCATTAGGTGAGTTGAGCTTCACAATAATAGGTGAACTACTATTTGTGCTCTTTCGAATGCGAAAGACAGTGCGTATTGACGGCACGTTCAACTGGACCGCTCGACATACTTTAGCGAAGACTTCGCCTAAATTTTCATTTGGCGTATGGGGAATTCCACTGACTATTAAATCAGACAACACGGCATTATTTTGGCATTCGTGCAATTGCATCTTTAACGCATTTAGATCTGTACGAAGATGCCGGCACTCGCCTTCAGCTAACTCAACCCTGTCTTCAATTATTTTGTAATTCTGCTTTAAATTTGTGATCTCTGCCGCCAACTCACCAAACCTCTGCAGAACCCGCTGCTCTGACTCTCTTAAGCGCTTCGTTAACTGCTCCACAATGCTCTCCTTTCAGATCAGCATTTTTGCTTCTAAAGCAGTGTTTGCATTATTCAACTTTGCGTTCAACAATTGCGTTCAACTCAACGCAGGGTTGCACGAAAAAAAAAGTTGAATGGCTAAATGTTGGCTGGCGACCAACTTTGTTGAAAGCGATTAGTTGAAAGGCCATTCAACCAAAAGTTGAATGCAAAGTTGAACAATGCAAACACCTTTTTATGGCGAATATTTTGATATTTTTTCATATTTTGATATTTTTAGCCATTCAACTTTTTTTTCGTGCAACCCTGCGCTGAGTTGAACGCAAAGTTGAACAATGCAAACACACTTTAAACGCGAAATCTCACTTGAAACTGCTGGTGGGCTCTCAATATTAGCAGCCTTAGAAAAGGTTGGAGTGAGATGTAGAGAAGAAGAAGAAGAAGTTGTTTGCCGTGTTGTTTTTGTTCTCGTTCCCATGTTAATGTTAGACGCAAAATCGTTTTAATTTTATGCAAAATAGATACAAGATCAGCACAACTTTTAAACAGGTTTTTTATACGCGGGTTGCAGACTATTTTTACAAAGAACTCCCACGAAGTTCAATAATTAAAGTGACGGTTATATGTATATAAACTTTATTTTATTCCAGTGAAACCGAGTGTGTGTCTACTCACTACGCATACTTTTCTCTTATATAATTTTATAAAATAAGTGCATTCTAATTTAGTACGTAAAACTTGACGAACACATTTCAGGGATTTTGGAACGAGGACAATAATACGCGAAATACAAAAAAGTAGTTAAAGGTAGGTATTGTTATTTATTTGTATATTTAATCTCCAGCATTAAATCTTTCACCCTGTTCATCTCTCTTATGTTGAATTTTGAAACACATTAGTGGTATTCCCGCAGTCTTTCAAAGCCCTTGCACGGTGAACGGTTTGCAAAGATATCCCA
>NW_023458555.1:89346117-89347427 GCF_013731165.1 Rhagoletis pomonella | reverse complement strand
CAAAGATATCCCATAGGAAACCCAGTTTTTTTCGTGCAATCCGTGCACCGTGGAATTGCTTTGAAAGACTTCATTGCATTACAAAACATTTTAACGATTTCTCGGCAGTTGAGGTTTTTGCTGCTACCAAGGGGTTTATACCTAGTTTTTTTTTGGTTCAAATTAATGTAAACTGTTGTCTCATGTAGAGTCCGATCTGATTATAAATTCATTCAAGAACAAATACTTTTAATAAATTTTAATAATAACAAAAGAAACACATAAACAAATAACTCGATAACATTACAAAAACAATAATCATCCAAGAATCTATTCACATATTTGCGTACATATATAAATATATTTTAAAAAATAGTATATCGCTTACACATATCATTGCAATACTTTGTTCCATAGTATTTTTCTTATTCAATGTAAAATAAATAGTTCATTCGAAATTACATTTCCTAGTAGCACTCATAGTAGTAAAAATATGCAGCTTCTGCTGACTATAAATGTGTTTTCAATACAATTTATTAACCCTCCATTAGACGATCAGAAGATTTAAAACAATTCTTCAGTCGGATTTGTTACTTACGCATTACGATCCTTCATTGCCAATATTCGTGGCAGCTGATGCGTCTACAGTAGGAATCGGAGCACAAGTTTTTTATAAAATGCAAAATGGAGCAAACAAAGTGGTATATCATATTTCGCGTACTCTCACATGTACAGAGCAAAAATATAGCCAAATCGAAAAAGAAGCTTTAGCCTTAGTTTACGCCTGCACTAAGTTCCATAGAATGATCTATGGTCGCAAATTCACGCTTTTAACCGACCACAACCCTTACTTGCGATTTTCGGATCAAAGAAAGGTATTCCAACTCTCACATTAAATCGTTTACAACGATGGGTATTAGTTTTGATGAGTTACGATTTCAACATTCAGTATGTCAAAACAACGGAGTTCGGAAATGTTGATGTTCTCTCACGTCTCATTGATAAACACAAAAAACGCGAAGAGAAATTTGAAGCAGCGCAAGTATCAGTGGAAAGCGAAGTGTCAACTATATTACAAGAAAACATCAAAAACCTTCCAGTAACATTCCACATGATTCGAGCAGCAACCAAGTCTGACACTACGTTACAGAAGGTCAACGAATACGTACAACATGGCTGGCCTACATCAGCTAAAAACCTTCCCACTGATGTACAAGTATTTTACAATCGCAGAGACGCTATAAGCAGCAATAATGATTGCCTCATGTATTTAGACAGACTTGTAATTTCATTAAAATTTCAACGACGAATTCTTGAGCAACTCCATAAAG
>NW_023458555.1:89343088-89346017 GCF_013731165.1 Rhagoletis pomonella | reverse complement strand
GTATCATTAATGCAATCATCTGCAGAGGAACCGAAGAATTATTGTTTTCATTTTCCTGCTGAACTTTTTTTTGTGGTTCTTGAGGTTATCTTAGGTCTACGTTTGTTGCTTTAATTGTCAACACTAAAAGTTTTTTTTTGGTTTTCTAGGATCAGATAAGATTAACCCTGAACATATGATCGAAAAAATAAAAATCGTAAAATAGCAATTAAAAATTATAAAAAAAAAAAATCAGAGAATAACGATTAAAAATTATCGAAGAAATAAAAATCAAAGTATAACGGGTATTTCAAGAAAAAAATAAAAATCATAAAATAACGATTAAAAATTATTGAAAAAACAAAAGTCATAAAATAAGGATTCAAAATTATCGTAATTATATAAATCGAAAAATAATGACTATACAATAACGACTATACAAACAAATAAAGATCCTTCATGATAACGATTATTTTCGGTCCCTGGTTTAAGTAGTTTTTGTGAACTTTGTGCAAGCTTCGAAAGTTTTGTTTATGTGGTATCTGGCATAGATCGATTCATGTTTTAAATTAAAATTATTAACAATAAATAAATAAAGATAAGTTGTCAACAGCATTATTTTGAATTTTGTTGCTATTATTTTGACCGCAACTAGTTTGTTTTTTAGTTTTGCTAATTATATTATATCTACGCACATACATATTTTTCTATGAATTAAAAAGTGTTGTCTTGAAATAGGTAAACGAAATTTATCACAAGCTTATAACTAATCTGAACATTACTTCGTTGAAATGGATGAACTTTGTTAATATATGGTTCGTAGTTGGGCTTTTATAGCAAATCCTTGATTTACCATATGTCCTATTAAACTTTTGTAAGTCCCGTATTTTTGGGACAAATTATGCATTTGTCCCGTATGGCTGGAAAACAAATCTGGCAACACTAATACATACATGAGTATTTAGGGTCCCACGAAAAAATTAGGTGTTACCATTGAACTTTACCTATTTCATGACATCCACCAAAATATTTTAGCTCAACTCGCGGTAAATCGTGAGGTGGACCGCATTGAAAATTTATCTAAAAATCGATTTTTTTTACAGAAGAAAATGTAAATTGCAAAGTTTTCCGTCCAGTAAATGGCCTCGCTTAATAGAAAAAGTTTAAATTTAACTGCGGGCATATTTAAAATAATAATATTTTTAATGCAAGTTTACGCAAATTTTCTTAATACAGTTGCCATGAAAATTGGAATAACTCAGCTTATTCTCAACACATATTTCTTTCGAAGGTATCATTGAAAAGGTACATACTCCTTATTTAAATTTTTTGGTGAATTAATCCATTCTCGGCTGATGCGGTGTAGTGGTTAGCAGTGCGCGCTACCACTCCGAAGGGCCTGGGATCAAGCCCGGTTCAATCCAGCATCAAAATATGAAAAACAAAAAATGGGTTTTTTCGAATATCGGTCGCCCCTCGGCAGGCGATAGCAAACCTCCGATTGTATTTCTGCCATGAAAAACAGTTTCTTATAAATATACGATTGCCGTTCGAAATCGGAGTAAAAATGTAGGTTTCTCCCCTTTGTGTAGCAATATCAAGGCGCACGCCACAAATCGGAGGAGAAGTTCGGCGAAACACTAACATACATATGTGTAAGCGCCAATCCATACTAATATTATAAATCCGAAAGTGAGTTTGTTTGTTTGCTACGCTTTCACGCTTTAACTACTCAACCGATCATCGTGAAATTTTATACACTGCTCTCATTTAGTCCAACTTAAAATATGGGATAAATTTAATCTCGATTAGACAAGGGGGCGCAGCACCTCCCATACATACGGAATATTTCATACTGCATTTCTCAGGAAATATTTTTGATAGATTACTGGAACTTGGTATGGAGATATATAAAATAATTATCTACTCATGGATAAGAGCATAAGGGAGTTATTTATTTGAAAATTATATTAAAAAATGGACGTCAAGAGGCTTAAAAAAGCTGTAGTTCGAATATATTTTGAAAAGGGTTGCCACCTGTTTGAAAAGTCAAATTTAAATTAATTATATGCAAGCTATCTCAAGAATTAAAATATGATTGTCTTACGAAATATTGGTAAGAAAACTTTAGTTTAAAATTTTAAATAATATTTAAGCCTTTAGCAACGGTTGCTACCTTTTTAAAACTTAAATTCGATTATTCCAAATTAAATATTACAGTAAAAGGCGCGCAATGGTTCTGGCCGTTGACTTATCGGTGGTGATTTCAGATTTACCCCTGCACAACTCAGCCCTGGTGTCTCGGAATGAAGCTTTAACGCATAATAATACTGGCAAATTACATCCATTGGGCCAATTGTAACACACAAGAGTTCGGTATATCATTGGTGCAACAGGTCGATTTAATATGACATCCACGGCACCTTTTCTAACTTGGCGATTGTTCGTAATGACTCCAGCGTCACTTGGCAGCCTTTTGTGGTAATAGTATTGCCAATACATATTTTGAATGTTAGCCAAAGTGGATGATAAATAAGATTTTTAGTAATAACTTAACTCCAGTGCCAACTTGCGGGTGAAATTGTGAAACTACACTCAAAATTACACAAACAACTTCATTAAAATCGGTTGGGGCAGGAGGATTTCCCTCACCATTTGTCTCCATGACTATAAGATTTATTTCATATATTGCCGAACCAAGTTCCGGTATTTTACCATGAACACTTCCAGAGATATACAGTAAGAAAAAATCGGTTTGTATAGGAGGTGCCTCGCCCCCTTTATATATTAAAATTTTTTCAGCCTATAACCATCCTTGGGACGTCTGAAGCAGGTGTCCGAAATTTCAAAATAATCGGTTCGGCCGTTCTCGAGCTTTTGCGAACACATAAAAAACGTCTTTCAAAATATATATTATTATAGATTATAGATTATAGATTATAGATTATAG
>NW_023458555.1:89335849-89342988 GCF_013731165.1 Rhagoletis pomonella | reverse complement strand
CAAAAATCCTAAAATAGCATCGAAAGTCCCAACAGTCCCGAAATTAGCTCCGAGAATCCCGAAATAGTTCCGAAAGTTGTAAAAATCCGAAATAAGTCCCAAAAATCCCTAAATAGTTCTGCAAGTCCCAAAATTCCTAAATTTTCCCCAAAGATGGAGAAATAGTCCCGAAAATCCCAAAAATCCGAAATTAGTTCAAAAATCCCGCAATGCTCTTGAAAACCTCGAAATGGTCCCGAAAGTCTAAAAAATCCAAAAGAAGTCCCAAAAAATCGATATATTCCCGAAAGTCCCAAAAATCCCGAAATCAGTTCCGATAATTACGAAATAGTCCCAAAAATCCTGAAATAGTTCCGAAGTCCCAAATTTCCTAAATTAGGCCCGAAAATCCCGAAATAGTCCCGCTAGTTCCAAAAATCCAAAAATAGTTCTGAAAGTTCCAAAAATCTCGAAATTCCCCCGAAAATCCGAAATTATTCCTGAGAATCCCGACATAGTCCCAAAAATCTGGATACAGTCCTGAAAGTCCCAAAAATCCCGAAATTACTCAAGACAACCTCGAAATAGACCCGAAAGTCCCAAATTTCCTAAATTAGTCCCAAAATTCTGGAAAAAGTCCCGAAAGTCCCAAAAATCCGAAATTAGTCCAAAGATCCCTAAATAGCCCCGAAAGTCCCAACAGTCCCAAAAATATTCCCGAGAAGCCCGAAAACTCCATAAATCCGAAATAATCCCCAAAAATCTGGAAATAGTCCCCAAGTACCGATATAAGTCCCAAAAATAGAAAAATAGTCCCGGAGTCCCAAAAATTTCGAAATTACTCCCGAGAATTGCAAAATGCTGCCGAAAGTCCCAAAGTACCGAAAATCCCGAAACAGTCCCGAAAGCCCCAAAAACTTGAAATTAGTGCTAAAAATCCAAAAATAGTCCAGGAGTCCCAAAAATCCCGAGAATCTCGAAATTCTCCCGAAAATCCCGCTATTAATTCCGAGAATCCCGAAAGTCGCAAAAATCCCGAAACTAGTTCCAAAAATACCTTAATATTGTGAAAGTCGTCTCGAAAATCCCGATATTAGTTCCGAGAATCCCGCAAATCTCAAACCCTAAATTCCTAAAGAATTACGAAATAGCTTCGAAAATCCCAAAATAGTCCCGAAAACCCAGAAATAGTCTTGAAAATCCTGATTTAGTCTGAGGAATCTCTCAAATCCCGCAACAGTTCTCAAATTGAGGTGTGGTGAGTTTAGGCAAGGTGTGGTGAGAACGGGTGTGATGAGTTCAACTATGGTGAGTAGGGATTTGGTGGATTTTGGTGTAGCAGTAGGTGTGGTGAGTTTAGGTGAGGTGTGGTGAGTTTGTATGTGGTGAGTTGATTTGAGGAGACGTGAAGTGAGTTGTGGTAAAGTAAGTTGAGGTGAGTGTAAGGTGGGATGTTAATTCTCTAAATTTAGTTTGAAAGTATTTACCCATCGACTAAATACCTTGGTACTTTAGCGAAAGTATTTTGCATCCCCAAGGTACATGAGTACTTTGGACCAGAGTATTTAGCGCCTACTAAATACTTTCGTCTTTTGTACTTTGATATCTAGCAGCTCCTAAATACTCAAGTTTTCCTTACTTTAATATCTAATAGCTCCTAAATACCTAAATACTTTTTACTTGAGTTTTTAGCACCACCTAAATACCTAAGTATTGTTTACTTGGGTATTTAGCAGCTCCTAAATACCTAAGTAGATAGTACACAAAATACCTAAATACTTTTGTACTTAGTTTTTAATACTTAGTAAATACAATTTTGCCCATCACTGACTCTAACTTCATATCTGAATAATAAACTGTATACGTGCTATATGTTAAATTGAACCTATACTAAATTTTAACCTGTTTAATTGGAGGAGTTATAACGCAAAACAACGTCTCTGATCAATCAGTTGTATGGGAGTTAGATGTTTTAGTGAACCGATTTCGATGATTTTATGGAATAGTTAAGGTAATATTAAAAACGGCTATGTGCAAAATTTTAGTAAAATATCTTCAAAACTCCGGAACTTTTCTATAAATAGTTAAAATTTAAGCAAAGTTTCAAGTACCGCTATCTCGAAAAGTGGAGCCAATAAAGTAAAACTGCCATTAGAAGACTCCAATTAAGTAAGAGCAACTATCAGAACATTTGTGGAAAAAAAGTTGCTTTGATACCACTCTCGAAATATTCTGACTAGAAGAAGGAGCATCATTAAAAGTAGTGATTCAGGGTTTTTACACACTTCTTTAAAAGTTAGTTTATTCTGAAAGCACACCTCTTGCTAAGATATCTAATTATTCGTAATTGTTTGTAGAATACAATACATACTTAAAAAGTTCTTAAAATTAAATGCTTCAAAACCCATCCGCTATAAACCGAAAATTGTGAAATGTTACAGACTTTGAGTTACTTGTCATTTCGTTATTTTTTAATGTACACTTTTCTTACCTACTACAAAGGAAGTGTACACATAAGTGCTAAATGCCCATTTAATTTCAAATCAGAATATGGTGTGCTTTAAAAGTTATGACATAATTAATTGTGCCCCTCCTAAAAATTACATAAAAAATTCACTTGTTTTCATTATTTTTTTTTAATTTAAACACCTATAATTCAAAAGTTATGCAGCAAACTGATCAAAATTTTTTAAGGATTCAAGTATACGTCAGTGAATTATATCCAAAAGCAACCAGCTTGATTTAGTTTACAACAGTGAAAATAAAGCTAAAAAACAAAGGTTAACGGTTTTTTAGATTTGCCCATATACATACTATTCTTCTATTCGAAAAAATTAAAAAAAAAAAAGTTATGAGACATGATAAAAACTTATAAACTTGGTACCAACTTCGGATACAATAAACAACATTCGTCGGATTGTCTCGTAGTTTATTTTTGTTAAGATTTCTACCGGGTGTGGGGCGCACACATGTGCTTTTTTTTAAGAAGTTTTACTTCTATCGCGTGTAAGATGTTGCACTCGTGCTATTAAACTAATGCTTTTTTCTCAAGTAGTTTTGCTCAGTGGAAATTTATACATACGTATGTTAGTAGTAGCGGCACATTGGGTGAACTAAATGCATTCGTACATACATATTTATGTACAACTGTAGGTAATATTGTACGCGTCTTCCCAGGTAGGTTAAGTGCGGGTGATAAACCCATGCAGCATAGTTAAATACTGTGTACATACCTGCAATTAAAATGGGAAAAAATTTTACAATTTCGGCATATGACTGAAAAAAACTCTAAAATACAAACAAATTGTGGTTTCCAAGACATGTACGAAGTGATGCACAGCTTCAACTTGTCAACTCGCGGGAAATTCCCCGATTTGCAGAGAATTTCGGTTTAAGTGGCAATCGGGGAATGAGCTTTTTTTTCGGGGAACTGGATATATTATTTTTACATCTTAAAGTAACCAAATTAGACGGATATGTTAATTTTTTACCATTTGACCGTTTTTAGAGCGACATTTTTTCAATTTGAATCGCAATATCTGCACAACAAGAGGCTTACCAGATACAAGCTATATACCAGATGAAAGCTAAGGTTTTGGGCTGTATTTGTGGAAACCTAGGATAAAATCGACTGACCAGTTTTTAAGAAAATGCCCGAAATGTATATTTTCAGCAGCCCGATTTTTAGTTTTCAGGCGATAACGTTATGACATATTTATATTTTATAAACTCAAGAGATAGCGTTAGGTAGCTTGTTAGGAGACCCTTCTACTGATATCTGCATCAATAACATGGACTGAGTAGTGCGGCCTCAGTGGTACTTTAAAAAATTGCCTTTTTTCGAATTTCAGACAGCAGCCACGCCTACCAAGGCATACGAATCAAAACATCCTGGAACAAAAGCTTCCTAGTTTTTTTGTACTTTAATTCCTGAAAGTTTGAAAAAAATTAAATTAAGGTACGTAGAGACGCTTCTCACATCGCAAAGTATCTCGTAGTGGAGACACGAACCAAAACACATTTACCTCTATATCTTTCCAACTAGTAGCCGGAACTTAATATATAAGGTATCGTTTGAAATGTATTGCTATAGAATAACACTACCCACATGCCCCCTTAAACCGGCAAAAGCAAAAAAACGTTTTGCTTCGCAACACTTTAGCCTAATTTTTAAGAATCCAGTTAATCGTTTATGAAGCTTGAATACATATTCTGGACACACTCTCCAAGACCTTTCCAAAGATATTCCAAACATGTCGATTGGACGTCTGGATAAAAACTTACAAATCTCGTGTATGTATAAGCGAGTCATTTGAGCATTCTACTGTCGTCACTCGCGCGCACTGCCATGTGCTGTGATTATTAGAATGTTTAACTTTTTAGGTGTTCTTGTCCTCAAGCTCATAAAAATTGTTGAATATAATTGTTATGAGGCCGTAAAATAACAAAAAAACAAATAAATTAAGGACGAGCACACCTAAAAAGTTAAACATTCTAATAATAGAAATATTAACAAAAACCAAAAAACCAACAACCACATGATCAAGTGAATTGCAGCGGAATAGCTGCGCTTGATTGTAGTTGGCTTAGAAAAGTGAAATAGTGGAGATAAGCAACACGAAGTAACAAGACAAACTTAACAGTGCGTAGGCAACTGGCTGACTCAGTGGTGATCGTCGGTTCGAATCCTACTGAAAGAAGTCTGATGAGAAAATGTAGTGATTTCCGAAATAGCTACCAATTCTACCATTTTTCAAATTATTGTTGCTTTTCCACAATAAGTTTTCACTTAAAAACGGCCTCAAGCTAACAAAAATTGTTGCATATAATTGTTATAAGGCCATAAAATAAAATAAAAACAAATATTTTGAGGACGAGCATACCTAAAAAGTTAAACATTCTAATAATAGAAATATTAACAAAAACCAACAAAACCAACAACCATATGATCAAGGGAATTGCAGCGGATTAGCAGCGCTTGATTGCAGTTGGCTTAGCAAAGTGAAATAGTGGAGATAAGCAAAAAGAAGTAACAAGACAAACTTAGCACAGTGCGTAGGCAACTGGCTGATTCAGTGGTGATCGTCTGTTCGAATCCTACTGAAAGAAGTCTGATGAGGGAATGTGGTGATTTCCGAAATAGCTTTCACTTCTACCATTTTTTCAAATTATTGTTGCTTTTCCACAACAAGTTTTCACTTAAAAACGGCCTCAAGCTAATAAAAATTGTTTAATATAACTGTTATAAGGCCATAAAATAACAAAAAAAAACAAATAACTTAAGGACGAGCACATCTAAAAAGTTAAACATTCTAATAATAGAAATATTAACAAAACCCAACAACCACATGATCAAGTGAATTGCAGCGGAATAGCTGCGCTTGATTGTAGTTGGCTTAGCAAAGTGAAATAGTGGAGATAAGCAAAAAGAAGTAAGAAGACAAACTTAGCACAGTGCGAAGCCAACTGGCTGAGTCAGTGGTGACCATCGGTTCGAATCTTACTGAAAGAAGTCTGATGAGGAAGTGTGGTTATTTCCGAAATAACTATCACTTCCACCATTTTTTCAAATTATTGTTGCTTTTCCACAATAAGTTTTCAATTAAAATGGGCATCAACTCATAAAAATTGTTGAATATTATTATTATTATTATTATTTTTTTTTTTTTTATTGTCGTAGGAGAAGGAAATGCTTTATGCACTGGCCGGGGGCGCTAGTCTCTATACAACCTTCCCCGAGTGTGGGACTCCCACCGAAGCGTGTTGGGCTACCCACTAAAACCCAAACTCCCACCGCCCGCGCAAGAATCCCGCATCTGGCACCGCAATTCTGCATGTCTTCAGATGCAGGAGCGCGCTGTTAGAGCCTTAGGGCTGCTCTTTTGTAGGGGCGTTTCGTTCGGGTTTCCTCAGTAGACAACCTTTCTCTCGTTTGCAGCGGAGTACGAATTTCACGTATCTCGCAACTGCTTCCCACTTTTCTGCGCTGGAGATCATTACCCCAACTATGTTGTTCGGAGTTATGTCTCCGTGTCTTTCTTCCACCATTCTGCGCGAACTCAAGAAGTGTTCGCAGGTGAAGAATGTGTGTTACACGTTATCTTCGACGTTTCCACAGTAGGGACAGAACGGTGAGTCCACCCTTCCCATTCTATGAAGATATTCTCGGAAGTAACCATGACCGGTGAGGAATTGCGTCAGGTAGAAATCGACTTCCCCATGTGGTCTGTTCAGCCATGTTTGAAGGTCGGCGTTCCAGTTTTGTTGCCACTGCTGGATCAGTTGCTCGCGCGCCCTTGCCGCGGCAGCTGCTCGACCTATCTCGGCACTGAGATTGTAAATCTCTTTTCGCTCGTAGCTCAATTGGCATGACGCCAGAAATAACTAGGACCGCGCCCGCGGCCACTGTACGGTATTTTTTGACTTTCAATGCGTCAGCCCATATTTCTGCCCCGTACAGGAGCACCGATTGCACCGCTGTCATCAGAAGCTTCCTGCTGCATGGCTTCGGGCCGCCCACCTTCGCCATCAGCCGGCTTAGAGCCGCCGTGCTCTGCGCAGCTTTTTCACATACTCCATGGATGTGTTCCCAGAATGTGAGATTGCTTCACCCCTAGGAATTTTGTAGACCTAGAAGTCGTCACGAGTTGAGGTCCGACCATCATATTTATAATTGTTGGAATCCGTTTCCTGGTGAGGAGCACGATCTCCGTTTTCGCTGTAGCCCATTGCAGACCGTGATCGCTCATCCATCCACTGACGTTGCGCATGACCTGGTTTAGCTTGATCTGTGCTATCTGGACGTTTCTTGCTGTTATGACGGCGGCCACGTCGTCCGCGAAGGCGACAAGGAAAGCGCTCTCCGGCATTTCCGTGCGCAACAGACTGTCATACGTGGCGTTCCAGAGGTCCGGGCCAAGTACAGACCCCTTTGCCGCTCCGCCGGTTATACGTCTCTTTCTCTGACCTTGTGTTGTGTCGTACAAAAGCCAACGGTCTCTGAGGTAGTCCCGGATCATATCTAGCAAGTACGTTGGAGCCCTGAATGACCGTTCCAAGGCCTCCAGCATGTCGTCCGATCTTGCCGAGTTGAAGGCGTTCTTGACGTCCATGGTGACTAGCAGCACTATTGGCCGCGCCTGGTGGCAGGCTTCTTCGGC
>NW_023458555.1:89306201-89335749 GCF_013731165.1 Rhagoletis pomonella | reverse complement strand
GCTTTGAAAGACTTCATTGCATTGCAAAACATTTTAACGATTTCTCGGCAGTTGAGGTTTTTGCTGCTACCAAGGGGCTTATACCTAGTTTTTTTTGTTTCAAATTAATGTAAACTGTTGTCTCATGTAGAGTCCGACCTGATTATAAGTTCATTCAAGAACAAATGCTTTTAATAAATTTTAATAATAACAAAAGAAACACATAAACAAATAACTAAATAACATTACAAAAACAATAATCATCCAAGAATCTATTCACTTATTTGCGTACATATATAAATATGTTTTAAAAAATAGTATATCGCTTACACATATCATTGCAATACTTTGTTCCATAGTATTTTTCTTATACAATGTAAAATAAATAGTTCATTCGAAATTACATTTCCTAGTAGCACTCATAGTAGTAAAAATATGCAGCTTCTGCTGACTATAAATGTGTTTTCAATACAATTTGTTAACCCTCCATTAGACGCGTGGATTCTACTCACGCGGTTAGTAACGTGGATTAGACTATGTTCAAACAGGCCAAATAGCTGAGGCAATTAAGCTTTGAAATGCGGCATTGAGTTTGGTGTTCACACACACGTCAGCTGCGCAATTAGCAGTACGAAATCAGCTGCTGGATTACCTACAGTGATGGAAAATTTGGTACAATCGTACCTTTATTTCGATGGGAATTTATATCCTCCTACTTTCTTTATATATGAATAAATATTTATTTTTCAGGTACATCAATCTGCTTTTAGGTAAAGTCTTCCGCAAATTAGGTACAATTTTATAATTCAATTTTCGAGCCCTGATGGAATATCAGCTGTAAAAGAGGACCAGAAACAAACAGCTGATTGCTCTTTGTTCAATAAACATACCTCCAAGTCAAAATGAAACATACCTAGCAGGGTTGTGTAGAGAATCTGATACAAATTAATTGCCAATTAATTATAATAATAGACTTATACTTAATACAAACTGAACAGTAAAGAAAATAAAAGCATATAAATGAGGAAATACAAGTCAAATATGAAGCATATTTTTCTCTGACAAACAGGCGATGCACACATCTCTCGTATGGTACTTGCGTGCATATTTACTACCTTTTCGACAAATTTTCCTTGTGGACTTCGCCGAATGAAGTTTGATGGGATGTCGGGTGGAGGAGGCTGTAAGATATCTTCTATATCGAGTAGGTGCCGCCCTCGACGCTCAGCTTCTCTTGACATCGGTGTTCGATTTGCGGTTTTACCAGCTTCCAAGCACTAATTTCAAAATTATGAAAAAAATAAGCTTATGTTCATATTCTTCATCCATGTATTCGTCCTAATACCAGAGTATGTGCTATGTACCAAACGTATCTTTTATGTATCAGATATTTCAATTTTCATGTAAAGCAACATATAACTATAACAACTATAGAGAAAATATTTGTTGTACACAGTGAATAGAATTAAGATTGCTTATAAACCAAAGTTAAATTCTTAGATATGCGAAAATATCCAAATATGAGACTCTAAGTAAATGTTATTTTATGGAAACACTGAAATGTTTAGACCCGAAATCGTTTCAATTTGCACTACAAAAAAAAAGGGAGTGTCTAATCGCACTTTGCCAGTGTCACCAGTGTAACAGTGTCACCAGTGTACCAGTACCACCAGTGTCGCCAGTGTCACCAGTGTCACCAGTGTACCAGTGTCGGGAGTCCTCGGCTCTGCCAGTGTCACCAGTGTCACTAGTGTCGCCAGTTTCACCAGTGTCACCAGTTTCATCAGTGTACCAGTGTCACCAGTGTCGCCAGTGTCACCAGTGTACCAGTGTCGCCAATGTCGCCAGTGTCGCCAGTGTCACCAGTGTACCAGTGTCGCCAGTTTCACCAGTGTCGCCAGTGTCACCAGTGTACCAGTGTCACCAGTGTCACCAGTGTCGCCAGTTTCACCAGTGTCGCCATTTTCACCAGTGTACCAGTGTCACCAGTTTCACCAGTGTACCAGTATAACCAGTATCGCCAGTGTCACCAGTGTCACCAATGTCGCCAGTGTCACCAGTGTACCAGTTTCACCAGTGTCGCCAATATCGCCAGTATCACCATTGTCACCAGTGTCGCCAATTTCACCAGTGTACCGGTGTACCATTGTCACCAGTATCACCAGTGTACCAGTGTCACCAGTGTCGCCAGTTTCACCAGTGTACCAGTGTACTAGTGTCACCAGTTTCACCAGTATAACCAGTGTACCAGTGTCACCAGTGTCGCCAGTTTTACCAGTGTCACCAGTGTACCAGTGTCACCAGTTTCACAAGTGTACCAGTATAACCAGTATCGCCAGTGTCACCAGTGCCAACAGTGTCACCAGTGTCGCCAGTGTCACCAATGTACCAGTGTCACCAATGTCGCCAATGTCGCCAGTATCGACAGTGTCACCAGTGTCGCCGGTTTCACCAGTGTACCAGTGTCACCAGTGGCACCAGTGTACCTGTGTCACCAGTTTTACCAGTGCCACCAGTGTCGCCAGTGACGGCTGTGTTATCAGTGTCGCCAGTGTGGCCATTATATTTTATATAGAAAAGCGCCGCAGACGAAGTCGGCCGATTTTTTAATCCTTTTTACTATATACTGAATTTTTTTATAGAAAAAGTGCCGGAAGTGAAAATTTGGAATAAAAAGTTTTCCCACATATTAAATTATTGTTTTTATTTTCATACGAATATAAAACAATATTTTAGTATATAATATTTTAACTGGAAAAAATTGCCTGGGGCGCTATATTCTTTGAAATTTTCACTATATATTAAAATAATTATACCCGTATTAAACAAAAAAAAAACAATAATTTGATATACAATGAAAACTTGGAATAAAAGACGGCGTGCGTGATTTTTCATTCCGAATATTCGCCTGCGGCGCTTTTTCTAACAAAAAAATTTTAATATATAGTAAAAAAGATTAAAAATCGGCCGATTTCGTATGCAGCGCTTTTCTATGTAAAACAATATGGCCGCACTGGTGACACTTGCGACACTGTTGTCACATCCGACACTGGTACACTAGTGACACTAGTGACACTGGTGGCACTGGTGAAACTGGTAAAACTGGTGCACTGGTGAAACTGGTGAAACTGGTGACATTTGTGAAACTGGTGAAACTGGCGACACTGAGGACACTGGTACACTGGTGAAACTGGTGACACTGGTACACTGGTGAAACTGGCGACACTGGTGAAACTTGTGATACAGGCGACATTGGCTACACTGGTGACACTAGTGAAACTGGCGACACTGGTGATACTGGTGACACTGGTACACTGGTTAAACTGGCGACACTGGCACACTGGTACACCGGTGAAACTGGTACACTGGTGACACTGGTGAAACTGGCGACACTGGTGACACTGGTACACTGGTGACACTGGTGACAATGGTGACACTGGTGACACTGGTACACCGGTGAAACTGGTACACTGGTGAAACTGGCGACACTGGTACACTGGTGACACTGGTGAAACTGGTGACACTGGTGAAATGGTGACATTGGCGACACTGGTGACACTGGTGAGACTGATGACACTGGTGTTACTAGTGGCACTGGTACACTGGTGACACTGGTACACTGGCGGCATTGGCGACACTGGTACACTGGTGACACTGGCGACACTGGTGACACTGGTGACACTGTTGACACTGGCAACACTGGTACACTGGTGAAACTGGTGACACTGGTGAAACTGGTGACACTGGTGAAACTGGTGACACTGGCGAAACTGGTGACACTGGCGACACTGGCAGAGCCGAAGACTCCCGACACTGGTACATTGGTGACACTGGTGACACTGGCGACACTGGTGGCACTGGTACACTGGTGATACTGGTACACTGGTGACACTGGCAAAGTGCGAATAGACACTCACAAGAAAAAAACACAAAAGTCAATGCAAATTTTAAAATGAACAAAAGTTTTATTTTTTGTATGGAATTAAGATTTGTTTTTTGGAATTATAAAACTTATCTCAGTGTTCCAATAGACAAACTTCCAAATTGTGCACTCGGCAAAAAATGTTACGTAATTAGGCGCGTGGATGACAATTGCAGTCCAATAGTATTCAACTGTGGCTAAAAGTGGTAAATTTGGGTCTAGCCCCTTAATTTTATACCAAGATAGTACTTTAGTATATCACCGACAGCTACTCAAGCGGGCAATGTCATCCTCAACCCAAGTCTAATTGGTAACTGCTAAAAGATGTCGATTGCATATCGTCCCGTTTCTGCGTTAACCTTGTATCTGCAATAGAATCATTCTAGAGAATGTAAGAGAAAATGCCAATTTTCTTCCACTAGGATATAATAAACACATTTTTTACTTAGTATGTCTAGTTCTACTAATACTAGTGAGCACTGACATTAAGGTTTGTTTTATTTTCAAATAGTATGGCGCTTAAATTTTTGTTATAAGTGGTAAGATTACTTTTCCCAAAAAATGTAGATACGTGGTTAACGAAGAAACGGGACGATATGTAATCCACGCTCTAACGGAGGGTTAATAGACAGTAACTGTAGATTTTAAAATCATGATGAAAGTATTGTTGTAACGTAAATAATTCAACAATCCAGTGAAAAGAACCCGAAAGATTTAGGAATTCAACGATTAATTCAAAGACAATCGTACCAATACATGCATTGTCCAAAATAGTAATACGGAAGAGACATTTCAGCATTCTTTGGCTATTTACGTTTCGTTTATTTAACAGTTATTACTTTTTTATAAAAGTGTAGCTCGTTATCTAACAAACACCATGTAAGTTCAAATTTCAAACTTTGTACAAAATTTATCAAAATTCGACAGCTTTTTTAATTAGATCTAGAAACATTCTGAGTATGCAGCTTTGTAGCACGTTCAATTTTATTATACGAAGTGCAATTTTTAAGTAGTTAGGACTTGCCGTTGATTTTTTCAACCTTTTTTGTGGAAGGTGTTGCTGATTTTCTACATACTAAAAAAAATTTTCGAATATACTTTGTATGGAAGAAAATGCGTTAACAAAAAATTGCCAAAAATCTATTAAACAGTTTCAAACATTGATGAACATTTGTTGAAATTTGTCGAATTTTTATAAGTGTTCTGCAAAGTTTGAAATTTTGATTTACAGGGTTTTGTTTAGATAGTAAACTATATTTTCATAAAAAAATAATAAACATTTTTAAAGCAAAGGAATATAGCCAAAACTTGCTAAAATGTTTCTTCCCTAGAATCGGCATCGGCCGTTTCTTCATTTCTTTACTGTTCAGTTTGTATTAAGTATAAGTCTATAATTTTAAATAAAAACTAATTTGGTTTAGCTATGTTGATTTGCCACTTTGAATTTGCAATAATATTTAAGTACCTGCTATTAAATGGCTCAAAACAACACGCATTGCTAATCTTAATTTTTCTATCATAAAAGTTAGATAAAACCTATGTCAAAATATATTTTAGGCGTATAAAATAATATAAATAAATATTTATTGGAAACAAATATATATATATATATATATATATATATTTTTAAATAAAACTTTATAGCAGCCAAATGAACTTTATAAATAGAATGTCAAACGAGTAGGACGTGTTTTCGCAGTGCTCCTTAGTATTTGCTTTTTATCTCGGTAATCTTTTGAAATTTACCAAAATTCGTTTATTTTCTGGCGTGCGTGTGTAGGCTGGCTGACCTACTTAATATATACCTGCCTTGTGTCAGCGCTACGTTCACCTGAAAAATAATATGGCATTCACGCGAAAACATTGAGCACGAAAACCTGCGTCTCCCCCTAAGACTCCTCTAACACCTGCATCAGCTATGTTTGATAGAATGGAGAAGAAATTGTAAGAGCAGAGAGTCTTAATCATCGAACAGTTGACTGCAGTTATGACAGAATCGGAAGAGAGAGTTATGCAGGCGATCGGTGAGTTGGCTGCTGAAACGGCAAATTTGAAGCACTCTATAGCAGCTATTGAAAAAAGAGTAACTGCAGTGGAGAACACGTGCACCGAAGTTCTTACTCTTCGCAGTGAATTGATCGCTGTCCAGACTCACATCTGTGCTCTAGAAAGTAATGCAGCTAATGAGTGTTTGCCGGAAGCACAAGCTTCCGCCTTTGCGTGAGGCTTTCTGCATACGAAGTGCAAAACGCAATAAGCAAAAAAGCAGCAACAATTGCCCTATTGTTGTTAAGTTGCTCTCTGCGCATGACCGCAACCATCTCTTAAAATTTAAAGCTGTTTTCTGCAAATCATCGATCGATTTATTTGCATGAGAGTCGCCAAAAATGCTGCGTGACGTGATGCCATATGCCTCTGAGCTGAGACGGGAGAAACCATTAGTGTCAGCGTTCTCCATTCGTGGGGAAATTTTTGTGCGGCTTAAGTCAAACGAAGAGCCTAAGCAAATGAGCAGCAGATCCGAGGTTAATTCTCTTACCAGCACTAAAACGCAATAGCAACTACATATACACATAAACCGTATGTTAGTCTTAGATTTTTACTTTATGTTTTTTCCAATTTGTGCAAGCTCAGAAAATAAGTCAGTTATGTTATGTATTTTGTCTTTCATTTCAAGCCTAGTTCCCTTCATTTATTATTTGTTTACTATTTTTTTTCTGAACTTCGAACAATTTCTCTCACTCTCTGTCCATGAATGTTTTTGTAACTTTCGGCTATTTTCCTATTATGCTATATTCTTTTTTACTTTGATTTATTTCAATCACATGCATTTACGTTTTTATATGTTCAATGCACCTTGTAATTGCCCTTTCTCTAGCTCAGCATGGTTGGTATAAACCCGGCTAGGAATTCTGCTTCCAGCATTGATGATCCCCATAAGACTTTAATTGATATTATGTGTAAACTGGCGAGTGGCCTTAATGTGGTGCATTTAAATGCGCGAAACCTTAGCAGGTTAGCAGGGATAAAATGGACTATATTAGGAGTATTTTTGTGGAGTCCGGCGTTGATGTTATCTGCGTCTCAAAAGCATGGTTCAATCCTAATATTTCGGACTTCTACTATCACATCCCTAACTAAAATTTTGTGCGGTGCAATCGAACAACTAAGAAAGGGGGAGTTGTTGCAATTTATTGCAGATCTACTCCAAAAATGAGTCTTCTAGCAGTATCGCATAACTCTGATACTGAATTCATTATTGTTGAACTTTCGAACGGTGTAACAAAGATATTAGCGTCTTGTGTGTATAACCCCCATAGGTGTTGCATGTTAGATTCATTTTTTGTTGAATTATCTATGTTTTTGATTGAATATGAGCGTTATTTTATATGTGGTGATTTCAATGTTAATCTCCTCTTAAATGAATCTTATGCCACTAAGCTACTTGACTATGCATCTACTGCAGGTCTTGAGGTAGTCAATAAATTCATACCAACAAGATATGCCAACATTTTTATTTTTTTTTTATTTTTTAGAAATTTGTACAATAATAAATTATTAAACAAATAAACGAAAGGCAGCGCTGGCAGCAAGGGCCTTCGGCTGTCTGTAAGCTTAAGGTAAGGTTAGCTATTAAAATGTTAATGGATGTTAGTTACAAATTATCTTTAATATTATATATACTTTAACAAGTCAGTCTCCTTCAGAAATTTGTACATCTTTACAACGTTCGTGGTTTTAGCCTCTCTCAAAAGATCTAAGGGGTCCGTTGTACCTAGGACCTCTTTTCGGGTTGTGTTGATGATTGGACAACGTAGTATGTGTTGAATTGATGCCGGCTCATCACAAAATGGGCACTGACTGAGTGGAACACGTTGTAGGAGATGTGCGTGCGTGATAATTGTGTGGCCCAGGCGTAGGCGAAGGAATGGCTTAATTGTTGAGAGAGCCAAATCGGCGGCGAAGGTGGGTTTCTTTCGGCAGCGATTGATAGCAGAATAATGATGAGCGTAGGTTTTCCAACTGTCAATTTGCATCTTGCTCCTTTCGTTTGCAACTGCTGTCCAGATATCTTTTTTTTTATATGTAGTTAAACATTATACTTGGTGTTTTTGCAACATTCTTGGCAGCAGTGTCGTTTTCATTTCCAATGATTGCTGTGTGCCCTGGTAGCCACATAAGTTTGATTTTTTGGGGTGTGGCTATTAAAGTGTTGCGTATTGCTGAAACTTCATTCTGGTCCTTAGATGGACATTCGATGGCGTCGATGCATGAGTTACTGTCAGTGCAAATAATAAAATTGCCTCTGTGCAGCTTCGCATAGGTGATGGCTTCGAGAACAGCGGAGACTTCGGCAGTGTACACGGAGCATATTGGGTGGAGGAGACCGTGTCGAATAATCTCTCCATTTTCTTTTGTTACAGCAAATGATGTGTTGTCGCGGGTTTTAGAGCCATCCGTAAACAAGAAATTCCACCCTTTTTGGCTGTAAGATAATTTCTCTTTCGCATACATTGCCTTGTATTTTTCTTTGGGCGTATTTGCTTTTGGGAGTTGCAAAGTTTTAATTGTATGAGGGATGTTGTAATTCATCCACTGTGGACTGTTAGTGGATATTCTAGGCCTTGAAGTAGGTGGAATCCCAAGTAGATATGCCAACAATTCGCATCCTAGCCTATTAGATCTTATTATCAGCTCTAGTCTACACCATGTTCTTAAATTCGACAACATTTTTTTTTTATTTCTGACCATGATCTAATTTTTTGTGCAGTAGATGTTGTGCAGTAGATGTTGTTGTTGATACTTTTATGTATCGTGATTTGAAGTCTGTAAATGTTAGTGATATGTTTACTAGTCTGTCAAATGTTAACTTGGATGACTGTTGGTACGTTGAAACTGTAGATGCAAAACTTGACTTTCTAAACAAAACTTTGACCAAATTATATTATGATCATGTTCCATTACGTACTGTAAAGGCTATGAATAGTTCGTGTCTCTGGTATAATAAAAAAGTCAGCTCCGCTATAAGAGTTCGAAGTAAATTACATGCAAAATGGAGACGAAACAATACTGACTTTGCTTGGTCACAGTACAAAATAGCACGAAAAAAGCTACCGCCATTATAAGACGTGCGAAGCGATGGCTCTGTAATTCTAAATTGAACCCGTCTCCACCATCAAAAGACTTGTGGCGCAATCTGAAAAACTTAAATGTGTACGGAAAACTTGAGTCTGAATGTGAAATTGACCCTAACGTACTGAATGATTATTTCACCAGCGCCTTTAAGAAAAGTAATAGTCCTAGCTCATAACTTTACTTACAATTTTGTCATTAAAGAAAAATTTGAATTTGCCGGAGTAACCGAGGCAGAAGTTTTGAAGTTTGTTATGTGTATCAAGTCCAATGCCATTGGTGACGATGACATATCGTGAATTTTGTGAAGATTGTGCTGCCATTTAATCTGGGCACACTAACCCATGTTACCAATCACTGCTTCACAACATCATACTTCCCAACAGAATGGAGGAAGGCTGTAATAATCCCTGTTGCCAAAAAGAGTATTGCTACTAGCCCCAGTGATTATAGGCCGATAAGTATATTGCCAGCGTTTTCGAAAGTATGTGAGTCACTGATGGCAGCGCAAATTTCATTATTTATTCATGAAAATAATCTGTTATCCCCACTGCAGTCAGGGTTTAGACCTAAGCATAGCTGCACTACGGCTATGCTGAAAATTCTTGATGACATAAGGATACGACTTGACAATAGTGATTTAACTCTTTTTTGCCTCCTGGACTTTTCTAAAGTATTTGACTTAGTAAATCATAACCTTCTTTGCACAAAGCTTAAATATTTCTTTGGATTTTCTGACAGCTCTATTAAACTTATGACCAGCTACGTTGCGGGGAGAACGCAAAAGGTGAGGGGCAAGACTGCTCCCTCAATGTCTTGTAATATTGTCTCCGGTGTACCACAGGGCTCTGTCCTTGGTCCTCTTTTGTTTAGTCTTTTTGTTAATGATGTTTACTCTGTGTGTCAGTATGTCAATATCCACCCATATGCTAACGACATTCAATTGTAAATTGCAATTTGAAAATGGTCGCCGGTGATATCGTCACTAATGAGGATTTAGTGACATCGTCGCACTTGCTGTGAATCCTAAACGACATATAGCTGACAATGCCAATGGTGACAATGTCATGCAGGTGTACTCCTATCAAAGACTTATAACAGACAATATCTTGCAGCGGTCACTTATAAAAAGTCCATTGCAAGATACTGTCGCTTGAATGTCATTAATGATCACTGCATGACCAAGTTATGCAGATGACATCAAAGACGAAATTACCATTTTTAAGAAAAATTCATGAACGACTTACATACAAACGGAGCCCAAAGTCATTTTAGACGTAAATTTTCCAAACAAGACTCTTAAGTGACGAATGTGCATGACATTCGCTACGGGGTATTCATCTAGCCGCGTTGGTCTTGTGGAAGATTTGTGTTTCAAAATTAATAGTGACCTGTCAGCAATTTCACAATGGGCTCGTGGTAATTGTTTGTTGGTAATAGTGCCCTCATGTTTACTGACAAAATAAAAAATTTTGGCTTCGTTGTCAATTTTATGTTGAGCTGTTCTAACCACATAAATAAAGTTGTAAGTAATGTGTATCAGGGTTGCTGCGAATATTCGCATTCGCATCCGCAACCGCTGAGCTTCAGCATTAATTTTAACATTCGCATTCGCAATAATCAATGCGGAGCTTTTGCGAATGCGAATATTTTGCAAGTGGACCGATAAAACGTATATATGGCAAAAAAAATTACATATTGTAGCCAATATTTTTGCCTGTGGTCGTAGGAGTATTTGTGTAAAAAAACTGGTCAAATGTCATATTTATCAACTTTGATAAAAATGTCTTTAAAATATTATTTCGTAAGCTATATAACCGAGCTATCAATGGGCAGACATAAAAGTTCCCACTTCTACTTGACCGTTGACGTAAGTCAAAGAGAACTGATTTGCTTGACCTTAGTTTGTCGGTCCAAACAGGAATCTTTATTTACGGTTGATGGATAGCTCGTTTCCAATGGATGGTGGCAAGAAAGTGGCTGACTTGCGTGTAATGATTTTGTATTGCCGGCTTATGGTGACTCAATTGCTGTCAAATGAATAGTCCAGATTTGATGCTCACAACTTCTTTATTCCACGCAACAACATGGCTGGGGATTTGCCGGAAGGAATGTGACGGCAACTTTTGCCTCTATTAACTCGATACAAGAAAAAAAGGATTTATACAGTCAGCCTTTTTCCTTACATTTGCTTGGACGACGTCGATTTCCCTTTCCACTTTCCACTGTGGGGTGAGTATTGACTCCCCGAATGTCGCCAGCTTTTAATACAAGCTTTTAATACACTTCAATTACTTGGTTTTAATTCCGTTCTTGCGAGGGCTGATGAGTGTGGTTCGCTCCGTGTCCAATTCGGAAAAAGGAAAGATATTTTTCTAGCGTCGTGGTATGTGACCACCGATTCTTTTGTCGTATGTCAGTGTGGGCGTTTTCATAGTGGTCATGCCAATTCGTGTCTATACTGATATAATGGTTCGTGTCTAGAATAACTATTGGTTACGAACACTCATCTGGCATCCCCCCCATTTTGAAGTTTAGCTTTAACAGTTTTGTTATGTTTACATTTATCATAATCGTTCTTATGTCTATTATTTGGCCAATAAAAATAATAGATCATTATCCCCCTCTCATATTCAGCGACACGTTAACAAAAAAACCTGTGGGGCGTTTAGTAGGGATATGAGAATGGTGGTTCAAATGCGATTCACGGCCTGTACGTTAGACCCCTTACATCGACATCGTTCTACATGATCTTCGTCAAACCCATCCTGACTCGTTCAGTTCGCCTCTGAGCGCATATGTATGTACACATGTTCCGTCTTTACTATTTAGTTTCCGTACGCATTACATAAGCTACGGTAGATGAAAGGCATTGGTAAATTATTTGGTTATGAATCTTTTCTTGTTTGCTTTGATTGATTTACTAGCAATGTACTGATATAATATAACAAAACTATGGATATAACAAAACTAAACTTAATTAATTTATTCAAGTCGTGTACCCTGTAATAAGGCAAAATCAAGGGAGTATGGAGGCCCGCCATATATTCATCGAAATTCATGTTAACGTGTTGTGATTAAATCGGCGGAATAATTGCCAAGCACTTGGTGTTTAGCATAGATCAGTTCATATGAATTCGAACCAAGTTTCCGTGAAACATAGGCTCTAATTTTTGGTAGTGCATAGCCCTCTCCGGCCACGGACTGTTTAGGATTGGGAATGTACACTTCCGAGCCTATCTCGAAATGGCGTTCTCTTTTGCGGGTCAATGTCCGTTGTGCGGCTTGTTGATATTGTTCGAACTGTCTGTCTCGAATTTCATCAGCCAGAACTATACGTTGTTCCACCTCCTAGGTATGGTATGGATTTACATCCAATAATAATTTATATTCGTTTCCATCTTTCACATTTTCACGACCGGTGTGTAGGAAATATGGCGTGTAGCCCGTGGCGGAATACTCTGAGGTGTTAATATCATGAATAACACGAGAAAGATTGTTTTCGGAGGAGGAATGTTCAAGAAGATAAGCCATGTGAGCACGTAATCCAAGTTTAATGCTTTTGTTTGTCGCCTCTATCTGATTGGCTTGTGGATGGTACAAAGGCGTTTTCATGTGTTTGATATTATAATCGGCACAAAGCTTTGCGAAAGTTTGACTAACGAATTGAGTACCATTATCTGATATAATGATTTCGGGGCAGCCATTCACCGTGAATATATGTCGAAGATAATTGACTACGGATATGGCGTTTGCGTTTTTCATGGGCTGCGCGCAGACATATCGCGAGTAACAGTCGATGGCTACGAAGATCCATTGGTTACGATTTTTAGACATGGGCAGCTTACCGATGGAGTCGTCGTTTTGGTTCTCTATATTCGCCGTGGGGTGTTTTGGTGATCTCATTACTTGGTTTAATGCGGTGGCATAGTTCACATTGCCGAACGTACTGCTAAACGGACTCATACATGTTTGCCTAGTAATAGCGTTGTGAGATACGTCTATAAGTTTTCCAAACACCCTGATGCGAATGTTGATTATGATTTTCATCGAGGATTTTTGCTCTGTCAGAAGATGGTACACAAGTGTCCACAGTATTTCCGCACTTTGATTGGAAAATTTCAATCGATGATATAGGAGGTTGTTCTCGATTTTATATCTATCTAATGGTTGTTTTGAGGTCATGGCATCCATTTTTTTGTACCATTTATCGCACGTGTTTGGGTCAATGTTGATCACGGATGTGACTGGGGTACGATTAACGTGAAAATTACTCGGAAGGTCAATCGGATCGGATCGCCCAACGGCATAAACGTCCAGTTGGCTCTTTGAGAGTTTGTAGCCAGCGCAAAGCTGCATGGTTCGTTACCACAACCAATTCACGACCCTCAAAATATGGATGGAACTTTTCGATCGCTAAGAGAACGGCTAGGCGTTTCCGTTCGGATGCTGTGTAATTTTGTTTGGATTTCGAGAATTTCTTAGAAAAATACTGAACCACACGTTCATTCCCATCATGTTCTTGTACTAGAACAGCACCCGCTGCAATAAGCGAGGCATCGGTATAAACCTTGAATGGTTTTGAATAATCGGCCATAGTCAGAACGGGAGTGGTAGTTAAACACTCTTTGAGTTTGAGAAAGGCTTGTTCAGCAGCGGTATTCCATTCAATGGGTCCTTTTCGGTTTCCTTTATACAATTCACACAGAAGAGCTGTGATCTCCGAAAAATTTGGAATAAATTTACGGTACCGCCTGCTGCACCAACGAACCGTCTGACTTCTTTTGCCGTTTTGGGTCATGCAAATTCGACAATAGCTCGAATACGAGATGGATTCGCAGATAGACCCTCTTGAGACAAAACGTAACCCAGGAATTCACGGTGAATTTCTCAACCCCATCGTCATGCGACGAAAAGCGTAAAGTCTGTTACCGAATGCAAAAGCGGTTTTCAGTTGACTCGATTTTGCCAAAGGAATTTGAAAGAAAGCTTGAGACAGATCAATACGGGTTAGGTATTTTGCTGATTTTAGTCGAACTAAAATTTCATTAGTATCCGTAATTGGATAGGCATTTGTAACGGTGATTTTATTCAATTCTCTTGCGTCCAAGCACACGCGACACGGCTTTTTTCTTTACAGCCAGAATTGGTGACCGCCAAGGGCTTTCTTCGATGGTCATAATGATGTCACGACTACGCATTTTTATCCAATTCGGCTTGAACTTGTTCAGCCACATATGGCGATACTGGATACTGGCGTTTCATGACGGGTTTTACATCACCCGTATCAATTACGTGTTCGATCTGATTAGTGACATTTAAAGGACCAGATTCAGGAGTTGGATTAAAAAGTTTGAGAACGGCGTCCAACATTTGTCTTTGATCTGGGGTGAGATTATGTGGAAAGCTGACGCTAGTTAGTTTTGGGGTATCTATGTCGCCCTCTAAACCGAGTGTAGAAGTGTCATTTGGCTCCAGATCATTACTCATAGAATATATCTGAGCTTGTTCTTTTCTACTCCATGGTGGCTGGTTACAAAAATTACTAAATTCATCCGCCGTAACCATTTCGACTTTAGCGGATGCAACTTCTTCAGTATCACCTTTGGCTGTATGTTTTAAAAATCGCTGAACTTTCTATTGGCTCTGCACCAGTTCGAAAAAGAAGGCCGCAAGGAATGTCCAGCCCATAATTGGGTGTTTCAGTAAGATAGGCACTACAAGAGTTGGCACAAGTCGGGTAAGACTACCAACCGTATATAATACATTCACTTTACCCATGGCCTTAAAAGAAATCGAATTATCGGCGAGACCAATGGATGCTTTGGTAGGTTGCAACTGTCCCCATTTGTACTTCTCATAAAATGTTTGTGAAATGACTGTGACTTGGGCTCCACCATCAAGTAAAACCGCAAGAGACTGGTAGTTAACCATAACCGTGAGATAATCGCGACAATCGTTCGGCATATTATATGTCAAGCATTTTTCTGAGATAAAGAAAACATCGCGGAGTCGTGGTGGGTTAACTTTGTTGTCTCCGTTTTGATTGTGATTAGGGACTGGAGCTGAAGTAGGTTTGGTAATTGGTGGTGTTCGTTCAGAACATTGGGTTGATGGTTCTTTGCCATCCCTTTGAGTTTGATTATACTCGTTAAGAATCAGAGTAGAATTATTACTGGAATTCGGCACTGAAGATCTGTCGATTTGTAGAGGGACTTCGGTCGAATGAGGATTGTTAGAGACAGTGGATTTAGAAAAGGTTGTGGATTCTGAGTACGATGGACCACTATTCCCAAGGGATTCCCTTACGCGTTTTTTGAACACGGGCATTGATCAGACGTAACCCCCGGTCGTGTACATTTGTAGCAGATCACCCTATACTGTTGGGTTCGACACTTTTTGAAGTGATGGCCCCACACGAGACATTTTGCACATCGTACATTTTCGTCGCCCTTAACAGCGAGAAATGGGTCGACGATAGTTCATACTTTCGTATCATTCCCCTTTGGCTTTTTGTCGTTTTTATAATCCTCAACTGGTTTCGAATACCTACGTTTCTGAGATGCTTTAATTGGTTTCTTTTGCTTGTTCACGTATGCACATTCCCTGTCATCGGAGTCGGATCCAGGAAACGAAGCGGTATATTCCGAATGTGAAGACTCATCCGGTGAATCATGTATTGCCGAAATTTCCCGTGGCGCTGATCGCTGTCTATCCGAACGGGTTCTTTCCGGACGGTGTGTGCGCACGCAATTGCTCCAACGTGTGGACTTGTCGAGTGTGGACGAGTTCACGCAGATGATCGGATAACAGGAATTACCCTGCAATTGGTATGTCAAGCATCGATATGTTTCAGCAGTGTTTGCGAACGTGGATCGAGTTTAATCTGTGCATATGATATTATTACTTGGGCCAGCAAAAATCTTGATAATCTCCGAAGTTTCTCAGTTCGGTGAAGTACCATTGTCGAGCGGCCCCCGTGAGTGTGGGTACCAAACGCGTTACCAATTCATAGTCGGGTACTCCAATCTTATATCGAAATGAGCCAATAATAGCCAAATAATCTTCAACCGATAGAAATTTTTCGTTCACATGAACGCCATCGAATTGAGCACGTCCCATCCATGATGGTAAGCCTCTCAATTTCCTATCCATTGCATCCGTTTGGGCAGATTCTTCGAATATATTGGCTTGATTTGGTCGTGATTGTGGTGGACCGGATAGCGAATAACTCGGATATAAATGAGAAGGTTGATTAATTGGTTCTTGGATATGAGACGTTCTAACACCACGGTAGGTATTGATCGTTTGAGTTTGTAAGGTTGCAGGACCACCCAAAGAACCATGCGGAGGATCCACCGAGGGTGGTATCCAGGTATGATTCCAGGTCGTTGGCATGGTTTGGTTCATATCACGAACGTCAGGAATATGTGTCTGCAACTGAATCTGATCACGGAGCATTTGCTGTTGCATCTGTGTTTGGGCTCTCAGCAACTCAGACATCATTACAGACAGTAGGGTTTTGGTTCCATTCCGCCTGTCACTGAATTAAGAACGGCTGGTTGAGCATTTGAATTATCCGTACTGGTGGTCAGGGTATACCGTGGTTCAGTTGCCTGAAGCGATGTCGGTATATTATGGTTTGGAATCGAATCTGGTATGGTTAAGGGTAAGTGTTGTGATGGAACAGTATTATGAGTTGAACTCATTGTTTCCCGTTCATTCTCAAAACTATGGAAAGTCGGGTTCAAAATTAATTGGGGATCGCACGTCGGGATTCCCGTATTCGGTGAAGACATCCGAAGCTCACGAAGTTTCGACTGAAATTTTCCGATCAGATCTGCCTGGCGTGAAGCCGACTCAGGTTTTAGCTTCAACCGAGCGGTTCGATAACAATAATGTATCATTTGATGAAGAAGACCCTGAGGTGTTAACACCTCATTCGCCTTCAGTTCCCGATATGCTCTCTCACATATTTCCAACTCATTCATTTATATATTTATTATTATTTTATTCTATGAGTATGTCGTTTTGAATATCCACTTTCAAAAATAATGCCGCATAAATCGATCACTATTTGAATATTGCTTTAAATCTAATTAGTTTAACAAAAAATTCACGCTCAATTGGTTGTATATCTCATGTGATTTTCGGTCCAAAATTTTGTTTAATATTATACCGAACGTGAGCTGAGAATGGCGTTTAACGCACTAGCTCGAATCTTTTTATGGACCAAGTTGTTTGCTCCCGGGATGCAGCGAAGGCCTTGAATACTTGGGAGTATTACCTGTATCTCCTTTGGTTCCTTCTGTCGCCAACAAGGTCCGCAACAAAGATCAAGACTATCCACCCCCGAATTTACCGGAAGACCAAATCAGACTGAGAATATTCAACCAGATTGAGAATGGTAAACGATATTAATTTGATACGAGTTTCAAATTTTATTGGGAATGAATACCCAGAGAAATTACAAAAAAATAAAGGAAAATTAGTAGTTTGGTTCAATTAATATTAGCCGTGTTATCGGTTACGTTGCTTGAACTTATACCGAAAGACGAAATGAAAAATTATCGGTTCAAAAATCTTGACCGTCGATGTGTGGTGTTACTTGATTAAAAAAATTCAATTAACTTGCTTTTCAGAATGGCGAACTGAACTGAATGAGTATGGTTATAACTGCTGATCAATGGTGTTCGCATCGCAGATCGTCACCATTCACCCCCGCGGAAATAAATAATCAAAATATCCACAAAAATTTTGATTGAAAACGAGCTCCAATAAAAATCAATTAAATCATGCCGTGTGAAGACTGAGGTTGATATTGATTTACAGTGATTATGAATTCAAAAGATAATTATTTGATTCAATCTCAATGATGATTTATAACAGCAGAATTTCTAAAAGAAAAAATGTATCAAAAATCTATTAAACTCGAATATGTATGGTTCACCGACGTACAATTTTGTGACCAAGAAAATGAGAAAAACGACTAAAAGATTTTAATTTTTCCTTAAATCTAATTTTATGATGTATTAAATTGATTCGATGATGAAATTGCTATATTCCCTCAGCTGAGCACGCGGTTATTTTATGCCGGGATTAAGTGTGGTTATGTTCAACAAAAACTTATTCTTTTTCACCCGTTTAGTTGGGCGCCAATGATTTACCTTAGTTTGTCGGTCCAAACAGGAATCTTAATTTACGGTTGATGGATAGCTCGTTTCCAGTGGATGGTGGCAAGAAAGTGACTGACTTACATGTAATGATTTTGTATTACCGGCTTATGGTGACTCAATTGCTGTCAAATGAATAGTCCAGATTTGATGCTCACAACTTCTTTATTCTACGCAACAACATGGCTGGGGATTTGCCGGAAGGAATGTGACGGCACCTTTTGTGTCTATTAACTCGTTACAAGAAAAAACGGCTTTTTACAGTCAGCCTTTGTCCTTATATTTGCTTGGACGCAGTCGATTTCCCTTTCCGTTTTGTTATGTTTACATTTCTCATAATTGTTCTTATGTCAATTATTTGGCCAATAAAAATAATAATTCAGAACATAGTCCTCTTAATAATACCTGCTTTGGCTTCTTTCTTTATTATGATTTTGTTGGGCCAATCTTAAAAACAAAAAAAAAAACTAGACACAAAAGAAGAAAGTGTGCACTGTAATTCTTAACAACATTTTCGTGATTTGCGTTTGATTCGTGAGTCGGTTTGGATGTGTTTGTGAAAATAAATATGTGTTAGTTACACCAACATGACTCCCGGCATGACTCTGAATGATTCAACTGTGTGTAGTCGAAGGCGAGTCAACACGTACACAAATGACTCGTGACTCAGACTTACCGCGTATGCCACCTATTACATTTATTCGTTTGAATAATTTCAAATGGGGCTCTTTGGGGAATTTATTTTTAGCAAAAATTTAAAAAAACAGTAGTTTTGTTTACTTGTTGGATAATATTTTTTTCATAGGGATATACACAGGATCCTTGGCTAAAAACTTCGGTGGTAAAACTGTCCCTTCTTTGCTATTTAAAGTCAATGAGTAAGCACGACTTTGAAAACAGAATTTTGTTTAAAAATAATAATCTATTTTCCATATCCACCTATTTAGCTCGCTATAAGCACAAATTTTTCAAAGCAGTCGCAGAAGAAAGTGTTAAAAATGAATTACAAAAACTTAAATCGAAAAGTGCTGACAAAGTTACAGGTTCTCCAAATTCTGAAACAACATGACGTATGTATCTGGTTTGTAAGCGCTGTTTAAACAACGATCTCGCCATTATGCTAGATTCTAATGGTTTTTCAAAAATACTTGACATCCGCATTCGCATTCGCATCCGCGGATGTTAGCTGTTAGATATTCGCATCTGCATTCGCATCCGCGGATGTCTAAAATTCCACATCCGCAACATCCCTAATGTGTATGTTGTTTTACGCAGACTACGAATGTCAGCGTCATTTACACCTTTGGAGAGAAGAAGAAAATTGGCTATTCAACTCATTGTACCGCAAATAACGTAGTCTGAGCTTGTTTATAGCAAACTTGATTCTATTTCGTCCCATAAAATAGATGTTGCGTTTAATAATGTTACGCGTTACCTCTATGGCCTAAGAAAATATGACCACATCTCTTCGTGGAGAACCAGAATTCTGGGATGAAATATTTTTAATTACCTAGCCGCTACAAATTGTACATTTATGTTCAAGTTAATAGAAGTCCAAACCCTATACGAGAATTTAAAATTAACAAGGTCAAGCAGGCATCATAATCTGATACTCCCTAAATACTCCTACTTTCCCTCATCAAGGCTGTTCTTCGTTAATGCTATGAGGCTCTGGAATTCCATTCCTGAATCTTTCAAGGCTGTTATGAATAGGGGTAACTACAAGGTGATAATTCATAATTATTTTAAAACTTTATGATGAATGTAATTGTGATATGGCTGTTCTATTTTCTTTGTCTCTGTCTCTTTTCTCATAATTACATAATAAAATTTCTGTGTTCCAATTGTGTATATAATAAAAACGACAACTTTTAATTTGTAATGTTTAACAGTAAGTTTTAATTTTAATTTCAATAAATAAATTTTTATTTATTTTATTTTTATTTATTTTATTTTTATTTTATTTTCTCCTTTTAACTGATGATTTACTATTTTAAATAAATATATATATATATAAATTTTTTCAATTTGCCGAACTCTTAGTTTTGAGTTTACACAGCATTATGTTAAGGAATTAAATTTTGTGTAATACCAACTAGTTGATGTACTATAAAATACAAAAAAGTCTTACAGATATAACCCCTTTCTTTAAATACATTAAATCAAATCAAATTAAATAAATTGGACTACCATTGTAAGACTATGTTCAAACAGGCACCAATTATTTATTGGCAATTAAGAACCTTTTCACCAATTTAAGCCTTCATTTTTACCTAATTTATCCTCCAAAAATTCAAATTATTAATTGCCAGTTAATAATTAATTGGCAATTAATTTGTGTCAGATTCTCTATGCAACCCTGCTGGGTAAGTTTAGTTTTGACCTGGAGGTATGTTTATTGAACAAAGAGCAATCAGCTGTTTGTTTCTGGTCCTCTTTTACAGCTGATATTCCATCAGGTCTCGAAAATTAAATTATAAAATTGTACCTAATTTGCGGAAGACTTTACCTAAAAGTAGATTGATTTACCTTAAAAGTAAATATGTATTCATATATAAAGAAAGTAAGAGGATATCAATTCCCATCGATACCCTATCAACTTCTGCACTCACATTAAAAAAAATTTGGCAATTGAAATAATCTCTTTGAGCAGCGCGAGACGAAACTATGTTGTAGAAAAGATGAATCTCTTTCCTCCCAGTTCTTCGATCTGAACTTTTAAAAAGAAATATTTTGCGTCTATCTAGCGAAATCAATTGCAGTTGCATTACTTTGACCTTCCTTCTGTATCATTTGTATGCCCCTTTACATAGGAGGGAAGCTATTAGACCAGTTGCCCGCACCAGAAATTGCATTGAAATGTTAATAAAAATAACAACTGATTCCTGAGAAGTTATTTGGCTACGTTCCAAATGTACCTAAAATTGTGCGTTTGTACCGAATGCACTTTCAAACTAAATAAAGGTACGATTGTACCAACTTTTCCATCACTGTAGGTAATCCAGCAGCTGATTTCGTACCGCTAATTGCGCAGCTGACGTGTGTGTGAATACAAAACTCAATGCCGCATCTTAAAGCTTAATTGCCTTAGCTAATTGGCCTGTTTGAGCATAGTATAATCCACGCTACTAACCGCGTGAGTCGTATCCACGCGTCTAATGGAGGGTTAACAAATTGTATTGAAAACTGAGTAGTACTAGTAAATGTAATTTCGAATGAACTATTTATTTTACATTGAATAAGAAAAACACTATGGAACAAAGTATTGCACTGATATGTATAAGCGATATACCATTTTTTAAAAGATATTTATATATATACGCAAATAAGTGAATAGATACTTGGATGGTTATTGTTTTTGTAAAGTTATTTAGTTATTTGTTTATGTGTTTCTTTTGTTATTATTAAAATTCATTAAAAGCATTTGTACTTGAATGAATTTATAATCACGTAGTTTTTTTAAGGAATCGGCATTGGCATCGGCCGATTCTTTGCCCTTCGGCTGATTAATCGGCATTGGCAAAAAAATTGGGAATCGGTCGGACTCTACATGAAACAACAGTTTACATTAATTTGAAAAAACTAGGTATAAACCCCTTGGTAGCAGCAAAAACCTGAACTGCCGAGAAATCGTTGAAATGTTTTGCAATGCAATGAAATGTACAATAGGGGCATTCTCGAAGTCTTTCAAAGCCCTTGCACGGTGCACGGATTGCACGAAAAAAAAAACCGGCTTTCCTATGGGATATCTTTGCAAACCGTTCACCGTGCAAGGGCTTTGCAAGACTGCGGGAATACCACTAATGTTTTTCAAAATTCAGCATAAGAGAGATGAACAGGGTGAAAGAGTTAATGCTGGAAATTAAATATAAAAATAAATAACAATACCTACCTTTAATTACTTTTCTATATTTCGCGTATTATTGTCCTCGTTCCAAAATCCCTGAAATGTGTTCGTCAAGTTTTACCTCCTAAATTTTTTATTTTTTTTTCGTAGGAGAGGGAAATGCTTTATGCACTGGCCGGGGGCGCTAGGCTCTATACTACCTTCCCCGAGTGTGGGACTCCCACCGAAGCGTGTTGGCTACCCACTAAAACCCAAACTCCCACCGCCCGCGCAAGAATCCCGCATCTGGCACCGCAATTCTGCATGTCTTCAGATGCAGGAGCGCGCTGTTAGAGCCTTGGGGCTGCTCTTTTGTAGGGGCGTTTCATTCGGGTGTCCTCAGTAGACAACCGTCCTCTCGTTGGCAGCGGAGTACGAATTTCACGTATCTCGCAACTGCTTCCCACTTTTCTGCGCTGGAGATCATTACCCCAACTAAGTTGTTCGGAGTTATGTCTCCGTGTCTTTCTTCCAACATTCTGCGCGAAATCAAGAAGTATTCGCAGGTGAAGAATGTGTGGTACACGTTGTCTTCGACGTTTCTACAGTAGTGACGGAACGGTGAGTCCACCCTTCCCATTCTATGAAGATATTCTCAGAAGTAACCATGACCGTTGAGGAATTGCGTCAGGTAGAAATCGACTTCCCCATGTGGTCTGTTCAGCCATGTTTGATGGTCGGCTATCAGGGGGTGCGTCCATCGACCTTTTGTGCTCGCGTTCCAGTTTTGTTGCCACTGCTGGATCAGTTGCTCGCGCGCCCTTGCCGCGGCAGCTGCTCGACCTATCTCGGCACTGAGATTGTAAATCTCTTTTCGTTCGTAAGCGAGTAGCTCAATTGGAATGACGCCAGAAATAACTAGAACCGCGTCCGCGGACACTGTACGGTATGCAGAAGCAATGCGTAGTGTCCCTCTGCGCTGTACCGAAGACATTTGAATCCGGTATTTTTTGACTTTCAATGCGTCATCCCATATTTCTGCCCCGTACAGGAGCACCGATTGGACCGCTGTCATCAGAAGCTTCCTGCCGCATGGCTTCGGGCCGCTCACCCTCGCCTTCAGCCGGCTTAGAGCCGCCGTGCTCTGCGCAGCTTTTTCACTGAGGTAGTCCCGGATCATATCTAGCAAGTATATTGGAACCTTGAATGACCGTTCCAAGGCCTCCAGCATGTCGTCCCATCTTGCCGAGTCGAAGGCGTTCTTGACGTCCAGTGTGACTAGCAGCACTATTGGCCGCGCCTGGTGGCAGGCTTCTTCGGCTTTATGTACCGCCTCGACTACTTCGCCAATTGCTCCTATAGTTGAGTGTCCCTTCCTGAAGCCATGTTGTCGGGGTGAAAGGCCTCCCTCGCTTTCTATGGCTGACGTCAAGCGTAATTTGAGCAGACTCTCCATCATTTTGCCTGCTGTGTCTAGCATGCAGAGTGGCCGGAAGGATGAAGGAGAGTTTGGGTCCCTTTTGCCCTTGGGTATAAGCACCAGTCTCGCCTTCTTCCATTGGCTTGGGAAAACCCGTGCCCTAAGGCAGCTGTTGTACATGTTAAGCAGAAGATCAGGGCTCGTTTCCGCTGCTAACCTTAATCCCTCCGCTGGTATGCCATCTGGGCCTGGAGCCTTGCCGGCTTTCATGCTTCGCAGGGCTAGCTTCAGCTCGTCTGTCGAAAACAGTGGTGCCTCGGCTTGCTCCTCGACGAACACTGTGTCGGCTCTTAGTGGGTGTGTGGGAAATAGCGCATCCACTATATTCTTAACTCGGGCCTCATCCATCGCCTGTGATGATGTATGGAACTTTTTCATCACTATTTTGTATCCCTGGCCTGGCACTTCGTCACATAGCGCTTTCAAGCAGTTCCGTTTATTCTTCTGTATCTCGGCCCCAAGTGCTTTCTTAGCGATTTTGTAGGCTGCTGCTCTGGTCAGCGCCTCAGGTCTACCACGAGCGCGCGTTGCGAGTCTCCGCATTCTATGGCAGGCCTTTCGCAGCTCAGCAATTCGGTCATTCCACCAGTATACCTGCTTTTTACCTGACCATGCTCTCCTCTGTGGCATTGAGGCTTTGCACGCCCGGTGAATGCAGCGCATAATTTCTTCGAGCAGCTTAGTACAAGACTCCCTGTTGTGGATCTCTCCCGTTGTGGGTGAAATACCTTAGGAATCTGCTAGGAGTGACGTATCGAACTTGCGAACATCGACCCTAGACGGGTGCCATCCTGGTTTCCTGCGAGGGATACTACGTGTTTGCCCTCGCGTTATGTCAGTGACTGGGAAGGTGATGTAGTCGTGGTCGCTACCACTCAGGTCTTCCATCCGGCCTTCGATATGTAGGGGTCGTTCCGGTGTTGAGGATGGTCAGGCCAATGCGGGCTGCCATTTCAAGGACCAGTCTTCCCCTGGTGTTTGTTTGGGGCATACCCCATTCCACGCCTCTTGCGTTGAAATCTCCATCAACAATTATGTGGTCGGTTATGTCGCGCAATTCGTCTTCAAGGTCTTCGAGCTTTTCCCTGAAGACAGAGACTGTGTCGTTTGGAGACAGGTAGCAGCTCACTAGCGTGATTTGCGCCATTTTAACCCAGACGTAGCAGCGTCCGACCCCGCTGCTCTCTGCGCGATGTTTGGGGTTAGCAATCCATATCGCGGCCGAGCCTGATTGGTCAACATGCCAGGTTTCCTTTGTTCTATAGGGTTTACTGATGATGACAGCGTCTGCTCTTAGTTCAAGAACCAATTGGTCCAGCAGGTCATCAGCTACCCTACTCCTGTTCATATTGCCTTGTATAAATTTAATCATATTCTCCCAAGCTTGGACTTAGCCTTAGCAAGGGCATCCCTGCACGCTGCCGACCCGGGCAGGTGATTGGCATTTTTCTGTCCATCTCCTGCCGAGCACAGGTAGCAGCTTGGGCTTTCTTTACATGCAGAGGCTATGTGGCCCTGCTGACCGCATTTCCAGCATGAACTTCTTCTGTCTGGGCCTTTGCATGCCGCCTTTTTGTGGCCATACCCCAGACAGCGGAAACACCTTTGGACATCCGCGCGCTCTCTGACGCGGCAGATAATCCAACCTACTCGCAGGTTCCCCTTTTCAATAAGAGTCCGGCCTGGCAGTTCGTCGATTTCCCCCACAGCCATTCTTTTTTCTCGCGAGTTTACAGCGAGGAGAGAGACGCGAAGTTGGCCATTCATCTTGTCTCCCAACTCCCCGCGTATAGCGTTCTCCACTTCTGGGGCCGTGGTTAGGCAGTCCATGCCCAGAACTTCTAGACGTAAATGTCTAGGAAGAATACGGGCGTCTCCATGCTGGCCAATGGCAGTGCACACATTTTCCTTAAATGCTGAGTGGTCGCCACAGCGCTCCATTTCGATGAGCACGCCGTCTTCGCGGGTTTTCCGAACAGATAGAATTACGGTCTTCGTCTTCTCAAGGTTGGAGCTTACCACGTATCGTTCCCAGCACCTCTGCATAGGTTTTGCCTTCAGCTGGCTTAATGATTAGTTTGGCGAGACTCTTCTTTTTTCTCACCCTCTTCTTTTTTTGCGGCTGGTCGCCTCGCCCTTATTGACCAAGGGATCACCTGGCGCTGGCCCTGGCTTTGGCTTTCTGCGTTTTCCAACCGTTTTCCATTGATTAGCTGGTACGGTTTTCTGTGCATTATTATTATTATTACCGTTATTGTTATTAGGATTATTAATAATAATATTTTTACTACTATTATTATTATTATTAGTAGTATTTTTTTTCCGGCTCGCCTGTTGGGGAGTCGGATCGAGTTCGATCTCCCTGTTGCGAGCCAGGGCCAGTTTTCTTCAGCTCGGGAAGGGTAGACCCCTTCCGGCGCTGCTCTCGGAGGTAGCTTAGTATATTTAGGCTCTCCTCGATTTGGGCCATAGCCGTTTTTATGTCCATGGACACATTTTTCTGCTTGGAGACAGCAAGACGAGCCGAATCTGGGCCAATTGCTCATCTTTATTGCCGTCGCACTTTCCCAAGCTTGCGGTGGCATGCTTGTCTCTGCTTGCAGCAGCTGGCGTTTGATGACCACCATCCCGGCTGCCGGGAGTTGTCGTTTGCGAAGGTGTACCCATCTGTACCACGTCGACGGCTCTCTCCGTGCTGGTGGTGCCGGCTTTTGCCTGCAGAGGAGTTTGTGGCGGGGAGCGCACAACTCTACTGCTCTTTCTAAATGCGCTACATTCTTCCTCGGGAGCATCTACACCCATTACAGTTGTTTTTGTTATTTGTTTAATCCTGTCAGTTCTATTGGGTCTCCGCTTCAAGCCGCTATCTTCACACGTAGCACAGTCGCTTTAAGTGTCCCGAAGTTCCCTTCTCTCAAAGGAGCAGGCCATCGCGAGGGTTGACACAAGTCTTTATGGGATATTGTGTTCAGAGCCAAGACAGCGCAAAACCAGGAATACATCTTAACTGGACCTGTGCGGCCAACTAAATGGCGACGTGTATTGAACGTACTTGAAGACCAGCCAGGGTTTTAACGAGACGGAGGCGATTGCAGCATTAGCCCACCAGCCATTTCTGTGAGGTGTCACCCTCACACACTAAAGTGGTGGAATACTGCTCTCGCCAGCCCAATGTCGAATTAATCGTATTCATGTTCCAGTATGCCATGAACAGGATCTAACTGGTCTCAATCCTGGGATACTTTTTGGGAGGCGGCATCTGTTCGCCCGGACACAGGAGATTCATCAAGCATTTCTGATCTTTAAATCAGGCCCTCGGCTCCCCCCGCTCTGGTCTGGGACTGCTTATTGGTTATTCGCGGCTAACCCACCGAAGTAGGCCGTTCACGATCCGCCCTGTGTGACACCGGTAAGGCACTGAGCTTAGCCCTTACCATTATTATTATTATTATTATTATTAATCCATTCCCATGCAATGAGTTGGAATTATATCAAAGCTTAAAATATGATTTTATGAAATAAGTGCATTCAAATTTAGGAGGTAAATTATGAATTATAATTAACAATGGTAATAATAATAATGGAAATAAAGATAATAATGCACAGAAAACTGTACCAGATAATCAATGGAAAACGGTTGGAAAAAGCAGAAAACCCAAGCCAAGGCCAGCGCCAGGTGAAGGCAAAACCTATGCAGAGGTGCTGTGAACGATACGTGGTAAGCTCCAACCCGAGAAGACGGAGACCGTAATTCGATCTGTTCGGAAAACCCGTGAAGGCGGCGTGCTTATCGACATGGAGCGCTGTGGCGACCTCTCAGCATTTAGGGAAAATGTGTGGACTGCCATTGACCAGCTTGGAGACGCCCGTATTCTCACTAGACGTTTACGTCTAGAAGTTCTGGTCATGTACTACCTAACCACGGCCCCAGAAGTGGAGAACGCTATACGCGGGAAATTAGGAGACACGATGAACGGCCAACTTCGCGTCTCTCTCCTCGCTGTAAACTCGCGAGAACAATAATGGCCGTGGTGGAAATCGACGAACTGCCAGGCCGGACTCTTATTGAAAAGGGGAAGCTGCGAGTAGGTTGGATTATCTGCCGCGTCCGAGAGCGCGCGGATGTCCAAAGGTGTTTCTGCTGTCTGGGGTATGGCCACAAAAAGGCGGCATGCAAAGGCCCAGGCAGAAGCAGTTCATGCTGGAAATGCGGTCAGCAGGGCCACATAGCCTCTGCATGTAAAGAAAGCCCAAGCTGCTACCTGTGCTCGGCAGGAGATGGACAGAAAAATGCCAATCACCTGCCCGGGTCGGGAGCGTGCATGGCCTTCAGGGATGCCCTTGCTGAGGCTAAGACAAAGCTTGGGAGAATATGATTAAATTTATACAAGGCAATATGAACAAGAGTAGGGTAGCTGATGACCTGCTGGACCAATTGGTTCTTCAACAAAGAGCAGACGCTGTCATCATCAGTGAACCCTATAGAACAAAGGAAACCTGGAATGTTGACCAATCAGGCTCGGCCGCGATATGGATTGCTAACCCCAACAACCCCGCAGATAGCAGCGGGGTTGGACGCTACTGTGTCTGGGTGAAAATGGCGCAAATCACTCTGGTAAGCTGCTACCTGTCTCCGACCGACACAGTCCTTGTCTTCAGGGAAAAGCTCGAAGACCTTGAAGACGAATTGCGCGACATAACCGACCACATAATTGTTGCTGGAGATTTCAACGCAAGAGGCGTGGAATGGGGTATGCCCCAAACAAACACCAGGGGAAGACTGGTCCTTGAAATGGCAGCCCGCATTGGCCTGGCCATCCTCAACACCGGATCGACCCCTACATATCGAAGGCCTGGTTTTGGATACGCTATCCCTGATATAACCCTGGTCTCGGAAAGCCTTCTTCGAAGGGCCGACGGATGGAGAGTGATGGAAGACCTGAGTGGTAGCGACCACAATTACATCGCCTTCCAAGTCACTGACACAACGCGAGGGCAAACACGTAGTATCCCTCGCAGGAAACCAGGATGGAACCCGTCCAGGGTCGACGTCCGCAAGTTCGATACATCGCTCCTAGCAGATTCCCAAGGTATTTCACCCACAACGGGAGAGATCCACAACAGGGAGTCTTGTACTAAGCTGGTCGAAGAAACCATGCGCTGCATTCACGGGGCATGCAAAGCCTCAATGCCACAGACGAGAGCATGGTCAGGTAAAGAGCAGGTATACTGGTGGAATGACCGAATTGCTGAGCTGCGAAGGGCCTGCCATAAAATGCGGAGACTCGCAACGCGCGCTCGTGGTAGACCTGAGGCGCTGACCAGAGCAGCCGCCTAGAAAAGCGCTAAGAAAGCACTTGGGGCCGAGATACAGAAGAGTAAACGGGACTCCTGGAAAGCGCTATGTGACGAAGTGGATCGCGATCTCTGGGGTTAGGGATACAAAATAGTGATGAAAAAGTTCCACACACACCGCAAGCGATGGATGAAGCCCGAGTTAAAAATATAGTGGATGCGCTATTTCCCACCCACCCACTAAGAGCAGATACAGTGTTCGTCGAGGAGCAAGCCGAGGCACCACTGTTTTCGACAGATGAGCTGAAGCTAGCCCTGCGAAGCATGAAAGCCGGCAAGGCTCCAGGGCCAGATGGCATACCAGCGGAGGCAATCAGGTTAGCAGCGAAAACGAGCCCTGATCTTCTGCTTAATATGTACAACAGCTGTCTTAGGGCCCGGGTCTTCTCAAGCTAATGGAAGAAGGCGAGACTGGTGCTTATACCCAAGGGCAAAGGGGACCCAAACTCTCCTTCATCCTTCCGGCCACTCTGCATGCTAGACTCAGCAGGCAAAATGATGGTGAGTCTGCTCAAAATACGCTTGACGTCAGCCATAGCAAGCGAGGGAGGCCTTTCACTCCGACAACATGGCTTCAGGAAGGGACACTCAACTACAGGAGCAGTTGGCGAAGTAGTCGAGGCGGTACATAAGGCCGAAGAAGCCTGCCACCAGGCGCGGCCAATAGTGCTGCTAGTCAC
>NW_023458555.1:89278025-89296201 GCF_013731165.1 Rhagoletis pomonella | reverse complement strand
TGGTGAGAACGGGTGTGATGAGTTCAACTATGGTGAGTTAAGATTTGGTGGATTTTGGTGTACCAGTAGGAGGTGTGGTGAGTTTAGGTGAGGTGTGGTCAGTTTGTATGTGGTGAGTTGATTTGAGGAGAAGTGAGTTGTGGTAAAGTAAGTTGAGGTAAGTGTAGGGTGAGGTGTTAATTCTCTAAATTTCTCCTAAATTATACAGTATTTAGTTTGAAAGTATTTAGCCATCGACTAAATACTTTGGTACTTTAGTGAAAGTATTTTGCATCCCCAAGGTACCTGAGTACTTTGGACCAGAGTATTTAGCGCCTGCTAAATACTTTCGTTTTTTGTGCTTTGGTATCTAGCAGCTCCTAAATACTCAAGTTTTTCTTACTTTAATATCTAATAGCTCCTAAATACCTAAATACTTTTTACTTGAGTTTTTAGCACCACCTAAATACCTAAGAATTGTTTACTTGGGTATTTAGTAGCTCCTAAATACCTAAGTTATTTCTCAAAATACTAAGTATTTGTGTATTTAGTACCCAAAGTGGTACTTTAAGTACAAAAGTATTTAGGTGTGCCCATCACTGGTTAGAGTTATAGCACAAAAACACATATCTGAGTAATCAGTTGTATTGGAGCTATATGTTAATGTGAACCTATTTCGATAATTTTAAGGAATAATTAAGGTAATATTAAAAAACTGTTATGTGCAAAATTTTAGTAAAATAACTTCAAAACTGAGGAAGTTATTTATAAAATAGTTAAAATTTAATCAAACTTTGAATTTAGAACGTCCCAGTTAAGTGAGTTTAACTTTCAAAATCTCTGCCAAAGTTTACAACTTGAACAGTGTAATTTGAACCCAGCTTATTCTTTAGTTTTCTATTTCATGTTTATTCCTCGTTTAACTTTTGAAGCAGTTGATGAAAATGAATTACACTTATATTAATCGATTTATTAAGAGATTACGAATAAAATGATATATAAAACATAGGTGTGCTCACAAATTTAAAAAATAATTTTTTTTGAAAGTGTACCTATTTTTTAGATATGCCCATATGATCATTCTTTTTCGCTTTATTCGGTATTCGAAAAATTATATATTTCAATGGACACATCGATTTGAATACATAATTTAGATTTAGATAACATTTTTAGCAATTTATTTGAGAAAAATAAAACATTTAGGTTATTGTTTGTATTCTTGTCGATTTTAAATTTGCTACCCCAAAATAATTGATATCAAATAAAACACCTCTTTGAGGTAAAATTTTCGAGTGACGAAAGCTGAACAAGAAACACAAAATTTATGGTATCAATTTCGTGACGAAAATTATACGCATTTTTTAACTGCTTTTGAAACGTACGGAAAATCTTTTATTATTTATTCGGAACGAACGAAATTCCGTCTACTGATAGAAACACAAAATAATAAAAAAAACAGAACTTTTGCAACGATTCGTATGAATAAAAAAGATTTTCCCTACGTTTCAAAGGCAGTTAAAAAATGCGTATAATTTTCGTCACGAAATTGATATAATAAATTTTGTGTTTCTAGTTCAGCTTTCGTCACTCGAAAATTTTACCTAAAAGAGGTGTTTTATTTGATAGAAATATTAACAAAAACCAACAACCACATGGTCAAGTGAATTGCAGCGGAATAGCTGCGCTTGATTGTAGTTGGCTTAGCAAAGTGAAATAGTGGAGATAAGCAACAAGAAGTAACAAGACAAACTTAGCACAGTGCGTAGGCAACTGGCTGAGTCAGTGGTGATCGTCTGTTCGAATCCTACTGAAAGAAGTCTGATGAGGAAATGTGGTGATTTCCAAAATAGCTATCTACCATTTTTTCAAATTATTGTTGCTTTTCCACAATAAGTTTTCACTTAAAAACGGCCTCAAGCTCATAAAAATTGTTGAATATAATTGTTATAAGGCCATAAAATAACAAAAAAACAAATAATTATAATAATAGTTTGGCGCTTACACATACGTTAGTGTTTGGCCGAGCTTCTCCTCCGATTTGTGGCTTCCGCCTTGCTATTGCTACACAAAGGGGAGGGACCTACAGTTTTACGCCGATTTCGAACGGGTTTTCATGGCAGAAATACACTCGGAGGTTTGCTATATGCTGGGTTGAACCGGGCTTGAACCCAGGCCCTTCGGAGTGGTAGCGCGCACTGCTAACCACTACACCACAGCAGCCGAGAATGTATTAATTTACCAAAAATTCAAAATAAGGAGTACGTACCTTTTCAATGATACCTTCGAAAGAAATATGTGTTGAGAATAAGCTGAGTTATTGCAATTTTCATGGCAACTGTATTAAGAAAATTTGCGTAAACTTGAATTAAAAATATCATTATTTTGAATATGTCCGCAGTTAAGTGTAAATTTTTTCTATGAAGCGAGGCCATTTACTGGACGGAAAACTTTGCAAGCTACATTTGCTTCTGTAAAAAAAATTGATTTTTAGGTAAATTTTCAACGCGGTCCACCTCACGATTTACTGCGAGTTGAGCCAAAATATTTTGGTGGATGTCATGAAATAGGTAAAGTTCAATGGTAACAACTAATTTTTTCGTGGGACCCTTAATACTCATGTATGTTTTAGTGTTGCCAGATTTGTTTTACAGCCATACGGGACAAATGCATATTTTGCCCCAAAAATACGGGATTTACAAAAGTTTAACGGGACATATGGTAAATAAAGGATTTGCTATAAAAGCCCAACTACGAACCATGTATTAACAAAGTTTATCCATTTCAACGAAGTAATGTGCAGATTAGATATAAGCTTATGATAAATTTCGTTTATTTCATCACTTTTTAATTCATACAAAATATGTAAACTAAGAGATACAGTTGCGGTCAAAATAATAGCAACAAAATTCGAAAAAATTCCTCGTGTCAACTTATCTTTATTTATTTATTGTTAATAAATTAATTTAAACTATGGATCGATCTATGTCAGATACCAATAAACAAAACTTTCGAAGCTTGCACAAAGTTCGCAAAAACTAATTAAACCAGGGACCGAAAGTCATCGTTATCATGAAGGATTTTTATTTAAAAATCATTGTATAATCGTTATTTTTAGATTTACACCATTACGATAATTTTTAATCGTTATTTTATGTTTTCTGTTTTTTCAATCATTTTTAATCGTTATTTTATGATTTTTATTTTTTCAATCAAAAATACCCGTTATTCTTTGATTTTTATTTCTTCGATAATTTTTAATCGTTACTCTCAGATTATTATTTATTTTTTATAATTTTTAATTGTTATTTCACGATTTTTATTTTTTCGATCATATTTTCTGGGTAAATCTTGTCTGAGCCTAGAATACCAAAAAAGCTTTTAATGTTGACAATTAAAGCAACAAACGTAGACCTAAGATAACCTCAAGAACCACAAAAAAAAGTTCAGCAGGAAAATGAAAACAACAATTCTTCGATTCCTCTGCAGATGATCGCATTAATGATACCAAATGGGGACAAAATTTATGTGGAAAATGTTACGTACTAAAAATTAAGTACTAAGTATTTTGGTATTTACGTTGTAGTAAATATGTATCAAATTACTATTTACTTAGGTATTTTGGATGTTACTATTTACTTATTTTCACAGCGCTAAATGCATAGTCTAAAATATTTAGTTAGTTTCACCTAACGCAACGCCGCGTACAAAAGTACGTTGAAACTTTGGCTTCACTAACTATCGCGTATAAAAATATTTCGGTATTCTCGGGGTTACTTCGGCCTTTTGAGACTATTTCAGGATATTCGATATTTTAGGGACTATTTCGGTATTTTCGAGACTACTTCGTGGTTTCTAGAGATTTTTACCATTCTAGGGACTAACTAGGGGTTTTCGAGACTAAATATATTGATAAATGTGTATATCAGTAAAAAAATATCGATAAATAGTATCGTTTAGTATATAGATAACAACATTGGCAGATATAACAATAGAATCATCAATTAGTATATCGATAACAATTTCGATAAGTTTTGCGATAAAAATCTACTTCGCTAAAAGGCTCCTTCGGCCTTTTGATGCTATTTCAGGATATTCGATATTTTAGGGACTATTTCGCTATTTTCGAGACTACTTCGGGGTTTCTAGAGATTTTTACCGTTCTAGGGACTAACTAGGGTTTTTCGAGACTAAATATATTGATTAATGTGTATATCAGTAAAAAAATATCGATAATTAGTATCGTTTAGTATATAGATAACAACATTGACAGATATAACAATAGAAACATCGATTATTATATCGATAACAATATTGATAATCATATCGATTATATCATCGATAACATTATCGATATATATAAGAATTGCAAAATCATTAAATTTATCGATCAATATGTCGATATCAATATATAAAACGAAAATTTCGAAATAGTCCTGAAAATCATGAAATAGTCCCGGGACTCCCGAAGTAGTCTCGAAAATTTCGAAATAGTCCAGATTCAATTTTTCCTAAAATCCTAAAGTATTTAGTATGTAAGTAGTTAGCCATCTAATAAATACCTTAGTACTTCAGTGACAGTATTTTGCATCTCCAAAGTACCCGAGTATTTTGGCCTAGAGTATTTAGCGCCTTTACTTTAGCATCTAACATCTCATAAATGGCAAGGTATTTTTTACTGTAGTGTTTACCAACTCCTAAATACCTAATCTTTTTACTTGAGTACTTAGCAACTCCTAAATACCTAAGTTTTCTTTACTAGTGTACATACATACATATGTACATATCGGCGTTTAAAGTGCAAAGCCGCGTATCAGCAAAATGCAAAACCGCTTATGTGAAGTTGTAGAAATTATTTTCTAAAGTGTAAAAACGCACATATTTCAAAATGGTTCCCTTTTTTATAAAGCAATCGCATATCTGCGTAGTATATTTCAGGACGAATTGATAACGATTGAGCCAAGAGCTTGTGTAAGCAAATCCAATTTTTGGCTGCCAATGTCAGTTACGCGGTTTTCCAGAATCACGATACGCGGTTTTGTACTTTAAACGACGATATGTATGTATATATGAACGCACTTGTAAAAATTCCGCACATTCGATTTACGTCTACGAAGTGGGTTTTATCGAAGGCTGAGGTAACTTAGCCGCTCCAGGGTTGGGCGGAGGTCCCACTAACCCCCACTGAATAAAATAAAACACAGTAGTTTACACAACCACATACACGCGGCTGTTTGACCAGAATACCGGCACCTTGACGTCCAAGAAGAGAGAGGGAGGTACGGAGAAGGAGAGAGACTAACTGATCGGCGTCGTGGTTCAGAGGGCGGAGGCTGTATGGTGGCTAGTGACGGTAACGTTGATGGTGAGAACGGTGACGGTTCGCTGATCAACGATGATAACCGTGAGAGCGGTAGCGAGTGTAAGAATGGTAAACTCCCACAGTACTGGTGCTGCAGCCAATGGGAGCGGAGGTGCTGCAGCCAATGCGAGCGGCGGTGCTGATCGTGACAGCAGTAGCAATTCCTTGTAGTAGTGACGGCCCTGCGGTGATGTTGACGGTGGCCCAAATAGTGGCGCGGGCGGTAGCGACCTCTCGTAGTGAGAGCAGTATTGGCGGCCCTAGTTATCCCAACGGGCCCCCTTCAGTAACGGCGGCCTTGGATGATGGTAGCGGCCCTTACAGCCAGCAAGTGGCGGTCCTCTGTAGTGGTTTGGCCTAGGGGCGGCAATTGGCGTCGGCGGCCCCCGATGATGACGAAGGTGATAGCTTGGCCCTAATAGGTGGTGGCGGTGACAGCGGCCGTGGATGCGGACAGCGTGCGTTCAGTCGTGGTGGCTTGGCATTGTGAGGCGGTTTTACCCGGCCTTTCCCGTAGGGAGAGCCAGGGGCGCCCAAGGTTACGCGGCCTAGCCGTCTCGATGCGCCCCGTGCTTACCCACAGAAGCTGATGCTGGCTGAGTTAGCGTCGATCAACTTAAGTCGGTTGTTAAACGAACCGGTTAAGAAGCGAAAGAAGATTGCGCTTTTTGGCATGCTTGCGTAGTGAATTCCCGCGGAGTATTGGTGTTCACGAGTGCTTTTGTTTGCTGTGCAATGTTGCGTGCTTTGCTTTGATTGTCCATACGTATGGGTGTATGTATATAAAGTTGTATGTATATAAGTGCGTAGCGTAGGTATGGTTGTATGTATGTATGTAAGTAAATGCGAGTTTTAAATATGCTGGTATGGTTTCGTATGCATGTATGTATATATGGTTGTACGTAGGTATGTAGATATGTACGGAGGACAAAAAGGAAAAGGTGCCGTATTCAGGAGTTTGGGCCCGATGGCCTGCACTACCTAAGGTAATGGCTCTGTAAAGTTGTGAAGGCTCGGCCGGTGTGTGTGGGTTATGACCTTTATTTTGAAAAATTTCTTTTTTTGTACATAATGCACTTAACGTATATAATTTTAAGTTCATGGCAAAGGTACATTTTGTTGCCTTCTTTTTGGAAAATAAATTACATTTCATTGTACGTATTCGGATATATATGAAAGCATTTTATTTCGTAGGGTGTTCGGTGATGCTTGTTGGTTATGTGTGCAGTTCTTCTTCTAGTCGATGAACTCTATCGCCTTGCTGTTTCGGTTTTATCTGACATTTATGTTGCGTTTATATCAACGGATTCGCCATTTGTGCAGGTCTTGTCCGGGCGCCGTAGGTGGAGGTTCCGGTGTGGATCTTTCGGTGTTATCGCCGTGGTATCTACTGCTGGGTGCGTTGTGATGACCTCTTTGTTGTCGCTGTTGGTCGGTGGGTTTCTTGTGTCGAGCGTTATATGGCGCGTGGTTCGCATTGATCTGGGTGGAGAAGAACTAAAGGGGGTCCGCGAAAAATTTTTACGCTTAAGATGCGAGGTTAGTTGGGTGGTCATGGAACCGCTTCGAAGGGGAGTCGCCATGGTGACACTGGCTGAGGTTCATCCGGTGGTGTCGGCTGTTGATTCCTGGCCCCTCGCTTGCATGTTGCCATCTGGTTGCTCGCTTTGTCTTTTTTTCTCTTTTCTTTCTTTCGTATTCTGTCTCCCTTGTTGGTAGCGGGGCACTTACTGTAGTTTCGGTAGTATTGGTGTTTTATCATGTTGCTTGACTGCTGCATGGCGGAGTTGCGCATATAGTAGCGCTGTTTCAACGGCTGGTTGTGCTGCAGCGTGATTACCTGCTCGGCGTTGATGCTTGGTCCGGTGATCTTGGGAAACGGCATTCTGTGGTAGTCCATGAAGTGTGTTAGTTCCTGGTTCTGTTCCTCATTCAAATGAGCAAGTTCTGTTAGGCAACAGAGCGTGGGTTTTGGTGACGTGTCGGGGCTTAGTGGCTGCCCATCTAAGGTTACAACAATGCCTCGCTTTGACAGGAAGTCCATCCCTAGTATCATTCGTTCGGCTAGGTTCGGGATCACTGCTACTGCCGTGCGTTTGAATCGGTCATTATATTTGATTTTGACGGGGTAGGTGTGTGTGCTCGCGACGCATGTTTGATCCGCGAGTTGCACACTCCATTTATTTGACTGAGGCCGGATGTTGCGTTGTTCCAGATGCGATCGCGTGCTGTCGTCGATATACGTTATCGTGGCTCCTGTGTCCACCAGTGCCCGTATGCGCAAGCCTTCGATGACGACGTTGACGTAAAAGCGACCGTCGACGTCTCGCCATTCAGGTTGCAACGCGGTAGTGTGGGCGACGGGTAATGCTGTGGTGGTTGGAGATGCTGACGTTGATTTCGGGCATGGGCAATTCCTGGAGAAAAATCCATTTTGGCCGCAGCGGGAGCAGAACAGACGTCGCGTGTTGTGACAATGGGAATGCTGATGTCCACGCTTTTCGCAGCGCCAGCCGGTGTTTCTTGCGCCGTACCGGCTATCTATGGTGGAAAGGCTGTGTGCCGCCTGTTTGTTCTCTCTAGATTCTTCGTTCTTGAGCAGCTCGTACTCATCAGTGAGCTCCATGAGCTCCTCGATGGTTTGGAATTCGCTTCTTTTGATGAAGAGTCGGTACTCGACTCGCAGGCCGTCATAAATACGTTATAGTTGGTTTTCATGGCACATGGTCGGATGCTGCCGGATGAGCGTCAGGAGGGCGAGGATGTAGTCCTTGGCTTTGAATTGTATCTTATAACTGGTTTATGTGTCGTTTAGGCAGGAAGTATCTTTCTGCCTCGGCACGGAAGCTAGCCCAGGTGGTTATTTGTTGCCTCTGGATGCGGAACCACTGGAGTGCTTTGCCGCGTAAGATCTCGGGGAGGGTTAAGAGCAGTTGGTCTGGCAGGATTTGGTAGCATTCGGCCAGTTCCTCAATCCGCTCCAAGAAGTCATATAGGGCATCGCCGCCGGTATAGCGTACATCCCAACGGCGCACAGTACTCATTACTTCCGCGTTACTACTCCTGCCTCGCTTGTGAGCTATCGGCTGTGCTCCTCCGGAGTGTAGGAATGATTCGCCCAGCTTTTTAGCTGGGGTTGCTTCGGCGGAGATCTCCATTTCTAGTTCTTTTATGATATTTTCGGTTTATCTTCTACTTCGCTTGGTTCTGATGAAGTGGCTTAGAGCACTCCGTAGCTCAGCGACTGTGTTCCCTATAACGGGTAGCTGATGTTATCTGCACTCCTCCACTAATCTATCTTTTTTCAGTAGGTATATCCAGCCGAGAGTCAACGTTCAGCTTTGCGGTGTCGTTTTCGCTCGTCCGTGTGTTATTGGTTGGTTGTGGTGTGTTCGATGAACCCACTTCGACAGGGTTGGTGCTTGTCGGTGCTTTTGCACATACGATTGCAGAGCTGGATCCCTGCTCGGGCGCCATTTATGAGGTGGGTTTTATCGAAGGCTGAGGTAACTCAGCCGCTAGAGGGTTGGGTGGAGGTCCCACTAACCCTCACAGAATAAAATAAAACACAGTAGTTTACTGTAGTGAACACAACCACACACACGCGGCTATTTGGCCAAAATACCGGCACCTTCACGTCCAAAAAGAGAGAGAGGGAGGTACGGAGAGGGAGAGAGACTAACTGGTCAGCGGACGGCGTTGTGGTTCAGAGGGCGGAGGCTGTCTGGTGGCTAGTGATGGTAACGTTGATGGTGAGAACGGTGACGGTTCGATGATCAACGATGATAATCGTGAGAGCGGTAGCGAGCGTAAGAATGGTAAACGCCCACAGTACTGGTGCTGCAGCCAATGAGTGCGGTGGTGCTGCCGCCAATGAGAGCGACGGTGCTGCAGCCAATGGGAGCAGCGGTGCTGCAGGCAATGAGAGCGGCGGTGCTGCAGCCAATGAGAGCGGAGTTGTGACGGCCATGCGGTGATGTTGTCGGTGGCCCAAATAGTGGCGCGAGCAGTAACGATCTCTCGTAGTGAGAGCATTATTGGCGGCCCTAGTTATGACAACGGGCCCCTTTCAGTAACGGCGGTAACGGCGGCTCTGGATGGCGATGATGGTAGCGGCCCTTACACCCCGCAAGTGGCGGTCCTCGGTAGTGGTTTGGCCTAGGGGCGGCAATTGGCTTCGGCGGCCCCCGACGATGACGAAGGTGATAGCTTGGCCCTAATAGGTGGTGGCGGTGACAGCGGCCGTGGATGCGGACAGCGTGCGTTCAGTCATGGTGGCTTGGCATTGTGAGACGGTTTTACCCGGCCTTTCCCGTAAGAAGAGCCAGGGGCGCTCAAGGTTACGCGGCCTACCCGTCTCGATGCGCCCCGTGCTTACCTACGGAAGCTGATGCTGGCTGAGTTAGCGTCGATCTACTTAAGTCGATTGTTAAATGAACCGGTTGAGAAGCGAAAGAAGATTGCGCTTTTTGGCATGCTTGCGTAGTGAATTCCCGCGGAGTATTGGTGTGCACGAGTGCTTTGGGTTGCTGTGCACTTTTGCGTGCTTTGCTTTGTTTGTCCACACGTAGGGGTGTATGTATGTAAAGTTGAATGTATATAAGTGCGTAGCGTAGGTATGGTTGTATGTATGTATGTGGATATGTATGTATGTAAGTAAATGCGTGTTTTAAGTATGCTGGTATGGTTGTGTATGCATGTATGTATATATGGTTGTACGTAGGTATGTAGATATGTACGTATATGCATGTGTTTGTTAGTGTAGCGTAGGGGAGCTACGTTACTCATTTTATAAAAAACTAAAGCTAAGCGTACACGATAGAGAAATCTCTCTAGAGTTTTACTGAAATAAAAATCTCCTCTCTCAATTAAGTTTACACGGTATAGTAACTCTAGGAGATATTCACTCTAGCTAGAGACAAAATAGAGAAATCTAAACTTTTCTCTATCACGAACTCTACAAGCTGTGTACACGGTAGACAATAGATACCTCTCGCCTAGATTTAGTTTTCTATCTCGAATTGTTGTCAACGCTTGTTGTATGTATATATGTGTTTATGTTAAAGGCACCATGTAGAAAATATAGTTGGCGCCATTTGCGGAGCGCTAACCCTTCGTCGATTTGACTGCATTCTCCTATTTTCGTATGTCATAAAATACATTTTCGCAATATGGACAAGAATTATATTTTCAAATTGTACTTATTTACCAAGAAAAAGTTTACCTAAAAGTAGACAATTGTACCTAAAACTTAAACATCTCTTCGGTACTATGTGTACTTCTGGACTCACATCAAATAATCTTTAATATTTAAAATTCCCTTGAAAGGAGTTTCTCTGGGCAGTTTCAGCCAAACTACTATATATATGTAGGTATTCACCAAGTTGAGCAAGAAGCCTGGCCCTCTGACAAAACAGCAGATAACTCAAGCAACGACTGTTGCCGGAGTGCTAGACAACATGCTCAATTTGTGAATACCCCTTATGTTTTAACCCATAATTATGCCCCTTTGCAAAGGACGGAGGCTATTAGAAAAGCCATTGAAATGCCAATGAAAATAAGAGAATGATTCCCGGTACATTACTTGGTTACGTTCTAAATGTACTTAAAATGGTGTGCTTGTATCAAATATTCGGTTTAATGTCTTAGCCATTTCAAAATTTAACAATCTGTAATGAAATTCATTTTCAAGACTTTACTATACATCTCCGTAGAGCAAAAAATCTATTTAGCTTACTAAATAGAGCGTAGAGTTGTCGTAGAGTTTTCGGTTTAGCTGCGTTGGACTGTCTACACGGCGAAAAAGTCTCGCTAAATAAATCTCCCGTAGACTTGTAGATGAGTCTCTCGTAGAGCTCTATTGATTGTTTGCACGTCTCTAGCGAGATTTTTATCTAAATCTTGCGTTTTTTCTCTACCGTGTGCACTTAGCTTAAAAATAACTGTTACTTTCGAACGAAAAAATCATAATACAATGATTAAAGATGACCGAACATATAATATTCACATAATAACGATTATAAAAGATTGAAAAAATAAAAAGCAAAAAATAACGATTAAAGATGATCAAAAAAATAAAACTCGCATAATAACGATTAAATTTGATCGAAAAATAACGATTAAAGGTGATCAAAAAAATAAAAATCACAAAATAACGATTAAAACTGATCGGAAAAATAAAAATCACAAAACAATGGTTAATTTTTTTATTTTATTATAAAAATCATAACGGTTACGGTCCCTGCATTAAACTTAAATGAACTTTCATCAAAATCTCGTTTTTTTAATTAGATTTCCCAGAAAGATTTCGAGTATGTTGTTTTAAAAGTTGCAGTTTTCAAGTCGCTGAAACTAACTGTCAAATTTGTTGTGCTTGGAATTCTCACAGCTTAAGGAAGTTAAGCTTCTTCTCTGTGCCACCATGATCACTGTTTTCTGCCATACATATTAAGCAATTATAAATATTTTAACTTAATATTTTATTAAAATACCTTTAAAATCCTCTTTTCCTTGCTAGTTCCATTTTTGTTTACTTTTACTTTTGACATTCCTCCTCTTCTTCGCAAGTATAATGGGTAAAACTAGGTTGGATACCGAAGAGTTATCGGTTTAATCTGAGATTATTTTATAATTATTATAATTTTGTATGGCCAATTTTTGAAGTGTAAACTTCTTTAGCGGCGTGACTTGAAACTCGATGGAACGAAAAACAGCAAAAACAATACGCATTTGTGTGTTATTTGCCTTTAAGTGTGTAGTTGTGTCTGCTCACAAAATTCAAGCGCAGTATCGAAGTCAAATGGAAGTGATTTGTTTTTTGTTTTCTTCGCTTTTACTGTCGCTTTGCCGGCGGAACCACATGCAGCCGTACATACATATGTATGTAATAGGGATGTCGTTATCACAATCTCGGGATCCCGGGATTAGTCCCGGGATTTAGATATTCATCACTTTTCCACAACTTAAATCGAAAAAATTGCTTCTATATTGTTAGGGAAGCTTGACATTTATAACAAAATATTACACGAAAAGGATTGAAAAATACATGTGTGTATCTAGTTGGGTTTTTGCTTTGTTGACATTTGTCAACCTATGTGTTAGCTGCGCGCGCTGCATTACCAACGCGCGTTGCCAACCACTCGATAAGAGGGTTATATAAATATTTAGGTTACAATTGAAGGAATTCAATTTTGTAAATAGTACATTTTTGCGATGCGTTAAATTACAATTTTGAGGAATTAAATTTTATGAATAGCGCATGAGTTATGTTAAATGGCATGCGCAGCTCGCTTAACTATCCTGCCGCTCCTAGACGCATTAAGCGGATAGACTACACTCCAACTCCCGTAGTTTTCGGATCGCCTCTTTATCCAGACTCCGTGTTGGCCTGCTTCTAGGTGCCATGTTACGCACAATGTGTGCAATATGACGAACATTCTTTATTTTCCAGAATTTTTGAGGCTGCCGATGTGCATTGCCCGTGTTTCCATTGCAGTGTGGTCGGCGCGCGCGGTTGGTAGCGACTTTGGGTGGAGCCGATGTTGAGCGTCGAGTCGATGTTAAACGTCGAGTCGATGTTGAGCGTGGAGCTGAACGTGGCGGTGGATACGATTGGAAGAAATCGGTGTGATGGCGTTGGGCGCAAAGTTTGCATACGCCCGCGAAAGTACATTCACTGCTGTGATGTGATAGCGCACGACAGTTTGTACAGAAGTGTTGTACACGGGCGATCAGATAGTGTTGAGCTGGCTGCATTGTGTAAAATACGTGGCATACTTGCAGGGCGTGGTGACGTGTACACAACCGACATCGCTGATAGTCCGCTCCCTCGTCGTTGGGCTTAGTGTCAGGAACTGATTCGATAATCATGGCCTCTTCCTGCAGTTTTTTTATAATGCGGGGTGCCGGTGTGGGAACGCCGCTGCTAGCCGGAGGTGTTGGTGTAGGAGTGCCGCTGCTGTTGCGCGGTACAAGTGTCGGGTCGCTCTTGTTGCTGCGTGGCCCAGGTTTCGGGACCCCTTTGGTGTTTCCGTTCTCCATGTGTAAGTAGGCCGGTGAAGTTAGACTACCAGTGGGGAGTCTACAAGACAATTGAAGAAACGTGGGATTAGAATATTTTATTCATATATACAGATTTTTAAATACATTTGAGATAAAAGAGTCTGTTGCCATGAAAGTCCTTTTGAGATGCATTTTAAAACTTTTGACTGCGGGCTCCCACAAACCGCCCATATGGGAGGAGCCGGGTTGAATAAATTCCCGTTGCTCGTTTGGCCCCTGCAAACGTTTTCCCAATGTTGCTCATCATCTTGGCGGGATAACTAGGTTGTCTGACGAAGCGAGCAAACGCAGCCAGAAATCCAGCAGTGGTCAGATCGGAGCACAGCTCAAGGGGTTATGGGGTCATTGTCGGTAAGAACGAGTTTTGGATCCATGTTCCCGAAGTCATTACTTTGAGTGTGTGGCAGGCGGAAAGCTCTGGTTTCCGCTCCGCGCTGTGGACAAGCTGTTGATCATGGTCAGAAAGGCCGAGTTTCCGATCCATGCTCGTATTGTCTTACGCGGTCGCGAAAATATACGAAGCCGATTACAATTGTACTAAGTAGTCATAGATATTGTGTAATTTGTCGTTCCCGGTTAGAGATATTAATTTATTTAGTTACAAAAAAGCGATTCGCGTTTACTTTTACTTCATAAACTGAACAGAAATACAGTTAACCAGCTGAACGATAAGGTGCAATGTAAGGGTTTACATGTTATTTATTCAATATCTCAAGTAAGGTTTTCTTAAAGGTAAAATGTCAGTCGGAGGTGTCAAAATAGTCGTAATGCTTATTAAAGTCCTGGCATAGGCAACGAAAAGCATCATGCTTTTCAAAATTTGTTCTACAAATAGCTAGCTCAATGGGCTTGTAATATCTAGAAGGCCTAGAAGGAATACAAAACGTGATCTGGATCAGTAGAAAGGGACTATTGACCGTCCCGTTCAAGATATTAATCCTGAACAAAACCCCGGCTGTGCAGCGTTGGCAAGTTTATGAGCTTCAAGCGACTTTTGTACGGTGGGAGATTTAATGTCGAATCCCAAGGCAAATTATTTAATGCGAATAATAAGAATTGTTTCTGTACCGACTCGAGTCTGTCAGAGTGCGTTTGATATCTAGGGTTCCATACGACGGACGAGTTCTAAGATCGACCTGACTAGGGAGGTGAAGAGAGCTTTGGTGACATAAGGATCTCTGAATTCTTTAGCCCAACGTTTGATGAAAGCCAAGACGCCCTTGCCTCTATTAACACAAGAGTTTACATGGGACTTGAATTCAAGCTTAGAGTCCGTGGTTATGCCTATATCAATGAAATTAGTTACCTGACCAACACTATGTTGACAAATGCGGTAGCTATATGATTGAAAGGGTTTTCTAGAGAAACACATAAATTTACACTTTTTCAAGTTAAGTAACATAGAATTTACTTCGCTAAAGCTAGAAGTTTTTTCATTTGGATCGACAGAATAGTTCGATTCAAAATAATTTGCAAACATATCAGCAATCATATCATCATCACTAAAAAATAACATAATCTAATTTCAGTGTTGAGGGAAACCCATTTATTTTACGTTTTGAGTTAACAAAATGATAAAATGACTTGGGATTAGAAACGATGTTAATGCGAGTTTTATTAATGAAATTCCTGTAACATTTTCTGTTTAAGGCATTGTATTTATGACGAAGGATGGAGTACGCGGCATAGTGAGAAGACAGGCCTGATTTTGTATAAAGTTGAAATGATTTAGTTTTCTGATTTTTTAAATGCTTTAGCTCTGAGTTAAACCACAGCGAGTTACGAGGCCCTGTATTTTCTTTAACAAGAGGAATGAGTTTAATGAAAATATTATTCAAGATTTTACTAAAGTGTAAGGAACATCAACATCCCCATCGTACTCAGGCCAGATTATTTCGGATATAGCTATTTTAAGCTTGTCGTAGTTAGCGTATTTGAAAGAATATCGCCGACCTTTCGGCTTTCTAGCTTCAGGACAATAACCAAGGACAACTCAAGTGGTGGGTGATAAGGGTCTATAGGTATAACTAAAGGATCGCCGCGTATTATAGTGCATTTAGCAAAATCATCAATAAACGTTAAATCAAGACATTTACCTAAGTTGTTGATAACTGAATTAATCTGATATAGACCAAGATCGGAAAGTTTGTTAAGAAATTGGTTAAGTACATCTCGAGAAGAAGGAAACACACGCTAAATTGAAATCACCCAACACAACAATCGAATCGGAGGGCTTGACCAAGGCAAATAAAGAGAGCAATAATGAAGAATGTTTAAAGTAAACCGAAGGGTTAAAGTTTGGTAGAATATAAATTGCAACAAGAAAAACACTACTTGAGGGGTACCGTATTCTAACACAGAGGAATTCAACATCATCTGAACTTGTGAACACAACTTCTTCAGAGGAAAAGTCGGTCTGAACAGCTATTAAAACACCCCCGCCTTTCCTATCTAAGCGATCATTTCTAAATATTTCATACTTACTACACAATATTTCACTATTAAACACATTCGGTTTTAGCCAAGTTTCAGTAAAAAGCAAAATTTCATAATTTAAATCAAAAGACTTTAAGTACAGCTCGGTTAATTTGGTATTTAGACCTCTAACATTTTGGTAATAAATATTGAAGAAAAAATTACTTATAAGTTTTTTGATCCTGAGGAGGGAATTTGAACAGTATTTTCATCCGAGCTCGAGGTTTAAACTCAAACTCTCGAACTAAAGCACCATTGGGCCAGAATGAACCATCAACAATGTTTTGAAAATGGTCGGCGGAAATATCAATTTTGAAGAAAGATATGCTTCTTTCGTATGAAAAATTAAATTTTCTAATAGCTATGTGCCGGTGATTAAGCTTTGATGTTATATAAGACTTAACATCTTCTACCGAAGTTTCACTAGAAAAACGCGAAACAAACACAGTTTTATTCGCGGGAACTACGATTAATTCTTTGGGCACCGAAGAAGGTCCACCTTGAGAAATAAGTTCAGACACAGCTGTCGTTTTTGCTGCATCCCTTATAGTGGCACCTGTGGAAGATGTAGCTTGAGATAACTCAACACACGGAGAATTAAAACTCATTAATTCCTTATTTAAGCCGGGAGTAGGCAAATAATCAATTGGCGGAGTGTCAATGTCTAAAGCAATGGGATTACGAACAATGCTGTCTCCTACATGCTTCCACTTTTTTGAAGCTTGTTTCAGCTTGGGTGATGAAGAGGATGAAGATTCAATGCACTTAAAGTCTTTAAATGCATCTTCATATCGCTTAAACTTTTCGCTTAGAAGTTTTAACTCCTTACCAGGGTTGCAGCTTTGGTAAATTGTTACCAAAATTGGTAGAAAAAATTTGGGTTTGGTAAAAAGGTAAATTTTTTCTCATTTTGGTAGATTTTTGATGAACTTACCGTTCCCGATTGATTTTTGTAGTTATCTTTAAATATATTCAGCCTCATTGCGTAGATCGTAAATTGGGATAACTTGTACGACTCGACAACATTGGCATTGTCTACTGTCGTGCTGAAATAAGTAAACGACGAAAATCTTAGAAAACTATACAGTGCTGCCAAGTCGAGTGAAAATTTTAGACAATTACGTGAAATTTTCGATACGATTCGACTCTCGAAAAACGACTTTCATTCAACACGATTCTCGCAATGATGGTGATTATAAGTTTCTTTACACGCTTTTTATATAATTACATACGTATAAATGTATATCGATATAAGGCGAACATATCGTGCTCCATTCAAAACTAATTTTACTGGGATCCCGAGGAGCTTTTGATTGCCTAAATATTTTAAATGATTATATAAATATAAAAAAAATATTGACAGGTAATTACGCACTGATTGTTCGCAAAAAAAAATAAATCAACGCCATTTTTTATCAATGGAAAAAAGATTAAAAAAATCAACGGAAATTTTTAGCAGCAGGCTATACTCAAATAGTATTTGCGTTAAAACTCCATACCTTAAATTGTTCCAAAAAAATCAGGGTAAAAAATTCGAAATTTAGACGAATTTTTTTTTTGCAATTTTCTATATGTTGTATATAGTTTGAATCCTCGATTTTTTTGGATTTAGTTAAAGCAATAAAAAAATTTTACTCGTAAAATATTGCGAATATTAAAAGAAATAACTTTTTTGAGTCACTGTATTTGTCTATAATAACTCGAGTTGAAGATTTTCAAATAATGAAGTTTCATTGTTGCCTTTAGTTTCATCACTTCCGCTTTTGGTTGAAGGAAACTGAGAATATGCCAATAATATGACTCAAATACCGTATTACTAGTTAAATAAAAAGTTATTAAAAACAGTTTTAATTCTTATTGAAATAACTAAAAAAAAAAAGAAAAAAAATCTATAGTTTTAATTAAAATAAATAAAAAAATAACAAAACTATAGTTTTTATTAAAATAATTATAAAAAAGTTATTGGTAGATATTTCCCAGATTTGGAATATTTTTTTCAAGTGGATGGTAAACATTTTTTTTCATCAGTGGCAACCCTGCTCCTTAACCAACTCCTGGAAGCCACTTCTGGCGCTCCTAAACATTTTACAAAGCTCAACTTCGGTTGATCTGCACTTGGGGCAAGACCAACGAACACCTTTGTTATCGGTTATGATATCGGCCACCCTACCATTGAGACCAGCACATTTTACGTGAGCTAAGTCATCACACAACCAACACGCAACGCAACGCTCTAAGTCGTTTTTAATGTTACATTTTTCAAAACAGCAGGATGAATACATTGCAGCACGAAGTAGTAACA
>NW_023458555.1:89236995-89278015 GCF_013731165.1 Rhagoletis pomonella | reverse complement strand
CTGGCACTATTGCTGTGGGAAGGAGAATCTTGCTCTCATTTTCCAAGTAGAACGACTGTACTCTTGCTCTGTTTGAGGACGAAGGCTTCTCATGAGTTGTTTCAGATCCAGCTGTACGTTGTAGATTGGAATTTGTGGGCGTCATCAGAGCGACCTGAGAAGTCGCTGTCTTGGCGGCATGGGATGCGTGTCTTCATGAAGAATTGAGCAATGCCGTTCTTGATATTGGGAACAAGTATATTTACTTGAGCAGTCTTTTATGAAGTCTGTCTGACATAGGCAATTAAAACAGAGATTGTGTTCTCTGCAGGGACGTGAACCGGTTTTGGACCGAACCGGTATTGAACCGGAAAACCGCTTTTTTATATAAACTAACTGAACCATTAACGGAACAGAAATTTTACACAATTGTTGAATACGAACCGAAAGCCGAACCACTTTTCATAAAGGCTTAAAATTTCGTTTCAACCAATTTTCAATAGATAAATTTACCTCTTTTTTTGTTTTGTTAAATATGGTAATACATACCATGTTTGTTTACCATGTGCCAATATCAAATGTAATGGCAGCCTATCTCATTTGACAGACACTTGACACTTATCCTTGCGGGTTGTTGCACTTTACACTTGACGCTTAAATTTTTTAATTTATTAATTAATCCCAACGGTTTTTACCCTCCTTTCCCGCCCAACCGACACGAGAGGCATGACGCACGGAACCTTTTTTTATTTTATTTTTTTTTTTGGTGCCGAGTCGTGGAAACAGGAGTTTTTAAGTGTCAAGATCTAAAACTATTCAGCTACAGAACCAAATTCATCAGCTGATTGGACATGCTAAAGATAGTATTTCAATTATTGAGAGTGGAAATCATAGTTTTCTTTATTGTAAAAATCGAGTCCGATATGTCAAACGTGTTGGAATGAGTGTTAAAATTTTGACATAAACAACGGAATGATGCGTTTAGTTCAAAATTAGTTTTGCATGGCTTCAAAAAAAGAGAGGTCGAAAGTGTCTAGACACTCGGCAGGGAATATTAAAATTTACCTTAGCCAGAAGGGCCGGGCTATTAATCAAGCATGTCATTAATTTTAGGATAAATATTTTACCTAGCATTTCTCTACCACCTTTTTATGTGGTAACATTATCAGTGTGCAACATTTTTAAGAAAGAGCACGCAATATGCATGCGAAAATGCTGAGAAAAGGACACGGAAACCTGACAGCCCTGGAGCAGAGCAGAATAAATGCAACATTATTAAAAAAAAACGCTATTAGTGAGCTTAGGGTGATTTATATTTACCGCAGCGGACATATCACGGAAGGAAGGCCATTGCTCATAACCCCCATAAAAGGTTTCGGTGTCGCAAGGTGGGACGTTTAAGCGGTGACAGGTAATAAGATCAACGGAAATAAGGTCAATTACCTTTATTTCCCACCCTGGTGCGAAATAAAGTCAATTGACATTATTACTTTTTAAAAACGATATAAAATCCATTGACATTATTTCGCTTTCAAACATTAAATTTGCTTAGCTTCGCGGTGCCCGCAGCGCGCCACACCGCTCGCGCCCCGCGTACACTGGCGCGCGCACCACGTCACGCTACGCCGGCCCCCCTTCCCCGTCTCCCGCCGTGCTGTAACGCAGGTAGATTTATTTTTTGTATACGTTGAAATAAAATTTTTATATATTTTAAACATCGAGGGCTTATATTCAATAAAATACCCTCTATCTGCACACTTTTCACAAAGATGAGATTCTGATATAAAAATCCACCTAAGCTTTAACTGTCATCAGTGATATTAATGCTACCTTAGACAACGACAGATAATAAGTCCCAGATGGTTTCTAAAATCACAAATTAGTTTTTGTGCAAATTGCAGATAGAGGGTATTAATGAATTCAAGCCCCTCTGGCACTTAATTTTTAAATTTGGCACAAAGTGCCAAAATGGCACTTTTGTAAAAAAATAATATTTCAATAAATTTTTGTGAAATCCTTTGCGTGCACTTCTTTTTCTCAACTAACATTTTCTAATTTACAAAGGCTATTCAACTGGTTTACCTTATTTTATCACTGCACTTTTGTTTGGAAAATGTAGCTTTATTTTATTGCTAAATGTGAATGATTAAAAGGAATGACACCTTTTTTGGCACTTTTATTTATCTGTTTGGCACGTTGTGGCACTTTGTTATCCTCAATATGGCACCTCATAACTAAGGATAGTTGCCAGCCCTGATTGGAAATTGGAATTGATAAAAGAGCATATAATTTGTGTTTCAAAAGTGTGTGAAAACCAATCAATAGATCTCGGTTCCTATATTAAATAATCAATAATTGTTTATACCCGCATTTTGGCACATTGGCTCGTTGAATGTGCCATCTAATAAATAGTGTCGTCATTCTCCTTAGCTGCTTTTAAATGACGTCGTCACAAATTGCTGGCGGAGACATGGATACAGTGTAAGAAAATTCTTTTTCTATAATTGTTTCCTTATAGAAAAGTTGGTTCCTTTCCACCTTAGACATTCCGAATTCGTTCAAAATATGCTAATTTAAAACACAGAATTCTTTCAGTGTTCCTCCGGGGTTTTTGGACATGGACAGTTTCTTCAATTTAATAGTGTCCGCTTTAGTTTTGTGGAAACGAAACATGTTTTGCAAGTTATGGATCATTTCTACACTCTTTCTTCAAATATTTCTCGTATTCCAGCTGTGCGCAGGCGTTTAGTTTTTCGCATCGTGTTTTACACATTCGTAATTTCAATTTTTTTAATAAAATCAAATGGTGATAGTTCATGATTGTGTGTGGATTAATATCACAACACTGAGGATTTGGCAATAACCTTTTTCATCTATCAAAAAACAACACTTACGGGGCAATGTTTATTGTAAGAACAAAATTTTTTTCTATGAATAGACATACTTTAAGCATTGTTGACGCTATTTCCATTTGAATGAGGAAATAGCGTCAATAACTTTATTTCCAAATTTTTGTTGACTTTATTTTGCTTTTGAAAAGGTAATAATGTCAATTTACTTTATTTCGCACCAGGGTGGGAAATAAAGTCAATCGACCTTATTTCCATTGACCTTATTACCTGTCACCGTTTATGCCAATGCTCGAAGTTTCCCGAGGAAGTGATGCACTGGATTTAGGAGTGCGACTTTTAGTTTGTGCTGGATTTGGTCTCAGATCTGGGCTTTCGTTTCTTCATGTGAAATTAAACATGACCTATATTCCTTGTAGGCAGATGTTATCAAGTCTTCCGGGAGGTCATGTTATTCAATTTCCAATATCGAATCGTAGGTGTTTTGAACTCTATTACTAAAGTTTTCTAAGCTTTTTTTTTATTTTCAATACGGGCTCAGTATTTTCTTCGATCGGGGATGATCTGAATTGGGCGCAGTAATCCATCAAATTATCTGTCTCCGATATGAATTTAGTACATATGACGGCTTGTTTTGCCTTTTTTGGCTTTTTGCTTGCTAGGGCGTTGAAATCCAGCGGGAGTCGCGAGAATTTTTTCTTCTTCGCTCATTCTGGGATTTTTTGGCATTTTTCAGTGCTAGTGAGGCCTGTCATTCGAAATTGAATGAGCGGACCTGACTATGGTTGGGTTCGAGGGGGTGAGCAAATACAATCGGGTTTTACTGGGCGTTCGCAAACAATAAAGCTTGAATTAATCACAAGTGAGCCCCTGGACTCGAAGAGAGCGTGGGATTTGAACCTAATTAGCGAGAAAATTCTAACTTTTTAAGCCTTTATGAGGGATTTCGGATCGCCGTATGCGGGACTTTCAAAATTTTTTATGTGTATTTATTATAGGGAGTTCACTGTAAGCTATTTCATTTATTTTGTTCCGCACTTTCTCTTATTTGCCCAATAAATAATTGGGTATGTTTTTGAATATATACCTATATATAAAGATTACTAAAACAAGAGGGCTAGTTATGTATTCCCAGCTATAATTACTTGTATGTTTGTTTGGGATTAGCGGATTAGACGCTGTATATACTATACACTTTGGTATATAAGGATATACAGTGGCGGATTTGAATATTTGTCACCCCTAGGCAGTTCAGAATTTGCCGCCGTTTTTCCGATAAGAAAAATATTTTGAGGTAATGGTACCAGTTTTGGAACGATTAGCAGCAGAAGGTAATATTCAAATTTATGTTATTTACTATACTTTTATTACAATTTAAGATGAACAACTAAGAAAGTCTAAGTTCGGGCGGAGCCGAACATTAAATACCCGGCGCAAATATTGAATAAAAGTTGTTTCACCTTTCCGAAACCTACCGTTAGATGGTTAGCCGGGGTGTATCAATTTTGAGTAAATTAGCGTCCTTAAATTTCGAAATATTGCAGTTTCAAGCATTTCTGAAATTTACCGTTATATAAAAAGCGGCCGTAATTTTAGTCCGATTTCAATAATTTTCAACGTTTTGCTTTTATGTGGCAAGCACAATAAAAATACCGAGTTTGGTACAAATTGGCTGAACGGTTACCGATATATATATAAGTAGGCGGTGCCACGCCCATTTTCCAAAATTTTATCATAAGCGTATTTCTTGGTAAAGGATTGTTGCACGCATCGATTTTGAATAAATTAGCTTTAATATTTACTGATTTATCGAAGATTTCGGATTTCTCCAAATTACCGTTATATGGGCTGTGGTCGTGGTTATTGTCCGATTTTAAAAATTTTCGGCCATTTGGTATCCTGTACCAAGGCCAATAACTGTGCCATGTTTGGAATAAATCGGTGCAGCGGTTGCCAAGATATACAAATGTAACCATAAGTGGGCGTGGATACGCCCATTTTTCAAAAATTTATAATATTCTTATTTTTCGTCTAAAAATTATTGTAAATATCAATTTTGAGTGAATAATCTTTAGTAGTTACTAAAATATCGCAGGTTTCGTATTTCTGAAAATTACCGTTATATGGGAGGTAGGCCTGGTTATTGTCCGATTTTTCCCATACCATCCGTCCTACGCCCGAAAGAAGTACACGCACCAAGTTTCGTTAAGATATATTAATTTTTACTCGAGTTATCGTGTGCACAGACGGACAGACGGACGGACAGACAGTCACCGCTTAATCTATTTCTCTTTTCATCCTGATCATTTATGTATACATTTGTCTATATCTATCTTGGTTCGTTTTGCCTGTTACAAACAACCGTTATGTGAACAAAGTTATAATACCCTTGTGCACAAGTGTGCTCGGGTATAAAAATTCAACTCAAATTTTGCCGCCCGAGGCACCTGCCTATGTTGCCTTTACGGTAAATCCGCCCCTGAGGATATGGTGTATATCCAAGTACTATTTGCAACAGAATGTTATATGAAGTATATATGTATATGTATTCTTGCAAAAGCCAAAGATTAGGGGTGTAAATTAAAATTTATGGCGGGAAAAACGAAAATTTTTAGCTTATTGATGGCGTTTATTGGGACATACAAAGAATTATTTTTTGCACTTGTTGAAAATATTTTTCTCACCGCAGGGTTAGTAAAAATTGATTTTACCTCACACTTTTGCTAGGGATACTTCTGTTTTAGGGTTTGTCTTTATTCCACCGGTGCGGTTTTCCGTTGGCGCCGAAGGACCAATAGTAAGAAGTCGGCTCCTCTTCTGGTGGCTAAGATCCAGACGTGGAGGGACGGAGAGATGGTGTGCGGTTGGAGGCTGGCGAGCAGGGCAGCCAACTATACTTAGCTATGAAGTGCCATATTGAGGATAAAAAAGTGCCAAAATCTGCCAAATAGAAAAATAAAAGTGTCAAAAAAGGTGTCATTCTTTTTAATTCTTCCCATTTAGCATTAAAATTATTTTATTCATTTTATTTATTTTTTTATTTAAACATAAAACTGGTTGTACAAGTAAGATAATTATGAATCTTTTAAAGTACATCAACTTAAGTTGGAATCGTACTACATATTACAGTGAATTAAAGTAAACTGAATTGATCTTAGCACTAACATAGATACTAGAGACAAATACATATTAATTAGAAATACATTTCTAAAACAAAATTCCAGTGTCATAGTAAGATAAACTAGTTATATACACTATAGAAATTGGAAAATTTTAGTTGACAAGAAGAAATACACGCAAAGGATTTCACAAAAATGTATTAAAATATTACTACTTTTTTTGTGACAAATTGAAAAATTAAGTGCCATTTGAAGTAAAATAGGGCCAAAAGTGGCACGGTTTGAGCCAAGTTGGCAGCCCTGCTGGCGAGGATTGCGGCGGCGCTTTGCTGATGTGCGTTGACTGACGGAAAGATGTTGCGGTTGGAGGCTGGCAAAGATAGGGACGGCGCTTTGCTGGTGGACGTGTGGTTTTGGCGATAATGGGGCTGCTGTGCTCCTGGGTGATAGAATGCGGCACGGAAGATAATTTTCGGCTCAACAACATCAATATCTTCTTTATCTATTCATATTCGTATGTATATGTATACCCTGCATACTAGGATTTCATAGAATTCTGAAAGGTTTCACAATTTTTTTTAAGAATTTTCTTTAAAAAATCGTACAGAAATTTCTCTACCAGTTTTTGTCAACTGCTTCATATGTTTTTCTTTAAATAATCCTAAAAGAATCGTCGCAAATTTCCGATACTCTTAAAGATACCGGGGCATTTGGTTGCATGGTATATGCTTACGTATATCTGTATGTATACACGGATATGTAAACAAAGCAAAACAGACGATAATTTGACACAAGCGTGGTCATAAGAAGAAGCATAGCTTCTATCGCAATCACCTGTAATTGATGTGCCTTGGCTGCTTCATTGCGCAAACAAAAGCGACTTTCAAAGGCGAGAGAGGTTAGATTTGCTTGCGCGCACGGATACGATTTTGGCGACCGACTCGAAGTAAAACCCGCAAGTTTAACTAATAAAAAAATTCTAAGTGATTTATTCAAAGCAATTGGTGATAAAAATTTAAGTTAGAGCAAAAGAGGTTTTAGCGACCGCACGGAAAGGATTGAAAAATGTATGTGTGTATCTAGTTGGGGTTTTAATTTGTTGACATTTTAGCCCAGTTAAGCATACTTAGCGTTGCATGAGAGTTGTCATATAAGAATCTGTTAAATGGGTCACTCAACGAATAGAATTCTGTTGGGTTTTGATTTTTACGTAAAAATGGTATAGCAGTGCAAGTATGCATAACTGGGCTATTTGTTAACCTATGTGTCAGTTGCGCTGCAATACCAACACGCGTTGTCAACCACTCGAATTCAATATAAACTACTTTAAAAACTTTACAATTCAAGTTAGGGTATTCAATAAATATGTTTTACAAGTTGGATAATTCAAGATAAGAGGTTTATATAAATATCTAGGTTACAATTTAAGGAATTTTATTTTATAAATAGTACATTTTTGCGTTGTGTTAAATTACAATTTTATAATTAGTGCATTCTTCCGTTGTGTTAAACGGTATGCGTAGCTCGTTTAACTAACTCCTGCTCTGCATTACTTCAGAGTAGCACAAAACTTCTTCAATAGATTACCTACCCCACGGAGTATTTACCTCTTGGCAACACAGCCTAATAAGTACCGTGGAGGGGTTACGATCGTTAAAACTTGAGCAATGATCATATTGTTACCCCACAAATAGAACTCAATGCATAACAACTGGAATCAATGTCTGTTCAAGTTTCTAAGGTGGAAGAAATATGTGCTTGTGGAAGCAGACTGGACCATTAGAGAACCGTTATATCTGTGACTATTCACATTTCTCCAAATCAACCAGCAAATAAAATTATTGAATTCATCCATGAGAGTTTAATAAAATACACACCAGAGGTATCGCAAATCCTTAAAAAATTACTTCAATAAAATTCCGATGATTTTAAGTAGGGAATTATGCGCTGGATTCAGCGCTCCCTTCGTTTGAGCTCCTCGGCATCAAATTAAATTTGAAGATGTCGGACAGTCGTTCCGAATCGACAACTCGATCAAAAACAATCATTGATACTGTATTTCAAAGATATATTGATCACATCTCAACTAAAGCATTTATTTCATATCTTAGTTACCCTATGTAACTCGTCTATTTTGTAGAAATTTCAACATGAGTCTTAATAATAATAAAATGAAAAATTAAAAAATTTAAAACGAAAAATTATAAGAACTTCCTAGCAAACCATTTTTTTCAGAGTATTCTGAATTGTACACTGAGAAAAAAACGCGTTGTAAGAATAAAATTGTTTTATTTGATTACCGTTTAAAAATGTTCGTATTTAAATCAAGTGAAAAGTCTTAACAAAATGGATTTTACCATTATACATACACTACGTATAATGGAAATATTCAAGTCAAATACGCCCGTATTAAAATGAAGCATTTTCACTGCACGGATGGCGTTTGCGCGTCTCATATGTAATTAAGAAAGTATATGTATACAAAGCATGTACAGCGGTGACAACATATACATACATACATATTTCTATACCCTGAAGTGAAATCCCAAACTAGTCAGGAAAAATACTAGTTTACAACTAGAATTTCCTGACAGAAACCGAACTAGTTCGAAAATTACCAGACTTGTACCAAGTACAAAACGATTTATTCGTGCCCTGTTTTATTTGACTTCGACAGTTTAATACAATAAAGTACACAAAATATTATAACTATTATTTGGGTATATTGTAAACCATTGAATCGAATACATATTCCTGTAGTCAAATGTACCAGTTTTAAACTACCTCACAACTAGTATGCCAACAAGTAGTCAGCCAACTATTTTTTTCCATGCAATCAACTGGTATTTTTAAAATGGGGATGTCCTACGAGATGGCAATTGCCAGATTTCGGTCAGAAATAAACCAGTCTCATACTAGTTCAAAATAGACAGAAAAATACAAGTCCAATTATGGACCGAAACCACTACTTTGGGAGCAAAAAATAAAATGAATTCATGAACATACAACAAAAAACTTTTGATTAAGTACACTTTAATAGATATATCACACATTTTTATTTAGCAGCCTTAGATTTGCCAATAATTAGTGTTAAAATTTTTGAGTATTTAGTACAGGACAATTAAGTACATAAATATTTAACATTTACAAATATAAATTTAAATGCATTTTTCATTAAATGTTATTAAAAGTAAAAGCTTTCAGGTACAATAAATACTATATTTTTTATCCTTTTTAATAATATTAAATAGGCAAAAGAAAACATTTTAGTTAAAAATGTAATAAATACTTTAGTTCATTTTCGAGTGAACTTAAATAAAAATAAAAGTTTTCATTAAACTAAATTAACTTTGCTCATTTCAGTCCTTTCTTTATAAAATTTTATAAAAGTAATAATTAACGCCTAAAATTTGAGATTTGGATAAGAATAAAATAAATAAAGAATTCATGCAGTTATTAAATATTATTAAGTTTTGTCTATAGTTTGGCTAGTTGATTGATAATTGAAATTAATCAAATAATTATATTAATCGTATAATTAAAAAAATAATTGAAAATTATCAAAAATAACAAAATAATCATGTAATTAAAATTAATGAATTAGTTAAAAAAAATATATTAATTATTAGTCATTAAAAAGATGCCAATATTGGTATTTAGCCATTAAACGGTTATCCAAAAAACATGCTTTAATTATTAATCATTATAATTATTAATCATTATTGAATATGTACTCGATTTTACCCAAAAAAAAGTTATAATATTTGTGTACTTTATTGTATTAAACTGTCGAAGTCAAATAAAACCGGTCATGAATAAATCGTTTTGTACTTGGTGCAAGTCTGGTAATTTTCTAACTATGTAGTTCGGTTTCAGTCAGGAAATGCTAGTTGTGCAGGGCACTGCACAGCAGGGCAATTATACCAGTCCTGTTAATAATGATTGATATTCATAATGATTATTAATTAAAGCATGTTTTTTTGAATAACCATTTAATGATTAAATACCGATATTACCACCTGATTAATAATTAATTACTTAAAATGTTAATTAATTCATTAATTTTAATTACGTCATTATTTTGTTATTTTTGATCATTTTCGATTATGTTTGACCTTTTTTAATTACACGATAAATATTTGATTATCATCAATCAACAAGCCAAACTATAGACAAAAATTAAGAATATTTAATAACTGCCTGAATTATTTATTTATTTTATTCTTATCCAAATCTCAAATTTTAAACATTAGTTATTACTTTTATAAATTTTTAAAAAGAATAGACTGAAATCTCCAAAGGTAATGAATTTAATTTTACTCAGAAATGAACTAAAGTATTAATTTTATTTTCAACTAAAATGTTTTCTTTTGCATATTCAATATTATTAAAAAGATAAAAATATAGTATTTATTGTATCTGAAACCTTTTACTTTTAATAACATTTAATGACAAATTCATTTAAGTTTATGTTCGAAAGTTTGGAATATTTATGAATTTAATTTTGCTTTTAATTAATACTCAAAAAATTTAACACTAATTATTGGCAAATCTAAGGCTGCTAAATAAAAATGTGTAATATATTAAAGTGTACTTAATCAAAAGTTTTCTGTTGTATATTCATGAATTCAGTTCATTTCTTGACTTTCAAAGTAGTGGTTTTGGTCCATGATAGGACTAGTATTTTTCGGTCTATTTTGAACTAGTATAAGACTGGTATATTTCTGACCGAAATCTGAAAATTGCCATCTCGTAGGACATCCCTATGTTAAAAATACCAGTTGATTGCATGGAAAAAAGATAGTTGGCTGACTAGTTGGGCATGCGGTTCATAATAGTTGTGAGCTAGTTTACAACCAGTTCATTTGAGTACAGGGTACATACATGGTACGACATAATGCACTAATTGCGCGCTGTGATGTTGATTCAAACTCAACATTTGAAAACACATTTACATGCACAGCTGTAGCTGAGTGTGCAAAGACGCTTGATACAATTGGTTGCTGCCAAGAGCGTCTGGGTTCAATTACCTTCAGACGGAACATAAAATTAATTTTTTTTTCTTAATTATAATTTCGTATAACGAAAAAGCATCTGCGCACTTCACAACAATATATTTTATAACTACATACTCAAATTTAAAAGGAGTTGGGTTGGCGCTCTTTCATATGCGTATTTTTTTAAATTTAGCACGTTGTTTTTTAATTCTAAAATTTTTTCCTTCAGTGTAGAGAAATCTTAAAGAATTTGTAAAGATCCCATCGGATTTTTTCCCGAATTTTCTAAAATAAAATAAACTGTGTACACTTCAATTCTGTTACGAGATTTCGGAAAATCAGTAAAGAAATGAAATGCTGCTATGTTAAGAATTTCTGGCACAATTTTTTCAGAATTTTCTCTATTTATCGTACAGAAATTTCTTCACAAGTTCGTGTCAACCTCCTCATAAAATTTTCTTTGAAGTTTCGTAAAAAAATCGTTACAGAAATGAAATATCTACTTCTAAAGATTTCATTAAGATTTCGGGAAATTTGGTCTGCAGGGTTATCAACATCGTACCAATATTACAACAAACAAACTCCTTGGTTCTGCTTCATCTGTCGCTAAGTTTACGTTGAACTCATGAATGCACATAAAATATAATCTTTTGTTTGCAAAATAGGAAGCTAAATTTATTTGTTCGGCATTTCCTCTTACTCTCGTCTTCTCTCTGTGCAATCTTGTATTATATCTTCCACACATTTGTATATATCACAGCGTACAGCAGTGCGCGCGAGTGACGAAAGCAGGCTCAGTAGCATGCAGAAATGACTCGCTTATCACAGTGCACGGCAGTGCGCGCGAGTGACGAAAGCAGCAACAGTAGCATGCTGAAATGACTCGCTTATATTTATATACACGAGATTTGGAAGTTTTTATCCAGACATCCAATCGACATGTTTGATAAATCGTTGGAAAGGTCTTGCAGAGTGTGTCCGGAAAATATATTCAAGCTTCGTAAACGATTAACCGGATTCTTAAAAATTAGGCTAAAGTGTTGCGAAACAAAAAACGTTTGTGTGCTTTTGCCGGTTTTAGGGGGCATATGGGTACACCCAACATATTTAGTGTAATTCTATAGGCTAATATCTTTCAAACGATACCTTATATATTAAGTTCCGGCCACTAGTTGGAAAGATATAGAGGTAAATGTGTTTTGGTTCGTGTCTCCACTACGGGATGCTTTGGTATGTATGTGGCATCTGTACGTACCATCATTTAATTTTTTTCAAACTTTCAGGAATTAAAGTACACGAAAAACTAAGAAGGTTTTGTTGCAGGATGTTTTGATTCGTATGCCTGTGTGGGCGTGGCTGCTGTCTGAAATTCGAAAAAAGGCAATTTTTTAAACTACCACTGAGGCCGCACTACTCAGTCCATGTTATTGATGCAGATATCAGTAGAAGGGTCTTCAAACAAGCTATCTAACGCTATCTTTTGTGTTTATAAAATATAAATACGCTATAGCGTTATCTCCTGAAAACTAAAAATCGGACTGCTGAAAATAAAGATTTCGGGTATTTTCTCAAAAACTGGTCAGTCGATTTTATTCTAGGCTTCCACAAGTCTAGCCCAAAACCTTAGCTTTCATCTGGTATATAGTTTATATCTGGGAAAACTGTTGTTGAGGAGATATTGCTATTCAAATTGAAAAAATTTCGCTCCAAAAAGGGTCAAATGGTTAAAAATTAACATATCCGTCTAATTTGATTACTTTAAGATATAAAAATAACATACCCAGTTCCCCGAAAAAAATCGCCCATTCCCCGATTGTCAATTAAACAAAAATTCCCTGCAAATCGGGGAATTTCCCGCGAGTTGACAATTTGAAGGATGCAGCTGTGCTAATCACTTCGTACATGTCTTGGAAACCACAATTTGTGTGTATTTTAGAGTTTTTTTCAGTCACATGCCGAAATTGTAACATTCTTTCCCATTTTAATTGCAGGTATTTACACAATATTTAACTATGCTACATGGGTTTATCACCCGCACTTCACCTACCTGGTACTTACCTATACTTGTACATAAATATGTATGTATGAATGCATTTAGTTCACCCAATGTTCCGCTACTACTTACATACTAATGTATAAATTGCCACTGAGCAAAAATACTTGAGAAAAAAATCATTAGTTTAATAGCACGAGTGCAACACCGTACACGTGATAGAAGTGAAACTTCTTTAAAAAAAGCACATGTGTGCGCCCCATACCCAGTAGAAATCTTAACAACAATTAAACTACGAGGCAATCAGACGAATAAAGTTGTTTATTGTCCAAAGTTGGTACCAAGTTGATAAGTTTTTATCATTTCTCATATTTTTTTTAATTTTTAATTTTTTCGAATACATATCATCCTTGATATCATCATATCCTAGATCATCCTTTTTCGATTTTATTCCGTATTCGAAAAACTATGTGTTTCAATGGACACATCGATTTGAATACATAATTTAGATTTAGAGAATATTTTTAGCAATTTATTTGAGAAAAATAAAACATTTAGTTTATTGTTTGTATTTTCGTCGATTTTAAATTTGCTACCCCAAAATAATTGATATCAAATAAAACACCTCTTTGAGGTAAAGTTTTCGAGTGACGAAAGCTGAACTAGAAACACAAAATTTATGGTATCAATTTCGTGACGAAAATTATATGCATTTTTTAACTGCCTTTCAAACGTATGGAAAACCTATTTTCATTTATTCGGAACGTTGCGAATTTCCGTTTACTGCTAGAAACACAATAAAAAACAGATCTTTTGCAACGATTCGTATGAATAAAAAAGATTTTCCCTACATATTTAGTGTTATTCTATAGGCCAATCCCTTTCAAACTATACCTTATATATTAAGTTCTGGCTACTAGTTGGAAAGATATAGAGCTAAATGTGTTTTGGTTCGTGTCTCCACTACGAGATACTTTGCGATGTGAGAAGCGTCTCTACGTACCTTAATTTAATTTTGTTCGAACTTTCAAGAATTAAAGCACCAAAAAAACTAGGAAGGTTTTGTTCCAGAATGTTCCGATTCGTAGGCCTTTGTGGGCGTGGCTGGTTCCTGAAATTCGAAAAAAGGCAATTTTTTAAACTACCACTGAGGTCGCACTGCTCATTGCATACCATTGCAGTGGATATCAGTAGAATGGTCTTAAAACAAGCTATCTAACGCTGCTTTTGCGTTAATAAAATATAAATATGTCATACCGTTATCGCTTGAAAACTAAAAATCGGGCTGCTGAAAATAGAGATTTCGGGCATTTTCTCAAAAACTGGTTAGTCGATTTTATTCTATGTTTCCACAAATCTAGCCCAAAACCTTGGCTTTTATCTGGTGTATAGCTTATATCTGGGAAAACACTTGTTGTGAAGATATGAAGATTCACATTGAAAAAATGTCGCTCCAAAAGAGGTCAAATGGTTAAAAATTAACATATTCGTCTAATTTGGTTACTTTAAGATATAAAAATAACAAACCCAGTTCCCCGAAAAAAGTGGCCATTCAAAATTGCCTGCAAATCGGGGAATTTCCCGCGAGTTGAAGGATGCAGCTGTGCTAATCACTTCGTACATGTCTTGGAAACCACAATTTGTGTGTATTTTAAAGTTTTTTTGCAGTTACATGCCGAAATTGTAATACTTTTCACCATTTTAATTGTTTATCACCCGCACTTAACCTATCTGGGAAGACGCATACAATATTACCTACAGTTGTACATAAATATGTATTAGAGTGGTTCAAAAAAAAATTTTTTATGGAAATTCATAAACGCTACCTCAAATTATTGTTATTTGTGATAAAAAAAGAGAAGCGTTTTTTTTTATTTTGAAAAAAACTTTCTTAAAGGTCGCGCTGGTCGGTTTTTTTTAAAATGCTGATGTTCTAAATTTTTTTTATTTTCTTGACACGTTAAAATGCAGCTAAAAATTTGTTTTTTACATGTAATTACTCTGGTATTATTGGCGAACATTCCCTTAATTACATACCTGTCTTGGGCAGTTAGAATGGGCCTAGTGCCCGAAAATATGCTCTCGAAAAGAGAGTAGTAAAATTAAAACGTTGATACTGAACGATTTACGCATTGCCATGGGTTGGAACTTGTTTCCAGGGGGTTTATGGGGTTGCTAATTAGGCATCTGAAGTCAGTTTTTCGAAATTCATAATGATAATAATGATAATTTAAAAATGATTGGATCTGTTCGAAACTCGGCACTCGGAGAGTTTTTGTGGTCGCCGATTACGAATTTGAAGTAAATTTTTTTTTATTCAAAATGGCGGATCCAATATGGCTATCAAATTAAAAAAAAGTACTAAAATTAAAAGGTTGATACTGAACGTTTTAAACATTGTCAAGGGATAAAACACGTTCCCAGTGGGGTTCTGGGGTTGCTGATTACGAATCTGATGTCAGATTTTCAAAATTAAAAATGGCGGTTAAGAATTTCAAACAAATCCAAGCATTTTTTTTTTAAGTTGGTCGCCATTTTGGATCCACCATTTTGAATTATGAAAATCTGACATCAGATTCGTAATCAGCAAACCCAGAAACCCACTGGAAACGTGTTTTAACCCTTGACAATGTTTAAAACGTTCAGTATCAAAGTTTTAATTTTAGTACTTTTTCTCTAATTTGATCGCCATATTGGATCCGCCGTTTTGAATTTAAAAAAATTGACTTCAGATTCGTAATCGGCGATCCCAAAAGTTCTCAAGTGCCGGGTTTTGAACAAATCCAATCATTTCAAAAAAAAAATTGACCGCCAGTTTGGATCCGCCATTTGAATTTCGAAAAACTGACTTCAGATTCCTTATTAGCAACCCCAGAAACCCCCTGGTAACAAGTTCCAACCAATGACAATGCGTAAATCGTTCAGTAGCAACGTTTCAATTTTACTAGTGTCTTTTCGAGAGCATATTTTCGGGAACTAGATCCATTCTAATTGACCAAGACATGTGTGTAATTAAAGGAAAGTTTCCCAATAATACCAGAGTAATTATATTTAAAAACCATATTTTTAGCTGCATTTTAACATGTCCAGAAAATAAAAAAAATTGAGAACTTCAGCGTTTTTATAAAAAACCGACCAGCGCGACCTCTAAGAAAACTTTTTTTTCAAAATAAAAAAATACGTGTCTCTTTTTTTATCACAAATAACAATATTCTGATATAGCGTTTATGAATTTCCAAAAAGAGTGTGTTTATGTACCACTCTAATATGTATGTATGAATGCATTTAATTCGCCCAATGTGCCACTACTACTTACATAAAATGAATAAATTGCCACAGAGCAAAACTACTTGAGAAAAAATCACCAGTTTAATAGCACGAGTGCAACACCGTACACGTGATAACCAAGTTGATAAATTTTTATCATTTCTCATCATTTTTTTTGATGTGTATACATCTTTGGTTTCGGTAGAGGTAAAGTTTGTGAAGCTGTAACGCATAGCCCAGCAGAAAATTTCGAAGGGCTTAGCATGTATATTGCAGCAGAAATTTTTTATTTTCATTAGAGGCACCCTATGTGTAGTTGCTATTGCAAATGGCTGCATACATTTAGGCATATGCAGAGTAAGAAGAAATGCGGTACAATTGATTATTACTTCCGATTATGCAAACTATGTGCATGTATATGGCTTTGTACCTATAATATAGATATGTCCTATATATTTACATACAATGTCTGAACTCATTTGTTGCAACTGGTTTTGATATTCGTAGATGGTTTTAGTCATAGGTTTAGTAGTCTATTGATAAAAAAACAAGGCGAAAATTAAAAAAAATACTGAAATCATTTTGACTGGGACAGTTGATAACTGATGAACAAACGTGAATATATGTATAATATACATACGTATGGATGATATAATAACCCTGATCCAATAGATACTTTTCGTTTAAAATCCTGTAAAAATGTCAAACAGCAAAATTACTTTCTGAAGTGAGAGTAAAAAGTGAGTAACAGCAAAAAGTACTGCAACTAAAAAGCATCGGGTAAAATCTTGCAACTTCATCATCTTCACGACTCTCAAAAAATCGCTCTCGTTTACATGATTTTGGAGTACGGGATCGTTTTTCCTGTAACTTCCTGCAGGTTCGTGTAAAAACCTGTAAGTTCATTGAGTACTGGATCCGAGTTAATACAAGATTGGACAAAGAGAAGACGAGAGTAAGAGGAAATGCCGAACAAATGAATTTAGCTTCCCGTCTTGCAAACAAATGATGGTATGCTATATGTATTCATGCCTTTAACGTAAACCTAGCGACAGATGAAGCAGAACCACAGATCATATTCCTAGAAGAAAAACCAAATTAAGGAATCAGCAAAATGACTAAAATTATGTGTATGTATCTATTAGGGATGCCAAAATATCAGGAAAATTGGGATCCCGGGATTTCGGATAATTTTTAAGTTAATCCTGGGATCGCGGGATTTATTCCGGGATTCAAATTGAGTCATACATTTTATGAATATGAGTAAAAATTCAATATCTGATTTAAACATACCATTAAACAAAACTATTTAAAATTTACGATAAACTGATTGTAAAACTCATATATCGCTAGCTTAGAGTGAAAAGTTGCTAACTTCACTTTTAATGAAAAATCATATTTTGATATAGGAGGCTAGATAAATTAAAATTGCATCGTTTCGAAAAGGGTAAAGGTCCTTGTTTTATGTTTTCTCGTTTATATTCAATGAAAGGAAAATTTGCTAATGCCAAAAAAAGCTCCGAAAATTCGAAATATTTTAATAAATATCGAATCCCTCGGATTCGTATGGAGTTTGGCTTTGCTTTAAACATGCAAAATGTTGTATTCAAAGTTTTGCGAAATACTTGAAGAAAATGGCTATACGAAGTTTTTTCCTCTCCTGTACAATTTTTATATTGGGACTTAGCAACTTTGCACTCTACGCTAGCGAAATTTATTAAATCAGACAAATTTTAAAGTAAAACATTTTTTTAATTGTATTTAAAAAACCATGTGATTGAGAAACGTATACATCACAAATAATAATGTAAATTCCAGGTACTTTTGAAAGTGACTATTAATAAAAAAAAACATAAAACAAAAATATACAAAAACAATTTCTCTATACATGTTTATTCTACTCTATAAAGAAATGGCGAATGGAGAATGTTTTGCCATTTTTTCGCAATTAACTAGAAATTTTGAGGGTGTACGAGTCAAACGGATCTCAGAATCGGATTCAGCGGGTCGAAATACATGTTGGTAGTTGGATCTGGTTAAAAAACACCCCCTTTTTTTGCCGATGTTGTTATTATTGCACTTAAAATGTTTTCGTAAGAGCAGCAAAGCATTCAAAGCGGAGTTTCTAAGCTTGACCAGCACTTTTTACATACAAAACCTACTGATGAAAAACATATTTCATAGAGCTGTAAAAGTAACGAAATTTCGGACCCCGTATGTATTCGTTGCTTATCCAACCAACACCCGTATCTTTCGCATCGTTACTTTACTCGTTACTTTTGATACAAGCACTTGTACCTTACAAGAATCATCACAACAAATCTTGCAGCGTAAGGAAATGTTCGTTCTTCCATATGCATACATGTACATACATATATACATATGTATACATGTAACATATTTTTGTATCGATTCGAACAATTTGATACAATCAAGCACCTGAATTTTATGTTGGAACTTTGTTTAAGTCCTTTATAAAAACTGTATCTTTATTAAACGAATTTTTAGTCTTAAATTAAACTTAAATAATAGAACCGTGTCTTTAAGTAATCAGAATACAACTCAACTTAAACTTTTAAACATCACCTTTATATACTCAAATCCCAAGGAGTCAGCAAGGTCAGTGGGAAAGCGGGAATATGCTACAAAGATTCAGAAACTGAATCAATGCATCCATCGGGAATGTAGATATGTAGCCAAGCATATATAAAGCTCGGAATTCAGTAATGAAATTAGATCGACGCATCTATTGCAGATGCAGCTTTGTAAACATAAATAAAGCTTGGAGCTCAGTAATGATGAAATTAGATCGATGCATCTATTGCGGATGCAGCTTTGTAAACATAAATAAAGCCTGGAGCTCAGTAATGATGAAATTAGATCGATGCATCTATTGCGGATGCAGCTGTGTAAACATTAATGTCTGGCAAATATTATACTGCTTATTTTATTATCATCTTCTTTAGGCGGCACTTGCGTTTGTTTATCTTTAAGTGCCTCACTGATGCCTTCGTGGGCGTCAAATGTGACTCGCCCCTCCTTAAGATTCGAGTCCCTGCGAATCCTATAATTTTTTACTTTTAAGAATACAATTTTTTTTCATAGGAGAGGGAAATGCTTTATGCACTGGCCGGGGGCGCTAGTCTCTATACTACCTTCCCCGAGTATGGGACTCCCACCGAAGCGTGTTGGGCTACCCACTTAAACCCAAACTCCCACCGCCCGCGCAAGAATCCCGCATCTGGCACCGCAATTCTGCATGTCTTCAGATGCACGAGCGCGCTGTTAGAGCCTTGGGGCTGCTCTTTTGTAGGGGCGTTTCATTCGGGTGTCCTCAGTAGACAACCGTCCTCTCGTTTGCAGCGGAGTACGAATTTCACGTATCTCGCAACTGCTTCCCACTTTTCTGCGCTGGAAATCATTACCCCAACTATGTTGTTCGGAGTTATGTCTCCGTGTCTTTCTTCCAACATTCTGCGCGAAATCAAGAAGTGTTCGCAGGTGAAGAATGTGTGGTACACGTTATCTTCGACGTTTCCACAGTAGTGACAGAACGGTGAGTCCATCCTTCCCATTCGATGAAGATATTCTCGGAAGTAACCATGACCGGTGAGGAATTGCGTCAGGTAGAAATCGACTTCCCCATGTGGTCTGTTCAGCCATGTTTGAAGGTCGGCTATCAGGGAGTGTGTCCATCGACCTTTTGTGCTCGCGTTCCAGTTTTGTTGCCACTGCTGGATCAGTTGCTCGCGCGCCCTTGCCGCGGCAGCTGCTCGACCTATCTCGGCACTGAGATTGTAAATCTCTTTTCGCTCGTAAGCAAATAGCTCAATTGGCATGACGCCAGAAATAACTAGAACCGCGTCCGCGGACACTGTACGGTATGCAGAAGCAATGCGTAGTGCCCCTCTGCGCTGTACCGAAGACATTTGAATCCGGTATTTTTTGACTTTCAATGCGTCAGCCCATATTTCTGTCCTGTACAGGAGCACCGATTGGACCGCTGTCATCAGAAGCTTCCTGCGGCATGGCTTTGGGCCGCCCACGTTCGCCATCAGCCAGCTTAGAGCCGCCCTGCTCTGCGCAGCTTTTTCACATACTCCATGGATGTGTTCCCAGAATGTGAGTTTGCTGTCAAGCTGCACCCCTAGGTACTTTGTAGACGTAGAAGTCGTCAGGAGTTGAGGTCCGACAATTATAATTATAATTGTTGGAATCCGTTTCCTGGTGAGGAGCACGATCTCCGTTTTCGCTGTTGCCAATTGCAGACCGTGATCGCTCATCCATCCACTGACGTTGCGCATGACCTGGTTTAGCTTGAGCTGTGCTAGCTGGACATTTCTTGCTGTTATGACGGCTCTCCGGCATTTCCGTGCGTAACAGACTGTCATACGTGGCGTTCCAGAGGTCCGGGCCAAGTACAGACCCCTGTGCCGCTCCGCCGGTTATATGTCTCTTTCTCTGACCTTCTGTTGTATCGTACAAAAGCCAACGGTCTCTGAGGTAGTCCCGGATCATATTTAGCAAGTATGTTGGAACCTTGAATGACCGTTCCAAGGCCTCCAGCATGTCGTCCCATCTTGCGGAGTTGAAGGCGGTCTTGACGTCCAGTGTGACTAGCAGCACTATTGGCCGCGCCTGGTGGCAGGCTTCTTCGGCTTTATGTACCGCCTCGACTACTTCGCCAATTGCTCCTATAGTTGAGTGTCCTTTCCTGAAGCCATGTTGTCGGGGTGAAAGGCCTCCCTCGCTTTGTATGGCTGACGTCAAGCGTATTTTGAGCAGACTCTCCATCATTTTTCCTGCTGTGTCTAGCATGCAGAGTGGCCGGAAGGATGAAGGAGAGTTTGGGTCCCCTTTGCCCTTGGGTATAAGCACCAGTCTCGCCTTCTTCCATTGGCTTGAGAAGACCTGGGCCCTAAGACAGCTGTTGTACATATTAAGCAGAAGATCAGGGCTCGTTTTCGCTGCTAACCTGATTGCCTCCGCTGGTATGCCATCTGGCCCTGGAGCCTTGCCGGCTTTCATGCTTCGCAGGGCTAGCTTCAGCTCATCTGTCGAAAAGAGTGGTGCCTCGGCTTGCTCCTCGACGAACACTGTATCTGCTCTTAGTGGGTGTGTGGGAAATAGCGCATCCACTATATTTTTAACTCGGGCCTCATTCATCGCCTGTGATGATGTATGGAACTTTTTCATCACTATTTTGTATCCCTGGCCCAAGGGATCGCGATCCACTTCGTCACATAGCGCTTTCCAGCAGTTCCGTTTACTCTTCTGTATCTCGACCCCAAGTGCTTTCTTAGCGCTTTTGTAGGCTGCTGCTCTGGTAGTTTCTTCGACCAGCTTAGTACAAGACTCCCTGTTGTGGATCTCTCCCGTTGTGGGTGAAATGCCTTGGGAATCTGCTAGGAGTGACGTATCGAACTTGCGAAAATCGACCCTAGACGGGTTCCATCCTGGTTTCCTGCGAGGGATACTACGTGTTTGCCCTCACTTGATGTCAGTGACTTGGAAGGTGATGTAGTTGTGGTCGCTACCACTCAGGTCTTCCATCACTCGCCATCCGTCAGCCCTTCGAAGAAGGCTTTCTGAGACCAGGGTTATGTCAGGGATAGAGTATCCAAAACCCTGCCTTCGATATGTAGGGGTCGATCCGGTGTTGAGGATGGTCAGGCCAATGCGGGCTGCCATTTCAAGGACCAGTCTTCCCCTGGTGTTTGTTTGGGGCATACCCCATTCCACGCCTCTTGCGTTGAAATCTCCAGCAACAATTATGTGGCCGGTTATATCGCGCAATTCGTCTTCAAGGTCTTCGAGCTTTTCCCTGAAGACAGAGACTGTGTCGTTTGGAGACAGGTAGAAGCTCACTAGCGTGATTTGCGCCATTTTAACCCAGACGTAGCAGCGTCCGACCCCGCTGCTCTCTGCGTGATGGTTGGGGTTAGCAATCCATATCGCGGCCGAGCCTGATTGGTCAACATGCCAAGTTTCCTTTGTTCTATAGGGTTCACTGATGATGACAGCGTCTGCTCTTTGTTCAAGAATCAATTGGTCCAGCAGGTCATCAGCTACCCTACTCCTGTTCATATTGCCTTGTATAAATTTAATCATATTCTCCCAAGCTTTGTCTTAGCCTCAGCAAGGGCATCCCTGAAGGCCTTGCACGCTCCCGACCCGGGCAGGTGATTGGCATTTTTCTGTCCATCTCCTGCCGAGCACAGGTAGCAGCTTGGGCTTTCTTTACATGCAGAGGCTATGTGGCCCTGCTGACCACATTTCCGGCATGAACTGCTTCTGTCTGGGCCTTTGCATGCCGCCTTTTTGTGGCCATACCCCAGAGAGCGGAAACACCTTTGAACATCCGCGCGCTCTCGGACGCGGCAGATAATCCAACCTACTCGCAGCTTCCCCTTTTCAATAAGAGTCCGGCCTGGCAGTTCGTCGATTTCCACCACAGCCATTCTTTGTTCTCGCGAGTTTACAGCGAGGAGAGAGACGCGAAGTTGGCCATTCATCTTGTCTCCTAACTCCCCGCGTATAGCGTTCTCCACTTCTGGGGCCGTGGTTAGGTAGTCCACGCCCAGAACTTCTAGACGTAAACGTCTAGTGAGAATACGGGCGTCTCCAAGCTGGTCAATGGCAGTGCACACATCTTCCTTAAATGCTGAGTGGTCGCCACAGCGCTCCATTTCGATGAGCACGCCGCCTTCGCGGGTTTTCCGAATAGATCGAATTACGGTCTCCGTCTTCTCGGGTTGGAGCTTACCACGTATCGTTCCCAGCACCTCTGCATAGGTTTTGCCTTCAGCTGGCTTACTGATTAATTTGGCGAGACTCTTCTTTTTTCTCGCCCTCTTCTTTTTTTTGCGGCTGGTCGCCCGCCTCGCGCTTATTGACCAAGGGTTCACCTGGCGCTGGCCCTGGCTTGGGCTTTCTGCTTTTTCCAACCGTTTTCCCTTGATTGTCTGGTACGGTTTTCTGTGCATTTTTATTATTATTACCATTATTGTTAGGATTACTAATAATAATGTTTTTACTACTATTATTATTATTAGTAGTAGTATTTTTTTTTTTTTTCCGGCTCGCCTGTAGGGGAGTCATTTCGAGTTCGACCTCTCTTTTGCGAGCCAGGGCCAGCCTTCCGCAGCTCGGAAAGGGTAGACCCCTTCCGGCGCTGCTCTCGGAGGTAGCTTAATATATTTAAGCTCTCCTCGATTTGGGCCATACCTGTTTTTATGTCCATGGACACATTCTTCTGCTTAGAGACAGCGCTCTGCATCTTCTTCAAGACGAGCCGAATCTGGGCCAATTGCTCATCTTCATTGCCTTCGCAAGTTCCCAAGCTTGCGGTGACATGCTTGTCGCTGTTTGCAGCAGCCGGCGTTTGAAGACGACTATCCCGGCTGTCGGGAGTTGCCGTTTGGCAAGGTGTAGCCTTCTGCGCCACGCCGGCGGCTTTCTCCGTGCTCGTGGTGCCGGCATTTGCCTGCAGAGGAGTTTGTGGCGGGGAGCGCACGACTCTACTGCTCTTCCTGAATGCGCTGCATTCTTCCTCCATAACATCGACGTTGGTTTCATTTATTGGTTTTATTTTATTCATTTCCAATCAATTGGGTCTCCGCTTCAAGCCGCTATCTCCACACGTAGCACAGTCGCTTTTAAGTGTCCCGAAGTTCCCTTCTCTCAAAGGAGCAGGCCATCGCGAGGGTTGACACAAGTCCTTATGGGATGTTGTGTTCAGAGCCAAGACAGCGCAAAACCAGGAGTAAATCTCAACTGGACCTGTGCGGCCAACTAAATGGCGACGTGTATTGAACGTATTTGAAGACGTGCCAGGGTTTTAACGAGACGGAGGCGATTGCAGCATTAGCCCACCAGCCATTTCTGTGAGGTGTCACCCTCACATACTAAAGTGGCGGAATACTGCTCTCGCCAGCCCAATATCAGGCTTATCGTATACATGCTCCAGTATGCCATGAACAGGATCTAACTGGTCTCAAACCTGGGATGCTTTTTGGGAGGCGGCATCTGTTCGCCCGGACACAGGAGATTCATCAAGCATTTCTGATCTTTTAAATCAGGCCCTCGTCTCCTGCCGCTCTTGGTCTGGGACTGCTTATTGGTTATTCGCAGCTAACCTACCGGAGTAGGCCGTTCACGATCCGCCCTGTGTGACCCCGGTAAGGTCCTGAGCTTAGCCCTTACCTTTAAGAATACAATTACACCAATTATTGATGATGTTATCAAATACAGAACGTAAGTATGGTAAATATTACTGTTGTCTTCATTTAATAATTTGAGTTTTGAGATTATCTAATTTTGGGACTTCTATTATTTCGGTAACATTTTTTGTTAATTTTCTTTGATTAGGTATAATAATATTAATTTTGCTTTCGAACCTTTTAAGTTTATATTCTTCCAATTGTATTTCGCAGTTTTCAAAATTTATTAAATAGTTTCTACTTAATTCATATTTATATTCATTACAAGTGGTTAATAGAGTCGAATTATAATTTATTACTAAGATATTGCCAGTGTCAATTTCTTGTATTAGTTTTTGTGTGAACTTTTTCTGTGTGCATTCATTATATACTTTTTTTTAACAAGTTTTTGATGGATTTACTAGTTTGTTTTAAATTTCTTATATCTTTTCCTTCATCAACAATATATGTTTCGTTTGCTATGTCCATGATTCTAGTAGTTTCCACATTTGTTTGCATATTATTTTTATTTCGAACCGAAATAATTAATTTTGTCTTTTGTTTATCTTTTAAAAATATTGAAATCGCTATCAATTTGATAGAAATCGATTTCCTTAGTGGTTAAAAAGAATCTATTCATAATTTGATGTTTTGAACTCATAATATTATCTTGTATTTTTTCAATTTTGTCTTTTATTCTATTTATAATTATTGTGAGATAATTGTATTTTATTAATTCAGATTTTTCTTGCAATTCTTTGGCGTTTAAAAGAATTGTTTAACGCTCGGATTTTTTTTTAACTTGAAGATGAAACCAAAGACGATATCTACGAGCCAAATTGATGCTAATATTGCACCCTCATCAGAATTATACTAAAACAGGTAAAAAATTAGTCACATAATCATAACACTAATATTTATCAGCCATAGAGTACTTACAAAAATCTGTGCTAATATATATATGTGTGTTTAACGCAAATTAAGCTGCGGCACCATGGATTGTCCATCTTATTATACACACATATATGTATCCGCAACTTGGTCAAATTGGCGGTATGTTTACCCTGTCTATAAAAACAATTAATACAAATTTATACACACAATATAGGCATACTTCTTATGGGAGTAGCACGTAATAATTTTAAATCTTCCGGCATAATAAATTTAAAAATTGAAATTATTCCAACGAACAGCGAGCGAATTATTGACTCAAATGTCAAAGTTTTATAAGTTCTATTCGTTACAACAAGACGAGCAGGTATATATGAAGGGAGAGAAGCATCAAACATAAAAAACAGAAAGATTAAACTAAACGCCAAACAAAGGCACATTAGACAAGTCAAGGGCAGCAAAACAACAACAACAATAAGTGTGTATACTATCTCTGTCCCTAACTAGAGCGTCAACCGTGATATATCAACAATTAAGAATGCAATCATGCATATTCATACATACAAGTATGTATCATAGTTCAGCAATGCCAACAAAAACACCGACTATACAGCACAAAGAGAAAAGTAAACAGCTGTGGTAAAGAGTTTATTATAAATAGGGTTCAAATTTTCCATATCCCTTTGTCGGTTCAATGTATTTTTACTAATCTTTATGTGAATCATCTCAGAAATATTAAGTTTGTTCCAATGCTTCTCCCTATCCAAAATTTTGACCTGTTCCCATTGAATAATTCTTTATGCGAGTCCAAAATCAATTTAATGTTTAACATATATTTTTGTATATCATTATTAATAGTAATTTGTTTATTCATGTTGCTTATTATATTATGTTGATTGATATCTATAAATGAAATGATTGTCAATAGCTTCTTTATCTTCGTCATCTAGGTTTTCAAATGCCCATTTGATAAGTCTACCGCCCAGATTAACTAATGCCCTTTTCTGTCTATTATGTCTACCTATCGTTAGTAATGGATGTTCTTATTCTTCGATGTCTTTTTGCAAATTTAGCTTCATCCATCCCTGTTTTGTATTCATATATCTTGAAATACTTAGTTTCACTTTTTTATTGTTTCCTCGATTTCTTCCATGTTTATAATATGTATTAGTTTTGAATAATTTTGAATAAGAAATATAGGTTGACTTTCCATTATCATATATCCAGCCTTCGTTTCTATTTTCTTTATTATAATTTCTGCCTTATTACATTATCTGCTTTTGGGTTTTTTATGAACATTTTGTCTGCGGTTATTGTAGGAGGTGGTTTCCTAACTGCATTCGTTTTTTTTATAACATGTCTTTTCTTTTTATCCATTCTTTCTGCAATCTCCTTGAAATCTAAATCTAATCTATTAATGAAATCCATTGGATTTTGTTTAGTTGTTGAATGAATTCTGTTATTATAATAACCTATTGCCCTAATTACAAGTTCTTCGGTATTAATTTCTCCTTCTTTACTTTTTATTATTCTGATATGTTCAAGCAGTGTGGAGTGTAATCTTTCGATATCAGAATTTCCGGTGTGAGAGTAAGGAGTAGTGAAGTGGGTCTGAATATTTTTTTCATTACAGAACTGATTAATTAAAAAATTGTCAAATTCGTTATCATGATTAAAAGATCCAGTTTACCTAAAAGAGCTATTCTTTCTTCAAGCTTACTTTTAACGGTAATCATGTTTTTATTAGAAAGTTTGTGAACGCTTCCTAGTTTTGTGAATCTATCAATAGTGGTCAAGAAATACTGTTTTTCTACATGGAAAATATCCATATGAACTATCTGATTTGGTTTTGTAGGTGTTTCCGTATGGCAAAAATGTTTTTTTATTGGTTTGCGATCATATTTGGCTTTATTACAAATTCTGCAGTTATTTATGTACTTATTAATATATTTAATTAAATTAGGGTAAAAATACTCTTTTATTTCCTCGAAATTTTCTAAAATACCTCTATGGTTAGTTTCCTCTTGTGTTTTTTTTATGAGGTCATTGAGTTGTTTTGCCTCTGCTATATCGATTGCTATCGTGTTACACTTGGTAAATTTAACTCTTTTGTCATTGTTGAATATTTCAATTAGCTTTTGTTGGATAATATCATACTTCCAGTGGCGCACCCAGGAATATATGTGAACCCAAAAACCCACCCCTTGTGTGCGCTAATGCATACTTCATGTCTTCTAATTCACAGTATAATCCTATGGTACCTTTTCTTATATACTTTTCATTCGATAAGTTTGATTCATCAATATACAAAATAACATATTTCTCAAATATTTTTTCTTTATTTTTATCCTTTCTTTTTACAACACGTATTTGAGTTTTATATTTGTTTACGATTCCTTCACTGATCTTAAAATGGTCGTTTAAATTCTCCTCCTCGCTTCTTATTTCTTCGTCATCTATTTCAAAAATAGATTTTGTATCTAAATTATTTTCCTGTCTGTACCTGCTCAGAAAGTCTGCGATTTTATTATTTTTTCCTATTATATAATCGATATCAAAGTCATATTCATTTAATAGTATTCTCCATCTTGACATTTTAGAATTTGGTTCTTTCATAGAATATAACCATTTCAATGGCTGATGATTTGAACCGAAAATTTCCTTCCATATACGTACCTTCTAAAATATTTTAGCTCCCATACTATGGCTAATAGTTCTTTTTCAATGGTTGAATAATTCTTTTCATGGTTATTCAAAGTACGACTTGCATAACAAACAGGTTTACCTTCTTGACTGAGTACGGCTCCTAAAGCATTATTACTAGCGTCAGTGGTCACCACAAATTTCTTATTAAAGTCGGAATATGCTAAAATCGGATAAGTAGTTATTAAATCCTTAAGCTTTTCAAACGCTTCAATATATTTTTGATCGTTTTCATTGATCTTTGTACCTTTTTTTTTTAATATTTTATGATAGGTGAGGCTATTGAAGAATAATTTTTTATAAATTTTTGGTAATAGCCGGTTAATCCAAGAAATGATTTTATTTGTTTGTCTGTCTTCGGTAAGGGTACCTCATTTATTGACTTTATTTTGTCCGGGTTTGGTTTAATTCCTTCCGTTGTTATTACATGTCCTAAAAATTCAGCTTGTTGGGCTAAACATTTACATTTATCAAATTGGACTTTTAAACTATATGCGTTTAGTTTTTTTAATATTTTATTTAAGTTATCGAAGTGTTCCTCAATTGAAGTTGAAAACACGAGTATGTCGTCCATGTAAATTACGCATATTCTATTTATATATTCCCTCAGGAAAATTCATCATTCTTTGGAACGTCGAAGGCGCGTTCTTCAATCCAAATGGCATTCTGATATATTCATAATGACCAAAGGGAGTGGAGAAAGCGGTTTTTTCAATATCTTTTTCGTCCATCAAAATTTGATGAAAGCCTTTAGCGAGATCGATAGTGGAAAAATACTGCGCACGTCCTAATTTATCAAAAATTGAACTGATATCTGGTATAGGGAACTTATCGTCAATAGTAGCGCTATTTAATTTCCTATAGTCAATCACTATACGCCATTTCACTTGATTGGAGTTGTTCGGGAGTTATAAGGCGATTTACTCGGCCTTATTATGCCCTGTTTCAACAATTCATTTATCTCTTTTTCAATTTCCTGTTCATGTACCTGGGGATATTTATATATTTTAGAATAAATTTGTTTATCCGTAATTATACGTATGTTATACTTTATCGCAGTGGTAGCAGTTAAGGTCTGACCGTCTTGATAAAATGTATTCTTATTTTTATAAAAGAAATTTTTAAGCCGTTTTTCTTCATCTTTATTTAATTTATTCGATTTAATTTTCTCAAAATTTATATCATCTTTCTCCAAGTGATAACTTCATCATACTCAATTTCAAACTGATTATCTTCTTTGTAAAAGAGTATAGCAGTTTTATTAATTATCAGCGCCTTTGTATCATAGTTTATACAAGCTTTAAGTGGCATTAAGATGTTGCTTCCTATTATAAAATCGAAATCTTTATTTTTAAAATTTGTTAGTTTGATTGACATGGTTTTAGTCGGCATATTGAATTCAATTGGAAGTTTGAAGATTACTTCTTCTATCACAATGGAAGATCCTCCTAAAGTGTTTAATTGAATTGGTTTTGATAATTTCTGAATTTCGTCTTTACTTGCGAAGGTGTTATAATCACCTAAGGTTATAGCCGCTCCTGTGTCAATCAAACATTTCACTCTTTTTTTATTGAATGTTAAAAAAAGGGTAATCTACTGTCCGAGGCTCCTGTTGAAAATTTTCGACTACCTGCAAATTATCCACATCCATCGGTTCGTATTCATTTTTGTTCCGGTAGTTTCCAGAAATATTATTATATCTGTAATTTCCTAGATTTCGTCTAAAATTTTGATTAGAATTTCCAGAAGCGCCCTTACTGTTATTTCTATTCTGACCTGAAATTTGTCTGTGATTTTGATTATTGCTATTGTTATTATAGTTTTTGCTTTTGTAATAATTATCGTTATATTGATTTTAGCTTTGGTTTCTGTTATATATTTTGATGTCTTTTAAAATATTATTTTGGATATAAAAGGTATGAGCTGCTTCTATGGTCCCTATGCCATTTTGTAATAATAAAGATCTTATATATAAAGGTAAAAAATTGATATATACATCAAAAATTATTTTCTCATTATTATCAGGTGAATAAGCTAAGTCTACTTGATTAAGGTTGAACTTAGTATTCATCTCACTCAAAATTCTTCTTAATTTATAATGCAATTTTTCTACAATACTGGCCTTGACATTCATGGCGTCCATCCTTAACTAGAAAAAAGATTTTCTGATTCCGAAGTCCTCCTTCAGCTTCCTCAAGATGTCCTCCCATGTGGGCTCCATCAATGTTTCTACTGATTTTAAAGTCTTGTAGTTTGTTTATTAGAACCGTTTTTATAACGTTTTGATGTTCTTCGGGTGTAATATAAAGTACTGAGTTAACATCCCTTAAATAATTTGTTAATGAGTACTCATTGCTTCCACTGAATACCGCTATGCTTCTAGCCTCTCGCGAGCACTCACTCAAGGATAAAGCCATTTTTTATTTTTATCTGCTTCAATACGTATTTAGCAAACTTTATTACAGTTCACTTTACTGCGTGTTTTTCTTTTTAGTCTTTTAGTTTTTGATGTGTATACATCTTTGGATTCGGTAGGGGTAAAATTTGCGAAGCTGTAACGCATATCCCAGCACAAAATTTCGAAGGGCTTAGCATGTGTATTTCAGCATAAAATTTTTATTTTCGTTAGAAGCACCCTGTGTTTGGTTGCTATTGCAAGCATACATTTAGGCATATTCTTGTATGGTTGCATACATTTAGGCATATGCATAGTAAGAGGAAATGCGCTACAATTGATTATTACTTCCGAGTATTTAAACTTCGCACATGCATACGGCTTTGTACCTATATATGTACATAAATATGTATGGACTCATTTGTTGCAACTGGGCATGAATCACGTAACTTTGAAACGATAGTCGTTCAAACGATACTGACACTGATATTGTCAAAACACTGATTTATGCATTTGTGTTGCTGTTAAGTGTTACTGTTACTGTTACGTAAAGCAAAACTGGAATCGAGTTGACGATATCGCACAAACGATCAAACAATTTTTGATTTTTATGAAGCAAGACAATCTCGACACGATATCGTTCAGACGATTGTCGTCATACGTGATTCATGCGCTGGTTTTGATATTCGTAGGGGGTTTTAGGCATAGGCTTAGTAGTCTATTTTAATAAAAAAGCAAGGCGAAAATTTAAAAAAATACTGAAATCATTTTAACTGGGACCGTTGATAACTGATGAACATACATGAATATATGTATGTATAATATGCATATATATGGATGATATAATAGCTCTGATCCAATACTTTTCGTGTAAAGTCCTGGAAAAGGTCAAACAGCAAAATCACTCTCTGAAGTGAGAGTAAAAAGTGAGTAACAGCAAAACGTACCGAACAAAAAAGCATCGGGTAAAATCCTGCAACTTCAATCTCTACACAACTCTCCCGAAAATCGCTCTCATTTACATGAACCACAGATTATATTCCGAAAAGAAAAACTAAATTTAGGAATATATACAAATAGAAATGCTCAAACTATAAGCTCAAAAACAATAACTGATGCGGGTTTCCAAGATATTTTAATGTTTAATTTCTAACCTAACCTCCATTTGTATGTATGTAACTGAATCGCCTAATAATAGCTTTACATATAAAGAGATTATCCAAATTTTCGAGCTTAACTCCCTAATCTGTTATTAGAAAAAGAGATTAGCCATGCAAAATTATAATTAAAAATATCTCAGATTAAACCGATAACTTTTTGGTGTCCAACCTAGTTTTATCGATTAAACTTGCGAAGAAGAGGTGGAATGTTAAATGTTAAAGTAAACAAAAATTGACGCTTGTAAGGAAAATAGGTTTGTAAAGGTATTTTTAATAAAATATTCAGTTAAAATATATTTAATTGGCATAATATGTGTTGCAGAAAAAAGTGACCACGGTGGCACAGAGAAGAAGTTTAACTTTTCCTCGAGTTGTGTGAATAACAAGCACAACAAATTTGACAGCTAACGAGCTTTGATTGAGATTATATTTATAAGTAAATGTACTTTTATGCTTTGCCGTTCGCATATGTTTACACATCAAATTTCATGAGTACCTAGTACTCACGCCTTTTTTTTCAATAACACTGTAGCGATGGGTGCAGTTACACTTTGTGGAATTTTGTTTTAAATATTGTTCGATGAAATTTATTATTTTTGTTTCTTCCCTGGTTTCGTTGGTTCGATCGCTGGATATTGTTTTTTATTCAATATCCTACCGTATCCTGCGCCAATTATATGTTGGAACTTTGTTTAAGTCCTTTATAAAATCTGTATCTTTATTAAACGAATTTTAAGTGTTAAATTAAACTTAAATAATAGAACCGTGTCTTTAAGTAATCAGAATACAACTCAACTTAAACTTTTAAACATCAACTTTATATACTCAAATCCCAAGGAGTCAGCAAGGTCAGCGGGAAAGCGGGAATATGCTACAAAGATTCAGAAACTGAATCAATGCATCCATCGCGAATGTAGATATGTAGGCAAGCATATATAAAGCTTGGAATTCAGTAATGAAATTAGATCGACGCATCTATTGCAGCTTTGTAAACATAAATAAAGCTTGGAGCTCAGTAATGATGAAATTAGATCGATGCATCTATTGCGGATGCAGCTTTGTAAACATATGTAAATAAAGCTTGCAGCTCAGTAATGATGAAATTAGATCAATGCATCTATTGCGGATGCAACTGTGTAAACATTAATGCTTGGCAAATATAATACTGCTACTCATCATAGTATAATATTTGCAGCTTTTGATTTTTGTTTATAGAAATCAATATTCTCTAATTTTGCCATTGGATTATGGCAACGGCCAAATGCTTATTTTATTATCATCTTCTTTAGGCGGCACTTGCGTTTGTTTATCTTTAAGTGCCTCACTGATGCCTTCGTGGGCGTCAAATGTGACTCCTGTACCTCACAGGAATCATGCATGCATGTACGTACATATACAGGCAGCAGACTTTAGTATCGATACGAAAAACAGTTTCGTTACCGCAAAATATCCCTACAAGAACAGTGACTATCATTTGACAAATCATTTGAGTGGCAAGACTGATAGAGATTTCTGTCACTGGTTGCCTACAAGTTTCTATCAAATTCTAAAGGGCAGTGTGAAAAATCTGATGTAAACATTTGTGTTCCGTCTTCCTCCGACTTATGGCATTATTTAGTTGTCTCTTTTTAACCAACGCAAAGTTTGTAAATGTGTTAGTAAGGTAAATGAGAATGTGTTAGTTTCCATCACACAATTCTTGTAGGGATGTTGTGTTGTATTGATTCACGTTGATGGTGCATATACGGAGCATGCGAGTAACGAGACCATTGTGTACAAATACAAGTGAGATATCTTAGCAATAGACGTCACCCTGGGCCACAGCTGCGATCATCTGTTTTTTAGAGTTGCTTATTTTGGTCTAAACTGCGCTTTTTTGACCTGAGTTGCATTAAATAGTCTCTTAAAACTTGGTAGTATTTGTTGTTCAAATGGTAACATATATGTCCAAAAACTTGAAAAATATTAGATGATTGCTTTTTAAAAATGCTATTTATAAAATTTGGTTTTGATTGCGACATTAGAAATATTCAGATTATAAAAGTTTTTCACATATGTTTTAAGATTTTAAAGCTTTTAAAAAGTACGGTAGAATGCAACAATGTGCTTGAATTTGTTTGCTTCTTCGCCAGCTTATTCGTTTGCAGACTAGATAAATGGCGAACAGCCATCAAAATACTCATTCAAATTACACATCTTTCACTGGACACACAAATGGGTGCGCGCAGAAAAATTCAGCCCTAATGGTAAGTTAATTTCATCGCGCGGCGATGACAAGTTAAGAATTTGCGATACATTTTCAGGCGAATGTGTGCGAACGTTCACCTAGGGAAGAGGTATGGGACGACAGCTGGCATGGCATCCAGACGGTAATCTGGTGGCTTTAGCATTAAGTTGTAACCGCTTTAAGATATTTGACATAGCTGAAGGCGAGCTAATACAGTGCATTCGTCGCCGGAGAATGATGTTGCATTCACCCAAGTGGAAATTTCTTGGTGACTGGCGGCGATGACGATACAATAAGATTGCTTGATTTATTAGACGGTCGGCCAATTTATACACGGTAGTAGTGCACTTTAGCGGAACCATATAATATAAATTTTTTCCTGTATTCAACAGTTGCTCGTTTGGAAATCTAATTTGCATACTTTTGATGCCAATAGCTCGCAACAAACAAGCCAGTTCTCAAAGAGCCCAAATTGATTTTAGTCATGCAACAGCTCCACATAACTCCGCCATAGACACACCAGTTGCTGGAGTACCAAAAAGCTGTGATGACAGTATTTTAATTGATCCACGACAATCGGTGGCATATGGAATGCGTGATGGAAATTTTCTGGTGCTTGATAGCCAATATACTACAAGAGTGAAACGCTGTGATAGTATTTTTTCTTAAATTTCCATCTTTTATTTGCAGGCACATTAAGAAGCTCATAGAGGACAGAGCGGTTGGTGAGGAAGGTGTCGAGTTACTGCAGTATTGCAACTGGGAAAATCCGCATTTCGCACGTGCCCCACTCATATGGAATAGAAGCTTATGCCAAAAGGCTGGTTTTAGTATAATGCGGCATTCGCAGCATACCCTCACTGGCGCCGAGCCGTTGACGAAATTTTGGATAAATAAACGTGCAAGAAATAGTTCCGATACTAGCACGTCCATATTCTTGTTAAGGGTCATCAAAAAATTCCTTCTGTTGTAAATAATAAAGGGAATGCCGGATTATACTAAAGCCAGCTTCCCGACATAACCTACTATTCCATACGAACACAGAAATATAAATGTATCTAAAACTGAATAACTCAAATCAAATTGGATTGCATTTGCATAATATACCTAATTTTGGAATCTGTTTTGATCGTAAAAAATACAACTTGCAATCATTTAGATTATAGTTTTGAAAGAAATTGATTGCAATCGTAAATTGTGTAAAAATTGTTATTAACAATCTGCCTTAAATTTATTTTCCCCATGTAACGGTTATAAAATACGTTAAATCCGCACTATCTGCATTAACAAAAAATATACATTGGAATATTTAAAATAAAACGATTCATATTTATTTTCTAATAAGAATTGTTTCTTAATTGAAAGTATTTAATACTAATATAATGTAGTGGTTAATGTTTTAAAATGAATTCGCAGCTCAGGTTGATTTGAAGAAATCCGTTTAAATTTTTCGAATTACATCTACTTGAATACAGGATAGGCAGGGTTGCATACAAATGGTAGTTCCGTAAATATTTAAAATATGTTAGTTCATTCAATATTTGCATCTGGGCCAATAAATAATAACAAATATAGCCGAAAAAACAAAGTTTCGATTAAAACGAGTTTTTATAACCCCCCATAAAATTCCGATTAATTTTAAATACGAAAATAACGCTATTTTTTCATGGAGAGGTATTTTTTTAATATACCTTGTTTATACCTACACAAAAACCGGATTAGCAAAAAACCGATTGGACTCAACATATATTTCTTTACAGCATTGATCCCCCTGTCTTTATAGCGCACTCGATAAAGTCTTATTCAAAAGTAAACAAAATCTGCTAGTTTTAAACGAAATTTTTTTAATAAATAATTTGCGCGGTTGACCGAAGCGGAAACAAACAATAATTGTAATTTATTATAACAATAATTCGAATTTAAAACGGGCTGTATAAAGAAAACCAGCCTATTGTCACTTCACTTTCCAATGGTGCTGGTTGCTGCCAGAATTAGAATTATTTAGCGATTTAGAGCATAATCAACACAATATATGCACATAAATATGTATTACTTCACAGATCTCAGGGTCAGCTTAGAAATACGTCACCAAAATTATATAAAATTTAAGTAGGAATTATTTTTTAAATATTATGTTACCAGGCTAGTCTGATCTATGTTTTTAGTGCGAATAAAACTACATTATTCCACTTTCTGGCCCAACGTTTCGCTAAAACATTTTTAGCATCTTCAGGGGCAATCCAGCTTTATTAAATCTGCCACAAACCAAAAATACAAAGGCTCATTGTAATTAAAAATTAATGAATATAGCATACAAACATACATATACATATATGGAATTAAAAATTATAAACAACAATTTGAGGACAAAAAACTCACAATGTTTACGAACTTTGATTAACACCTAAATACAGCGCATCTGTACCATCTTTTGTGGTAGCTTTGTCAATACTAAAATAATAAACATTTTTATTTCTAATCATAAACAAGAAATGTAAGCGGCCGCAATGTTGTCCGTATCTTCTTTTCTGTTCATTGTCTTTTTCCTTCTTTGCATTATCCTAAGGCTTTCTAGTGTATATCGGGTTGACTCCCTTCTTTCTTTGTCGATAATCTTTGTGTTTGCGAAATCAGCTGTATGTCCACTTGTTATGATGTGTTGTGATAATGCTGTACTGCTTTTTTGTTTTCTTATATCTGCTTCATGTTCGCCTAGTCTAACACCTAAAGGCCGCTTAGTTGTCCCAATATACACTTTTTCGCATTCCTCAATTTCATTTCCCTTACATTTAATTTCATACACTACATTGTTTTGTTGTTGGATATCTACTGAGCACTTAGTTTTTGTGTATATTGACGACAGAGTGTAATTAGATTTGTAGGCAAGTGCTGTGTTTTGTGATTTCGTTATGCTGTGACCAAAATTGCCAGTTAAGTTGGGAATGTATGTTACACTGTAAAATTTCTTAGTAGTTTTTGTTGTGTCTGTGTTCGGTGTTTTATTGGGATGGATGCTTGTTTTCATAACTTCTTGATTTATTAATTCCCGTATTAAGTTTACAGGGTAATTGTTGTTTATTAGGATTTTGTTGATTTTCTCTTTGTTAGCTTCGTGGAATCGTGTGTGGCTTATTGTCAATATTTTATGGATGAGGTTTTTTGCTGTATTTATCTTATATTTTGTTGGTTGCGATGAGTAATAATTAATCAGGCGTCCAGAAGAAGTTGGTTTGGAATACCAGTCAAGTAAAAGATTGTGGTTTTCTCTATGTATACAAACGTCAAGGAAAGGGATTTTTGAATTTTCCTCTATTACCATCGTAAATTGAAGTTTATTGTGATACTTGTTAAGAATTCCTAGAATGATATTCGCGTCATTGCGTTTAATTATAGCAAAGATGTCATCCACATATTTGGCTATGAGTATTTTGCTTGAGTTCCGAGATGGTATTGTCTAGTAGGTTGTCCATAATTATGTCCGCTATTGTTGGGGAAATAGGATTGCCCATAGGCATTCCAAACGTTTGTGAATATAGTTTTTTGTTGAACATGAAATAGTTGTTGTCTTTTAGGCAAAATTCTAAAATTTCTTGGAATTTCTTTTTCGGAATATTGGTTTTTTTTTTAACTTGGTCCCATTTGTTCATGACTATTTTTGAGGCTAACATTGTTGGTATATTAGTGAACAAGGACACGACATCAAACGACACTAACATATCTTCATCACACACACGTATTTATTCGCACTAAAAACATAGATCAGACTAGCCTGGTAACATAATATTTAATAAATTACGAACTGATCGGACAATAAAACATGGAATTATTTTTATTTATAACGTAAAAGCGCTATCTGACCCAATCTGATAAGTATATTTCCCCTAAAGTTACCCCATTTTATTTAATTTGTCTCTCGTGAAAATATATATTTTATTTAAAATTTTCAGATATGTACATATATTTTAAATTTTTGCTTTAATTTTCCCTTTTAATATTTAATGAGATACCTTAAGATTAAAATAAGCTTAAAACGAAACAGCACAGCAACCATTTTCTGTTCATTTTGAGAACACAAAACCCTCTTTTGTTAAAATTCGGCGCTGCACAAAATCCTGGCTTTTATATTTTCCAACAAAATACCACTTCGCAACCCTGGATTTTCACGAACCGTTTCATTCGGGTCGTAGTTTTGCTACTTCGGGCCATTCGGTGTTGTATGCCATATTGGCTGCCATATTGTTCACACTGTCATCGCCATATTGAACACCCTGTCAACTATCTGTCAACCCTAAAATATCTCACTTGTATTCTTCCACAATGAACGAGACTATTATGTGAGTAACGAAACGAATCTTGCAGCGTAAGGAAATGTTCGTTCGTACATATGTACATATATATATATATGTATACACTTCAACCCAGTGATGGAAAAGTAGGCACAATAGTGCCATTTTTCGCCCTTACATTCTCAGAGGCACTTTTGGTACAATTCATCCTGTTTTGGCACAATCATAAAATATAGAAGTTTAGCATAAAATGCAATATATAACAAAAAATTACTTACCACATTATAGATTAAGAAAATTACAAAAAGTGAAAATTAAAAGCACTTACAAATTAAAATAAGGGCTGTGAGAATTATTTGCAGACCTCTGAATTCTGTTGTGAATATGCAGTACGAAAAGTAAGTTTTCGCCACAACAAGCTTTTAATTCAGAATTTTTGGAAAGATTCTAAGTTAGGAGTTTTATAGTTTATTAAATGAAAGTGCCAGTTTCTGCAATATCCCGATGATTTTTGATATTTTTTTCTGACGGTGTCATACATGTTGATCGATTTAAAAAAATTTCGAACACACTTTATATGGAAAAAATGCATAACATCGAAAACTTGGAATCTCCCTAAAAATTCTGAATTCAAAGTATTTTGTTGCGAAAACCTGCTGAGTTTTTATAATTTTGTACAAAGTTTGAAATGCCGATTTGTGTACATTTATTGTGATTATTAAATTATGAATTAGACTTTTATTTAAAATCAATTAAAAAATAATCAATGAAAATAATAGGCAAAACTGGTCAAAATGTCTTACTGCCATTATTTCGCATACAGGTACATAGGTACATATGAGTGTAATAATGTCAGAATAGCTGTGCTTCGGTGTATTTCCCTTCCGTAATTGGAATTCTGTGTAATTTTACTATGAATTTATGTTTTATGTCTAATAGGCAACAACGCGAGTCAACTGTGTACGTGTTCATTCAGAGTCATACCAGAGTCATGTCGGTGTAACTAACACATATTTATTTTTACTTAACACATCCAACCCGACTCACGATTCAGACGCACCGTGTATGCCGCTAATAAAGACTCCCTCCTAAAAGTGATTTACTGTAATAATTTAATTAATTAATAATTTTTATATTAAGAAATAATAATTATAAAAGAAATTTAATTTTGTGGCACTTTCATATTCTTTTCGGCACAATTTTTGAAGACCATTAGGCACATTGTGAAATTTTGAAATTCCATCCCTGCTTGTACCTCACACGAATCATGCATGCATGACACGCAACACACTTCAGTATCGATACGAAAAACAGTTTCGTTACCGCACAATATGTTGTGTTGTATTGATTGACGTTGATGGTGCATATACGGAACATGCGGGTAACGAAATTATTATGTGAGTAACGATTTGGTACTACAAACACTTTTACCTCACAAGAATCATCGCAAAGATTCTTGTAGCGTAAGGAAATGTTCGTTCATACATATACATACATGTACATACATATATACATATGTATACACGCAACATAGTTTTGTATCGATTCGAACAATTTGATACAATCAAGCACTTGTACCACACACGAATCATGCATGCATGTACGTACATACACACGCAACACACTTTAGTATCGATACGAAAGCAATTTCGTTACCGTACAATATGTTGTGTCGTATCGATTCACGTTGATGGTGCATACACGGAACATGCGAGTAACGAGATTATTATGTGAGTAACGATTCGGTACTTCGAGTCAGGGGTTGTATTCGTTACTCATACGGTTTGCTACAGCTCTAATATTTCGGCATCAACACTTTTAGGCTGAACTCTCAAAAGGTAGACATAATTCATTTGAAGATAAGGACCCCTTACTTTTCCTTAAAACTCTCTGTTTCGTTTACATTAGCGACGCTATGAGTAAATTCATTGAAACCTTCTTCAAAAAAGGCGCAGACTGCACTTCAAAAGTACAGTTTAAAGCTTTTTGTTAATTGCAGTCAAAACGGCATTTTAAAAAAATCATACTTCAAAATTCATAAACAAATTCTTATTATCAATTCGATATTTCAAAATTTTCGGGATGTCAAAAACACCGGGATCCCGGGATTCCGTATTTTTGAAATTTCCGCCTTGCTTTTTATCAACAGAGAATATGCCTAAAACCTACGAATATCAAAACCACTTGCAACAAATGGTTCATACTTACATAGATACATATGTGTGTACATACAAACTTAAGTATGTAAGTTAGCACAGTTAGTAGCAGTCGTCAAATATTGCTTACACAGCAGTTACTGCAACCCAAATTCAATTAGCAATATTTTAATAAGACAACAACAACAACTGCTTCACATTTCGTTGCACTAAATTTAAGCGAAAGTCTTGCAGACGTAATGTGAACCCGTTGGTTGCACAATTAAGTTACCTTTACTTGCATACGCAAAATTATAATACAATAAAAAGCAATAGAACAATTCGACTTAAAATATATTTGATTATAAAGCAACTTTTGTAAAGAAGAACAACAACAACATTGTTAATAAAAATTATTGCGCTGTAAGCGAATTCACCTGTACGATATAAGTAAATTTATAAGTACGTAATAAGTAAGCGACTTAGTTAAGTAATTTAGCATAAGTAAAATTGTATAAAAGAGAAATTGCAAAATAAAAATGTTAAGTTCAATTTTGTCACTCAACGGAGCGGGTTAGTGTTATTATTGGCGCCCGGGAACGCGGTAAAATAAGTGAGGACTTTTGAGTGAACACTTTAAAATTTTAAATAAGTGAAAGTAAATAATCCTTCTACTTCAAAAAAAGTTAGAGGTACAAAGGAAAAACATTAAAAATCCTTTTCTTGAGGACTTTTGAGCGAACACTTCAAAATTTTAAATAAGTGAAAGTCAACAATCCTTCTACTTCAAAAAGTTAGAGGTACAAAGGAAAACACTA
>NW_023458555.1:89213801-89236985 GCF_013731165.1 Rhagoletis pomonella | reverse complement strand
CCTAATAAACAATCGTGGTACAAAGCTCAATAAAAATATTAAAAATATCAAAAAAGGGGACACTTAAAATCATTTACGTACAAAAACACCTTTTCAAGGCAAAAAAAGTGCGAAATAGATCTTATTTTACACCAAATCTTCAAAGATATTAATCCAAACCATCGTGAACGTGTCGGAGCTCGCACCGCAGTAGGATAATCATCCAAAAAGGATTCAGCGAACCAACCAAAACACAGAATGAGGGAATTGAACTTCACTATGCTGATGATGTAAGCCAATAAATGATTAAAAATTTAATTACTAAAATTATTCGATAAGTGATTTAAAATTACTAGAAATCTAATTATTAAAATTATCCAATAAGTGATTAAAAATTATTTAAATCATTCACTTTTCTAATTTATCTTTAAAATTGCACAAAAAAGTTACAAACCGATTTTTATTTGAGGAAAATTTACAATAAAGCGCAAGCTATTTTATCTCTAAACAGTGGAAATATTTTTTAATTAGTGAAACTCTTTACACAAAGTAAAAGTAACTTCAGAATGGAGCAAATTGAAGACGCGATAACGCAGCTAACTGGCGCAGTTAATGCGCAGATTGAGCAAACGACGGCTATGAGCACTAGGATAAATCAACTAGAAGCCAGGGTTAGTCCCCCTAGTGAAACTGTAAACCTTAACAACCCTCCCAGCCTGACAGAAGCAGATTTGCATGAAATAAATAGGCTACCAGATAGTGTCAAAAATCTGCCAACATTCGAAGGCAATCCAGTCCAGTTTATTTCGTGGGTTCATAACGTTGAATCCACATTGCAAGACTACGAAGTAGTAAAAACAAAACCAATTTATAGAGCCATCCTTCGCCAAATTAGGCAAAAAGTGAAAGGACCCGCAGATACAGCCCTTATTTCTTATAATATTTTCGATGAGGATTGGGGAAATATCAAAAGCTGTTTGTCATTGCACTACGCAGACAAACGTGATTTAAGGACCCTCGAACATGAGCTAGGGTCATTATCACAGAGACATTTTAGCGTAGATCAATTCTACGCAAGAATTAATCACCAATTATCCCTAATATATATATATATATAAATAAAATAAAAGGGCAAGACTACTCTAGGGAAACAAGCAACGCGCTTCTTGAAACCTACAGGAACAGTGCCCTTGATGTTTTTATTAGAGGATTGAGCGGCGAACTGTCCAGGATGCTAGTCATCCAACGACCAAAGAGTCTACCAGAGGCTTACTCATTTTGCCTCGAGATACAAAACCTTAACTTAAGGAACTATTCAATTTATCCTAAGAATACAACCATGCCTATTCAAGCGCCTAAAAACCAAATCAGAAAGAAGCAATCATTTGCACCGAGAGAACTAGGTGTTGCAGAAAAAAATCAGATTTACAATAGAAATTTAGATACACAAACTCAACCACCACCAAGGCCAACACAGCCTAAGCCTCCGGTTCCAATGGAGGTAGATCCTTCGATTCATTCGAAGAGGGTAAATTATATGAACCGAATAGAAAGCACGCCAGTGGTAAGGCAGTCAAGTAATTCATCAAATATTCCTAGAAAAAGCCAAAAATTGTTTAATGTGCAAACCGAAGATCAGGCACCCGAAACATTTGAAGGAGGCGAAGAGGTAAATTTTATGACGGACGCCTATCTAGCCTACCCTATTTAGAACTTACCTTACAAAATGGTAATATCCTGAAATTTCTTATAGATACAGGGGCCAATAAAAACTTCGCTTGTGAAAGAATTGCCAAAAATTCATTGAAACTAAAGAACCCTTCCAAGATTCAATCCGCTGCTGGCCAAGTAGAGATAACCCATTAACTTTCGGGACCATTTTTCAAAAGCATAGGCATAAAAAATAATTTTGATTTTTTTATTCTGCAAAATTTAAAATCCTTTGATGGTATCATAGGCGATGATACTCTCAAGGAACTAGGAGCGATAATTAATAGAAAGGACGATACACTAGCCATAGGAGACGTAGTATTGCCATTAAAACATAGAATTTCAAAACAGGTTAATAATCTTGAAAAAACACTGTATGAACCTGAAGTTGAAGAAATTATAAAAAAATACGCGGACATTTTCGGACCAGTATCCGACAGTGGAACAGTAGACACGACCGTGTTAGCAGAAATAAGAACAACGACAGAGGAGCCAATTTATACCAAATCCTACCCTTACCCAACCAACCTTCGTGGCGAGGTGGAAAAACAGATAACGGAACTTATAAATAACGGCATAATTAGGCCGTCAAAAAGCCCATATAATTCTCCTTTGTGGATTGTCCCAAAAAGCCAGGTCCTTCAGGGGAAAAAAATACAGGGTTGTCGTTGATTTTAAAAGACTAAATTCAGTAACGATACCTGACGCTTACCCAATACCCGATATAAATAGCACCTTATCCAGCTTAGGGGAGTGTAAATATTTCACTACACTCGACCTTACATCCGGTTTTCACCAAATCAGGATGAAGGAAAGGGATATAGAAAAAACAGCGTTTTCAACCGCAAATGGTAAATACGAATTTACTAGGTTGCCATTTGGGCTTAAGAATGCGCCTTCTATATTTCAAAGGATGATAAATGACGTCCTTAAACCCCTCATAAGAATATCCTGCTACGTCTAAATCGACGATATTATTATAATAGGAAGAACAAAAGAAGAACATATTAAAAATATTGAGGATGTATTCGCTCTTCTATATAAAGCAAATTTAAAAGTAAATCTGGAAAAATCTAAGTTTTTCAGAACCCGAGTGGAATTCCTAGGGCATATTGTCACGGAAAATGGTATTTTACCTTTTTTTTCAGCAATTAAAAAAATTGCTGTACCCGTAAATCTTAAAAAATGAAAAGTTTTCTAGGCTTAACGTCATACTATAGACGATTTATACAAGACTTCGCAAAAATTGCCAACCCCCTAACGAATCTGACTAGGGGTGAAAATGCGCAAATAAAGGCGAGTCAATCCAAAAAAATAAAAATCTCTTTAACTGATGAAGGACTGAAATCATTTAATGACCTGAAAACATTGCTTATGTCCTCTGAGATTTTGGCATTTCCAGATTTCAATAAACCCTTCATCCTAACAAGAGACGCTTCTTATACCGCGATTGGGGCAGTCCTTTCTCAAGGAGAAATCGGCAAGGATAAGCCCATAACTTATATATCAAGATCACTCAATAAGACCGAGGAAAATTACTCGAGTATTGAGAAAGAAATGCTGGCTATAGTATGGTCTCTCGACAAACTAAGAACCTACCTATACGGAGCAAAAGATATTAAGATCCTAACGGACCACCAACCATTAACATTCGCATTAAGTAACAGCAATAATAATGCTAAGCTTAAACGGTGGAAGGCACGTATAGAAGAGTATAATTATAAACTTTTCTATAAACCAGGGAAGACCAATGTTGTCGCAGATGCGCTCTCCAGGCTCCCCATGGAAATCAACTCGTTGACATCGTCAACATCCAATTCTCAACATAGTGCAGCAGAAGATAACTCACAACTCATTCCTCATTGCGAGGCACCATTAAACGTTTTTAAAAACCAAATTATATTTGAAGAAGGCAAAGACGAAATTACCTACGAAGAACCTCACCCGAGGTACCACAGGCATCGTATTAAGAGTGAAATCTACGATAAAGATAAATTATTTAAAATCCTAAAAGATAATCTTAATCCAAATATAATTAATGGAATCAAAATTCCCGAAAAATATATAGAGCTTTTACAACAGGTTTATCAGGAGGGTTTTTCTAAGTTTCGTGTCAGAATCACGCAAAGACTCGTTACCAACATTCCTGATGAAGATGTGAAATTCAAAATAATCGAACGGGAGCATAAGAGGGCCCATCGTAATGATAGAGAAAATAAGGAACAAATATTAGAAAAATACTATTTTCCTCAAATGAGTAAACTTATAAAAAAAATACACAAAATCATGCAAAACTTGTGGGTGCAACAAGTACGATCGCCACCCTCAAAAGCCTGAGCTACAGGCAACGCCAATACCTTCATACCCAACAAAAATATTGCACATTGACATAATCGAAATGTCTGGCAAAAAATTTATTACATGCGTTGACAAATTTTCTAAATTTGTAAAATTCTTTAAAATCAAAAATAAATCTGTGTTACATATCAGAGACAAATTAATTAAACTCCTACATTATTTCACTGTGCCAAAGACCTTAGTGATGGACAACGAGGGTAGCTTCATAAGTCCAATAACACTCAATTACTTGGAAAGTCTGGGTATTGAAATTTATTTAGCACCACCCCAAAATAGTGAAGTTAACGGCACAATCGAGCGTGTGCACTCTACGATTATAGAAATTGTTAGATGTCCACAATCAGAATATCCTGACGGCTCACTAAAAGAAATCGTCAACATTGCCGTTGATAGGTATAATAACAAAATACACTCGGTTACGAAGAAAAAACCCGCCGATATAGTTTTTGGAAGAACCCAAAGAATAAATTATCAAGATCTCACGAATTTTAGGGACATAGTAAATTTAGACCATCGTAATGAAATAGCTAGGACACAAAAAAATATGCTAAAAACCCATAACAGGAAAATGTCGAAGCCAAAAAGCTACGAACCAGGGGAACCTGTCCTAAAGAAGGATAAACAAATCAAGGGTAAAACAAAGCCCATATTCAGGTACGAAACAGTTGCTAAGGATAATAACGTAACAATAACTACAACTAAAAATAGGAAAATACATAAATCACATCTGGAAAACTAATGAACGTTATCTAATTTAGACTTTTACCTTGTTGGACGACCGCAACAGTAGAGACATACAAATACGATAGCCCAGTACTGACAATTAAACAAGGAATAGGAAAAATTACCAAAGGAACATACGAAATTATACATTCTATAGACTTGGATGAGTACGACAGAGTAGTTGACGATATAAGACCAATAGTACGACACGAAATTAGTAAGACAAGCATTTTATTTCCGCAACTAGAACATGAACTTACAGAGATAGACAATATACTGGACTAGTTACGAACCAAAAACGCTACCAAACACAAACGATCAATTAACTGGATAGGGTCTGCTTGGAAGTGGTTAGCAGGAAATCCCGACGCTACTGACTGGGACCAAATCATGTCACAAACACACATGCTAGCAGAAAACAACAACAAACAACACGAAATAAACGAATATCTTATAAAGACCGGTAATACAATCTTAGATGGATATAACAGAATCGCGGACGAAATAAACGAAGACAATACGCAGCTTTTTGAACAAACACTATTTAATAAGTTAGGAATAATAAAAGGTGAAATTTCGAAAATCTTAATGGCAGCCCAGTTAGCAAAACAAGGAATTGTTCACTCACAACTCTTAAATAAAGGAGATATCGAAAATATTTTATCACAAACCGGCACACTACCTTTTAAAAATGAAATACAGGCGCTTGAATATGCTAAACCGTCAATGGTTGTCAAAGACTCACTCCTTCTATACGTAATTTCACTACCAAAAACAGAAGACACTCTTTTCAACAATTTCATTATTCGTTCACCCGTAAAAAACAGCAAACGAGTCTATCTAGAATTTTCCAATATTTTCACGTCACAAGAGGAAAATTATGGCATCATTGGAAACTGCCTGGAAATAGACGAAACTACAATTTGTAGAAGAAATCAACTCCAAAAATTAAAAGAAAATCACTGTATAACTCAAATCCTCGGGGGGGACAAAGCAATGTGCGATTACTATAAAGCCATAGTTGAATTAATCACAGAAGGAACAATTTTTGTCTCAAATTTTATTGGAAAGCTCAGTTACAATAACAAGTCACTCAAATTGAATGGCACATTTATCATAAACTTCCTTAATGAAACCATAACATTAAACAATGTCAGTTATACAAGTTGGCAAACTAGCTCATACCAAATATTACCTCCAATACTTCAAAACAACCTAACTCAAAATGAAATCAAACTCGACCTCAACTATCTGCATCAACTCCATTTAACCAATGTAAGGAAATTAGAACACATGTCCTCAAAGAGTTTAATATCTATTAGCTCAAGCTTCGCAGCTATTATACTAGTAATAATATTGTCGATTGCTTTGTATATCGCGTTACGACCCAAAAACAGGAAATCTTTCTTCATACCACCAAAAGTAGACTTCCAACTAAAACAATAATATTTCATCAGCGGGACGCTGATACTTAAAAAGGGGGGAGTTAGCACAGTTAGTAGCAGTCGTCAAATATTGCTTACACAGCAGTTACTGCAACCCAAATTCAATAGCAATATTTTAATAAGACAACAAAAACAACTGCTTCACATTTCGTTGCACTAAATTTAAGCGGAAGTCTTGCAGACGTAATGTGAACCCGTTGATTGCACAATTAAGTTACCTTTACTTGCATACGCAAAATTATAATAAAATAAAAAGCAATAGAACAATTCGACTTAAAATATATTTGATTATAAAGCAACTTTTGTAAAGAAGAACAACAACAACATTGTTAATAAAAATTATTGCGCTGTAAGCGAATTCACCTGTACGATATAAGTAAATTTATAAGTATGTAATAAGTAAGCGACTTAGTTAAGTAATTTAGCATAAGTAAAATTGTATAAAAGAGAAATTGCAAAATAAAAATGTTAAGTTCAATTTTGTCATTCAACAGAGCGGGTTAGTGTTATTATTTGTATACATATCGTCGTCTCAGAAAACGGATGTCGAATGTTACAAAACACGGTTTTGAGAAAATTGACTTTGAAGTTTAAGGTCGAATTAATCCGAAACTGTACGGTAGATTTTTGTAACTTTTGAAGGAGACGTAGTTGGTGTTATTAGTTTTGATTTCCCATATTTTTACATTTAATATCTCTTAACGTTAATGAGAAAATTTACTTTTCATTCCGTATACATTTGTCGTAAGTAGCGTTTACTCACCACTTTGTTTTGTCCACAGAACATACGACAATAGTAAAGTATCTATTTCAACGACGATGGTATAATTTGATGAAAAAAACAGACATATTTATTAAATAATGATTACTTATTAGAAAAAACATAACAAAAACATAATCATGTATTTAATAAAAAAAAATCTGTACATCTCTTATGCTGTAAATATGTTACGAACATACGTTTTCTTTATATAAAAACAAAAAACAATACTTAAATTCAGTCTTTTGTACATTTTTATCTCTTTCATTTCATTGGAGACTCAGTGCAAGCTAAAATTTAAAAATTTAAAATTTTAAAATTAGTAACTTAGTTTAATTTTCAATTTTAATTGTATCGTTATAGTAGAGGACCATCCAATTGTCGTAAGTTCAAAGTTTTGCGATACATACGACAAATGTTTTATGATTAAAAAAGGATTACATTTGTATGGGAATTTGTCGTATGTGCCACATACGACAAACGTTTTATGATTAAAAAAAAGGTACGTTTGTATGGGAATTTGTCGTATGTGACGCATTTTCAGCACATACAACAAAAGGCATACCCAATCATTAATATTATGTAACATACGACAAAATGCGCACGAAATATCTCAAAAACTAATGGAGATATAAAAAAATGGATTGCAGAAATCGAAAGAGCATGTCCAACTTAGTAAATCTGCATCAAAATCCCAAAATCGTGATTTTGCACATTCGTCATCCGTTTTCTGAGGCGACGATATAGGCACATGCACGGAGTTTGCTTAATAGGAAGTCAAATTCATTTGAACGGCATTTCCTATTACATTGCATATGCCTAAATCTATATATATATATATATCTATATATATATATATCAATTGCAATAGCAAGTAAACACAACAAGTAAAGTTCGAAACTTTCTGCTGGGCTATGCTTGTTATTCTCACAACTCAAGAAAAAGTTAAGTTTCTTCTCTGTGCCACCGTGATCACTTTTTTCTGCTATACATATTAAGCAATTTGGGTATATTTGAACTTAATATTTTATAAAAATACCTTTCAAAAACTCTTTTCTTTGCTAGCGTACATTTTTGTTTCCTTTTACCATATATGTAATACTTCTATATTTGCAGTAAGCCAACTTCTCAATGTGTAAGCATTCCGAAATCAAAGCAAGACAGTCTAGTAACGTTTTTGTCAATGGATTGTTTACTTGAGTGCCGTTTTTTTATATGTGTTGTGTAGATGTTTATTTATAAACGTATGTGTTCCTTTTCTTTCGTCCATTTTTATTATCGGACGGTACTAGCTCTTACTGCCAATATAGGAGTATTACATACAGTGACGAGCAAAACTGTAACATGGTGTAACACTTTTTATTTCAGCCATCGCTATATTTCCAAGTTCTAAAGACTTTCATCATTTTGTTGTATATTCTTGTTGGTACATCCCTACTCCGTCTCTCATAGCGATTTGAAGTCAATACGACAACAATAATAAAACCGGCAGACAAAAATGTAAATTAAAGCAGATGTTACAGTTTTGCACTCACTCTCAGTTTTGCATTTGACAGTTATCTCTTACTTAGTTGGAAGTCAGATGACTTTTTTCTGTATTGTAATTTATTGAAGAAGTGATCACCAGTAAATAACATAGTTAATCAGGAACCATAAATGTAAATAATAGATTTACTACGGAAAGGCGGGACCGCACGAAAAGTGGCAAAAAATTGTGGAATTTGCTACTTGAAAATGTTAAGACTGAGAAAAAATATAGCCTAAAGTGTTCCCAAGGACAAAGGAAGTCTGTCAAAAAATATTACGGTACGATATCTTGTGAACTTAGCAGCAAGTAGCGCTGCAACCACTATTACATGAGCGTTTAAGGTATTAAAATTTAATGCAAATCAGTAGACAGCGAGGCGAAGAATTGCCAAATTGAGCGCAAAGTCATCATGAAGAAGAAAAAAGCAAATTTGATCAAAATCCATGTGCGAGTGTGGCAGCATTTTGCTGCATCGCACGAAAACCGAACCGTTGCCTATTGGTTATTTGGTCTGACAAGACTAAATTAATAATTTTCAATCATATGGCCGGGCATGGTATGGGGTCAAAGACCCAAATTAAGCCCATGCGCATCATGTAAGGCAAACTGTGAATCACTGTGGTCGGTTTTGGGGTTGTATTTAAAAAATTTTGTTTGTCCTTCAGTACGCATTATGCGTAAGGAACAGTATCTGTTCATATTTAAACAAAATTAGCAAGATGTAGTCGAAAAAATTTGAGTTTCTGCTGAAAAATCACTCAAAACACACTGCACATGTTCGCAAAGCCTGGATACAAAAGCAAAAATTTGCTAATTTGAAATGACCTCCACAATCCGCGGACATGAATATCATCGAGAATTTGCGAAATCAACTAAAAGCACAGCTTAATAAGTATCAAAGTCCGTAATATCGAGTACATGAGCTGTGAAAGCAAACTAAGGATATACCTCCAGAATTTTTACAGAGATAAAAATAAGGGATGCCAGATCGTATCCAGGAACTGAAGCAAGCAAAAGAGTACTGAACATTGTGTTAGTAGTTCTTTTTTTTTTGTGGAAATTGTTAAAAAGTTCTTAAATATGTATGAGTGCAAAACTGTAACATCTGCCTTAATTTACACTTTTGACTGCTGGTTTTTTTATTGTTGTTGTATTGACTTCAAATCGTTATGAAAGAGGGAGTAGGGATGTACCAACAAGAATATACAACAAAAGTATGAAAGTCGTTGGAACTTGGAAAGATAGCGATGGCTGAAAAAAAGTGTTACACCATCTTACAGTTTTGCCCGTCACTGTATATGCCTTTTACCTTTGACATTCCCCCCTTCTTCGCAAGTATAATCGATAAACCTAGGTTGTACACCGAAAAGTTGTCGTAGATTATTTTATAATTATAAGTTTGTATGGCTAATCTCTTTTTCCAATTAGAGATTAGGGAGTTGAGCTTAAAAATAAGGTTCAGTTAAACACATACACATGTAGGTTAGGTTAGAAATTAAACATCAATTTCACTTAATGTTATTCATTTTGCTGATTTAAAATTTTGATGTGTATACATATTTGGTTTCGGTAGGGATAAAATTCGCGAAGCTGTAACGCATAGCCCAGCAGAAAATTTTGAAGGGCATAGTATTTGTATTGTAGCAGAAAATTTGTAATTTAATTAGAAGCACTCTGTGTTTACTTGCTATTGCAAATGGTTGCATAGATTTATTCATATGCAGAGTAAGAGGAAATGTCATACAAATGAAATTGACTTCCGATCAGTGTTGCCAGAACTTTTTGGGCCGACCGACTAGATTGGCAAATTAAAAACGGCTCAAAGCGGCTAAAATATTTAAACTAAAATTTGCATGTTTAATTTAAATAAATCACAAGTAGAAAGAGTTGTAAGTTCATTAAGTAAATGAGCCGTTTATTTTGAAAGTGGCATAAGTCACTTCGCGTTTTTGTACTTAAATGACCAGTTAATTGTATGAAAACGCGTTTGTTATTTGCTAAACTTCATCAACCAAAGGTAGAAGGTTTTGACGTTAGTTTATGACATAAGAACGGTTTACAGATAAACTTGGTTACAAGTAACCGGTCATTTAAGCATATGAAAAACAGAGACTGGTAAATTCATTGCAAATTATTTTTGTTTAACAAAGGAAAGTGTCGTTATACGTAGCTAAGCTTTTCATCAGAAGTCATGTTTGTATTACTTAGATATCAATAACAAACTTATGGCGTTTTCTTTTCTATTGAAAAAAGTTGGCCCTCTTATATTTATTGCAACATTTGCACTAGGTTACTTTTTATTCTGCAAAATGGCTATATTACTAGAAAGTATTGCACTTTTGCTTAGTTGGAGGGGAATAATTTGAGAAATGAACACATAAAGCCGTGAAAGGGCTAAGGAAAAAAGAGCAACATTATTTCGAGAAAACGCCATTCATTTATATCGAAAAATCTGGCCGCTTTTTAAGTTTTTAACAATTAAATTATTTAATTTTATTTTGATATCAATATATTCGAAAAGTTCCCGTTTTTAATGACCTGTCCACTCTCTGCACATGCCTGATAAAATTATTCACAGTTATTGTCTTCTCAGGGAGTTTTGCTTTATTTCGTTATTTTCTAAAACATCACAAATGTATAAAAACTAATAAATACGTGTTAAACTGGGTTCATTTACTCCATTTATTTGCGTCAAATTCATCAAAACATAGTGCGAAAAGTGCAAGTGTTTTTTGCGAATGCAATAAAACCCGCGTAAGTACCTCACGAAAAATTTCAGCTTTTTGAGGTACTTAGGCGGGTTGGGTACTTAAAAGAAAAGAGAATAATTACTGATGTAGTTACATTTTCTTGTTAACTTACATAAATACTTGAATAACAACATTTAAGGACGTATACATAGTTTAAAACCAAAATCGTAGCATTATTTAAACACATAAACAAGTAAAGAAAAACTTTATTAAAAAATATTTAGTGCAATGGTATGTAATTTTTACAAGAATTAAATTGTTTAAAAAGTCAAAGTTGGACATATCATTTTGTGCCAAATTCAAAATGATATTGTTTGCCGCTTATGTTTATTTATTAATTTTTAAGGTTTTTCAATCAATTAAAATGCAGTTCATTCCCTAACAAATACCATATAAACATAAGCTTAAGATTTTGTAGAATACTTAAAAAAATGCATCATAATTTCAAACTTTTTTCTCAGAAGTGTTTTTTGAGTATACAGTTTTATAGCCCATTAAATTTTAGTGGAATAATGTGCAAGTTTCAAGTTGCTAAAAGTTACCGTTGATTTTTTAGACTTTTTGTTTACCGAAGGTGTGTAGCGCTGCTACTGAATTTCAAAATACGTAAATATTTTAAAGAATTTTAAAAGAGTACTTAAAAGGGGACAATTACAAGTAAAATTGTAAATGGGGCATGAAAAATTTATTTTCTTCTGATTATATTAAAAAATTCACAGTGTCCAAAAATATTGGTTATTTAATCGGGTTAGGTGCTTAAGCGGGGAGGTACTTAAGCGGGTTTCACTGTAACTCTTTAATGAATTAAAAACATCAATTTTCGGTCTCGGATTATTGTTGTTCGCATTAAAACGCGTCGATTGATACTCCTCTTGATTTTTTTTCATCAATTTTGGCCTACTTTCGCTAAAGTACACTTTTACCGAAATATTTTTCAATATGTGGCTTTCCTCGTTTAGACATTTCCGTTTTTAAGCTATTTAGTCCTCTTTTATTTGATACCAAACTTGTTTAATTTGGATAAACGGTTTGTTTATTATCCGAAAAAGACTTTTATTTCGGAATAATATTCACAACAACCCTGGTCCCAATATCTGACAATTAAAAATACCGCGCCATAATTTTATTTTGTACCGGTACTGCAAACGATCTTCTCTTATTTCGTGAGGATTGTCTATCTGCCAACTGTGAAGGTTATGTAAATTAAAGTAACCATCTCGTTTGCATGATGATTCATCGCTCCAAATTATTTTATTAAAAATGTTGGTGTCTGATTCATGCATTCGCAACATTTCACGGCAAAATCTAACCCTCGACAGTTAATCTCTCTCTTGTAGAGCCTGAACACGTTGAATGTGGTAGGGATGCTATTTTAAAGCTTTGTGAACTGTAGTTTTTGGTATTCCAGTCCGTCTTTCCATCACTCCCCCTGAAGCCGATGGACCTAGTTCCACTTCCTCTAACACAACCGTTGCAGGACGTCCTGTCTCGCCGCCACGCCTTCCAGGTGTGCGACCTTAAAAAAGTTAAAAATGACAGTTAAAAGAAGAATGGCTTCAAACAAGAAAGGTGTAAAAACTACTTACCTTCAGATATTTCTCTATGGGTGCGGGGGAATACTTCACGACCCGGATGCCGACGATTTGGGTATCGCTGTGCATAGTGTCTTTGAGCAGCTCTGGCATTAAAGTAAGCTTCACCGTAAATTAGGTGAATATCCGCATATTCATGCGACTTATACTGCGTGTTCTCTGTCATAGTATTAATAACACAATGTTCGAAGGGTCCAATTTCACAAAATCCACTTTCATTATTTCCGGTAAGTAACACAAAATAATGTCACGAGCAAGTAATAATGTACCTTTGTACTATTCAGCATGTCATTGGTCGGTAACAAGACCAACTTAAATTTAAATCTATTAAATGCATTCTTGCGTGTCTCAGTCCTTTACCCACAAAAGCAGCTATAACTTGTTTTTCTATTCGAAATAGTAAGAGGGCACCTTTCTGAAATATTTATTAAATGAGTAATTTTTTTATATAATGTAAAGTTATAGCTCAGTACATTTTTTCACCAGAGATAGTCAAAGATGGGGAAGAAAATATCAAAAAGTTAAAAGTCCCAAAATAGTCCTAATATATTTTAACTACATTGCATTTTAGTATGGAGAAGCAACTATCTGGAAGTATTTTACATAAAAAATTTACTAAGTATAGCCTGGTTTGTAGATGCAGTTAAAGAAAATACATGAAAAGGCACGATTTTTTTTAGTTCAAGAAAAATGTAAATATTTCAAAAACGGTGAAACTTTTACCTGAAGAATTTTTGCTTATCAGGGAGCTCACCACCCCACCTACCTTCTCTCAAAGTTTGGCAGGTTACTTCTGGGACACCCTGTATATATATAAAGCTTTTAATTGGATGGGTTTTTAAAACTCCCGACGTGAATTAACACAAGAACAATGCACCGATGAACTGGGGGGTGTAAAAAGTGCATAAATCATGCCGGATAATTTGTTGAAAAACAATAAAACCATTTTTACCGACTACATTTGTTTTTTACTTAGCTAGTCTAATGACTTATTTAGTGCCCCACTTATTTGGCTTGGGTATGCGAAGTACTAAATTATGTGTATAACATACAATTGTTAGCTTAATTATTAAAATCTATTAACATCTTATCCATATTTTCAGGTTTTTAAAAACCGTCAATGGCAACAAGAACATTCAGTGCAAGAAGCATACGACGAAGGATGTACTGAATTTAAACAAAATCATTTGGCCGCCTCGGGAATAACATACTGCTACTGTCGTGGTGATTTATGTAACGCAGGACCTACGATCTATATTAACCGAATCTTTTTAATATGTTATTTTATTTTACTTTTTATTGCTGCTTTTTATAGCATATCTTTGTACATGTAACTATTGCATTATTTAATTTGTTACATCCGAATGATTTTGGTTGGATCGCAAACTGTACATTGGCAAAAATTCGCAATAAACACTGGAAAATTATCAAACTATGGAAAATATCTTAAATAGCTCTAGATTTTCTTTTCAGCAGGAATTATAGTTTGAACCAAAAATTATGGAAAATTTTCCAATTGTTTGTTATCAACCAGAGTACAAGTTGAGAAAAGCTTGAGATAATATTTATTAGCATTGGATGTGACTATGCTCTACTTATGGGAAATTTATAATTTTCTTTCCACATTAGTGGTCGCTGTGGCCGAGTCGTTAAAGATGAGGTTTTTCGCTCCGAAGCGCGTGGGTCCAAGCCCTGGTCAAAGCAACATCGCACAAAACTATAGACGCACACCACAAAATGGAGGAGCAAAATATTAGATATGGGCGGGCTCGTGATTTTTAAGGAATAACTTTATATGTGACTGTGACGTTGCAGTTACAGTGATTTTCAACCATGACTGTGACAAAAGCATTGCAGAAGAGAAATCTTTTACCGAGTGAACTAGGCACATTATTGATTTATTTATCATCAATGGCTATTTGCGTCGTTTTAGTGGCGAGAAATTCTTATATAAAACAGTCCTCAGCTTTCTGTCTTAAATAACCTGTAATTATAAGGAAATTTCTTTAGCACTACATAAAACGCGCAGGCCCTTTCGCTTACCTAGAAACAGGCATACTATATTTTATATGTGATTGGGGCGGAAACTCATCCTCGTTTTCAGAATTTTCTTTCATTAGGATTAAATTCAGAATCATCCTCCGTAGTATTGCTCAAAATATCTAAAATTTGGATTGGAACCATTCATTTCACAGTTCAAAATGTAGCACAATATTTAAGTAATACTTTAAATTTCAAAATTTAAAAAATCTTCTAGTGTTAAGGTTAACATCACTGGTCGCAGTTTTTCTACTGCTACTTTATAACACTGTTGCTGTAACTTTTAATGATTTTGTGTAACCGTGACACAGTCACAGATACGCAAATGTCTGCAACTTCTACAAAATACTATTACTATTATTAAAGTGCGGTCAAACGCTTTTCTACGCCAAAATGCGAAGTCGGAAGTTTTCTTTACCGTGTAAACAGCCAGAAAGTAATTTTGCAGATTTGCAGAAATCACTTGTGGAAACAAAAATTGCAAGGTGTAACTGGAACTCCAGGGCCTCTGTTCAAGCCATGGTCAAATCAACATCGTAAAAATATTTAAACGAGGCAACCATGAACTATTTTTAAAATTGAATTACTTTAGAATTGTTATCTACCTACATATTGTATCCTTTGCTTTCGAATTACCTAACGTGTGTCTCCTTACATATTGTAACTTTTGCCTATGAATTATCTAACTTGTAAAAACATTGTAGTTAGTGAATACCCTGAATTGTAAACATTGAAATATTTTATGAATTTGCGTGGTGGGCAACGCGCGTAGCTAAAGCAGCGCGCAGCTGGCATTTTAGGTTGACTAAATGTCAACAAAAGAAAACTTAAATTATGTACACACACAAAACATTTTCACTTAGCATCCGAGCGGTCGCATATATTTTTCGAGTTATAAATTATCTGAAATAAATTCAAGTATATTGTTGTAAGCAAATCCAGTACGTGTTTCCCTTTTCATATCGCGATCCTGTGGAGTTAGAAGCGTGAAATCTTTTCAGCTTTTGTTTAAAGGAAAAGCCGCCTCCGGCATTGATAGCAATCGTGTGTACAACATGAGGGGAGCAGCCTCATCCAGCATCATCGTCGCAGCCACTGCAGGCCATCAGCGCAACTCAAAGGAGCTATAAAGCCACCCCCACAGCTCCACCAGCAACATTGCCACCACCATTGTCGCCGTCAAGGCCTACCATCAAACAGCAATCGCAATCAGCGACACCAACAACGCAGGAGTCACCACCGCGCCACTTCGCTTTCGTCCATCGTCAGTAGCAGCCACCGTGTCCTGCGCCACTTATACAACAGTAGCGCGAGAATTACCACACGCCCAACGCTTGTGCCTATGGTCCTTCGTCGCCTAAAAATAGCCAGCACCGTGGGAATACACAACCTCTCACAATAAAGTATCCCTAAGGAACCGTAAGTAAGAATCTGAATTGCTTACTAACCCAATTTATTCAAACAAAAGTGATAACCAAAATCGCAAATACGTAAATTTGTGTTCGTTAAACAAAAATCGCATAAACTTTATAAAAACGGTGCTCTCATCCCGTTACAGTAAATTTCCGTACATATAAATGAGGCGATTCACGTCAAATGTCCCAAGCGTGCTGAGCGGTGCAAAATAAGCTTGTTTTCGAATAGCTGAAAAACAGACAGAAAATGGGAAAAATAATTCAAAAGCCATGATTTAAATAGATTTTTGTACGTGCTATCCGATGGTGTTATGCGTTTTCCAAATTTTTCCCATTTTCACGGTGAAAATTCGCGTGATTTTTCTCAATTATGGTCATTTTTAATATGGTTTTAAGTAATCTCAATCGAAAGATCAGGTCTTTTTACATATAAATTATTAATAAAAAAGGGACTTTTTTGATTTTTCCGAGTTATAAAGCGTTTTATAGCGGGCTATACCAGTCGCCACTCTCCGTCGCGTCACGTCGACTCCGTTCGTTTAAACGAATTAAAACATCATAATGTGATTGGAAATTTATACAAAATTATTATTTAAACGCGCTATATCTCAGACGTTTGTGTATTGATCGATTTGAAATTTTCACACAATAAACTTAAAACTATTCCAACGAATTTAAGTTTAAAAAGCTTCTTAATACCACAGTATACAGTAAACCATCCATTGACAATATGCTTATTTAAAAATTAATACATGAAATATTGTGTATGTGTAGGATTTTTTTGTCATTAACCCATAGGCAACGGCTGGTGCAAAAGTACCCACAAATGTTTGTTGATATACTCGAAATGTTAATTTAAACAGCAAAATTCATAAAAACAATAATAATAAAACAAAAGTATTGTTAACTACTACATGGGAAGTGGGCGTGGTTATTGACAGATTTCGGCAAAATTTAATACTAACCTAAATTATACCAAAGGCAACTTCGGCACCGACTTTCGTTAAAATATCTTAATTCTGTTCGAGTTAGCGTGTTTACATACAGACACGGCTGAACCAATTCTTCTCGTCATCTCAAATCGATGGGACCATTTTCCAAAGTCAGTCCTTATTCATTCAATTATTCACTCAAAGCTGTGTTCCGAATGCGGTATGACTTATACAGGAATTACATCCGGTCACAATCGCTAACGCTTCACTCCTCATTTCCCGGAATTTTGCATTTTTCTCATTATTTTATTTTATGTGACTTGAAAATATTTTTCACTATAAGAAAATATTAAATTTGATTTCATTTGGGTTAACGAAAACGACAACTGTGAAAAAATATCAACCAATACATTCAAACACATTGTCAAATAAGCATATTTACATTTTTTGTTTTGCCTATCTGTATTACTGTATACTGTGCTTAATACTTATTAAAAACAAAATGCCGGTTCTTAGAACTTTTTTATAAAAATAAATGGGGCGGTTTTATTCTAATTAAAAATGTGTTTTATAAAGTTTCAAATCTAATTTCTTTTTTAATGCAGCATTATAGACAAATATCTGGAATAGGTTTTGGGAAACTTTCAGATTTAAATATCAGGTCGTTCAAAAGTTATAACAATATGAAGGTGATGCGCATAGATTTTTGCATTTAGTTATACCCAACCGAGCGCAGTTGGTTGCCTTTTAATTAGATGTCTCATTTAGGTCTCTTCTTTTGGATTTTTCTGATTTTTTTTTAGGTTTTTATATTTGTTGAGTTTTTATTTTCAAAACGTTTTTCTCACTCACTATTTTTAAATTTTTTTTTTTTAATTCGTGCAAACGAACCGTGCCGACTTTCACTTTTTCACTTAAACTCGATATATCTAACACGTACGCATCACATTCATACGATACTTCTGTTTAAAAGCTATTTGAGTCCTCTTTCATATAATACCAAATTTGTTTACTTTGGACAGGCGGTTTGTTTATTATCTGGAAAGGACTTTTATTTCGGAATAATATTCGTAAAACCCTGATACGTATATTACATTAGTGCAGCTCAGTGATAAACTAGTCAGGGCCCAAAAATCTTTTTTTGTTGTGCTCGCACCCAAACGCGCTCCCTTATAATCACAAAGTATATAGGTTTACAAGGCAAACCTTTAGCTTCTGAAAATTTTGGTAAATACAATATAATTTCCCCCGAACGGTTCAAAATATTTATAAACCTTTAATACTAAAATACGCTGACCATCCGTCCTGTATTATACGGGACAGTCCTCTTGTTTGACCCATTGTCCTGGTAATTTATTTATTTTATACGGGACGCCAAATGTTCTGTATTTCTTTTAATGTCCTGTATTTGTCCCGTATTCGGTGTTTCGACGCCTTAACAGCTCATTAAAATGGCATGCCTATGAACGAGTTTTAAGTGATGTTGGTACATATATGATACTAATTTTAACCATAAACAGTTATTATTTTCTAATCTGAATGCCTTGTTATTCGAATTGAGGAATACATACACTGACTAAAATAGAGATTAGGACTGGATACTTTAGTAAGTTTTGTCTATTTTTCCTTAGTTTATTTAATATTTATTATTTATTTTATGAAAGGAAAGCTCATTACCTAACAAAAACCATATAATACCAAATTTTCAACTTTGTGCAAAAAACTATAAAAATGAATTCTGCAAGGTTTCACCAAAACTTTAAACTTTTTAATTAGAATCTCTAGAAAAAAATTTGGTTTGCAGTTTTGTAACTCATTAAAATTGAATATTATAGAGTGCGAGTGGAAAATGCTGCTGATTTGCTTCTCTTTAAAAAAAATGGTCGAACATACTTACTTTGTATGAAAAAAATGCGTAACACTGTCAACAAAAAAAAAATTGCCATACATTATTGGTAAGCCTTAGCAACTTAAAATTGCACTTTATTATACTAAAGTTTAACGAATTTTTTAACAAATTTTACGGCATAAAAATCTCGAGAAAATTATCCTAAAAATTTGTTAAGTTACTATAACGATACTGTTTCAGGGCTAATACATCTAGGATCATTGAAGAAGGCTTTAATATATGTAAGCTTTTGTGGAACAAATTTACAAACTTATTTTTTGCCCCGTATTCGGCTCTCATAAATATGGTAGCCGTATACTAAAAGGAAACATTTTTTTTCGTTGTTTCCCGCGACATTTCCCAAGACGAAATTGTGGTTTAAAAATTTTATTTCTTTTTTAATCTCCGAAATATCCCATTTGTAAAAATAAAAATAATTGAAAAGTATATATACATATATTTATACCTCGAAACCCTCCCTTTGCGATGCACAACAAAAACTTTAATTTATATAGGCAATAGAATCCTTTTTTTTAAGCCCCGCCTCATAAATAAATTTGAAACTTATCTCGTTAATGCTTACGCACCTCATAGTGACGATAAATCTAAATGTCCAAAAATTAGTGATGATGAGAAGCAACAAGGAACTTCCACCGAATCTCAACGCGGTACGCGTGCAGGCGGAAGGTCCAATAAGAAGACCAAACATTCAGTCGCAGCCCCTAAATTTATCTCGAAGACAGATAATCTAATGGACTACTGTACTCGATTCAGTACAACTCAAATCCAAGATAATACTGAATCGGCCTTAAAAATCAAGGACAAGAATATAGGTAATTTTTGGAACCACGTTGAGAATGCATATGATATGATAATAGAGACTGAATAGCATGAACTTCCTGAGAATTTCAAAGCCTCCGCTTATAATAAGTATAGGTCATGCCTCATAACGTATGAAGATACGAAAGCCCAGATCGCTGTTCAACTCCTGCTTCTCAACCAAGAAAGCAACCCCACAAGTGCTCCAAGTACGTTACAACCCCTTAGGCCTAGGCTTGAAGGTCCCTCCTTGCGATACTGAAACCTTTTATGGGGGTTATGAACAATGGTCATCATTCCGTGATATGTTCACTGCAGTCTACATAAACCACCCAAAACTCACTAAAGCACAAAAATTGTACCACCTCCGGTATAAAACGCAAGGAAAAGCCGGCCAGATTGTAAAATAATTCCCATTAAGTGACGATAATTTTGAACTTGCGTGGGAAGCCTTAGGGTCCCGATATGAGAATTAACGAGTATTGGTCAATCAAATCCAATAAGAATTTTAATGAACTTTAGAACAATCCCAGTTGGGAGTAGCGAAGAAATTCAAAGACTGCGATCCACAGTGAACAACTGCCTGCAAATCCTCGCAACTCAACAAATTTCCACTTAGAGTTGGGATCCTATTTTAATATATTTGGTGACATCCAAACTCCCCGAAAATTCCGTGGCAAAGACCTTCCCAACTGGGCGCAAATGAGCCAGTTCCTCACAACCAGGTATGAAGTGGTGAAAAGGGTGGAAAAAAGGCGACCAACCATGACCCGACAAAATCCCCCAAAGATCTCATTCTCAAGACAGCCTGTTTTACAAAATAGATCCTTTTCGAAACCCAGTCAATCGCAACACTCTCGTAACAGATCTCTAAAGCATATCAACTCACACATCACAGAGCAGCGCAAAATGTACAGTTGTGTTATGTGCAAGCACCCTACGCATACGCTGAATAACTGCTACAAATACAAAAAACGGTCTATCCCAGATCGCACAAAGTTTGTGAAAGATAAAAATCTGTGCGAAAATTGCCTTTCTCAGACACACTTAATAAAAGGTTGTATCAGCACTAACACCTGCCTTCATTGCCAAAAGCGGCATCATTCAACACTTCACTATAGTGTAGCATCTACTCCAAATAAAAATGATGATCGAATCCACAGAACGACTTCGCAATATACAACCACGCTGTCCAATGGTCCCAACTCACAAACCACCAGTCAGTCGGAAGCCCTTAATGAACAGGCATCGTGTTCGAGCACAACACAAGTACAGGCCTTTTATTCGGAACACGATAACAAGGTACTGCTCCCAACGGCTATTATGTCTGTAGAGCACAGAGGTGATTTCTTTTAATTAAGAGCCCTGATTGACCAAGGGTCAGAACGGAGCTTTATCTCGTCAAAGGCCCAAACAAAATTAAGACTCCAATGCCAACAATCAATCTTTGAAATCTCTGGCATGGGTGGAAGGGTGGTTTAAACATCTAATAAGCTTTGCTCTCTGATCTTAGTCTCCGCCGATCAAAGTATAAAAATAATAGCTAAATCTATAAAGTAATAGGCTGTGATCTTATCCCGCAAATAATGCTACAAGTTATCGAAAAGATTTCCCATAACTTGCTAGCACAAAATACCATATTCGGTTGGATCTTAAGTGGTCAGATTCCCGAAAAGGTGGCATCATTCTCCACTCAAGTTGAAGAAATTTCCAATGAAACTTTAGATTCTCAACTTCAAAAATTCTGGGAAATGGAAGAAGTCCCCAAAACCGACAGAAGAACTCCCGAAGAGGGAATATGTGAAGAAATTTATAAATCTACTGCCACATGAACGGCCGATGGGCGTTATATAGTCCGGCTTCCGTTTAAGTCGAACTTTCCGGCAAAAATTGCCTTAGGTCAATCTCGCACCGCAGCCTTACAACAATTCTTCAGAATGGTGAAAACCCTTATTAAGAAAGGTGAGCTCAAAACCCTCTATGATAGTGTGTTAGAGGCGTACCTTATCCTCGGTCACATGGAAAAAACAACTCACTGTGAAAATGCTGCGATCGGGAACTATTCATCTTTCTATCTCCCACACCAGTCATTAAACCCGAAAAAGTCACCTCAAAGGTAAGAGACGTCTTCAACGCATCAAAAAGATCGAGGTGCGGGTATTCACTCAATGATATACTCCATACCGGTCCGACTTTACAGCCCCATTTGATGTTTTTGATACTCAACTGGCGAACTTACCAATTTGTCTTCACTGGTGACGTTGCAAAAATGTATCGCCAGATTCTCTTACATGAAGACAACCGAGACTAAAAAAGAATCATATCTCGTTCAGATACTAAGAGTCCAATATACGACTATAAATTTAAAATGGTCACATTCGGTATAAACTGTGCGCCATACCTAGCTATACGCACACTCCGCCAGTTAGCCGAAGACGTGAAAACCACGCATCCCATGGCGGTACAAATTCGGTCTCGAGAAACGTATATGGATGACATCTTCTCAGGCAGTCATGACCTACTAAGTGCTACAAAATCTCTCGACCAACTAATCCAAGCTCTCTGATCAGCTGGGTTCCCTCTGAAAAAAAGCACGGCCAACCATCCTGCTATTCTCAAGAACATTAATAAAGAGGATTTGCTCGATACCAACTTTCTCCAATTCGAAAAAGCTTGTACAGCAAAAGCGCCAGTAATGATCCAAGCTAACCTCTCCGCCTCACCAAATGGGCACAGTTCACCAGTAGCTTAAAATCTATCCCCAGCATACAAATACCACGATGGGTAAACTAGACACCAGAACAGGACATAGAACTACATGGCTTTTGTGACGCGTCCGAAAAGGCATATTGTGCGACTGTCTATGTTCGCGCAACCAGTGGAGCCATCATCTCTTCTCAGCTTCTGGTGGCCAAAAGCAAAGTAGCGCCTCAAAGAACCACCAGCTTACCACGGATCGAACTATGTGGAGCTCTTCTTTTATCTAAACTCGTAGCAGTGGTCCAGTCCCATCTCGATCTCTCAACTATAAAACTCATCATGTGGTGTGATTCGGAAATTGTCCTGGCCTGGATTGAAAAGCCACCTTACACCTGGAAAAACCTTCATTTCTAACCGTACCGCCACTTGGCGAAATGTAGGGAGCAAAGACAACCCTGCCGATATGGGCACAAGAAGATGTAATTCCCAAGACTTATCTTATCGACGTCCTCTCTCTGGTGGCGTGGTCCAGAATGGCTTACAAG
>NW_023458555.1:89165560-89213701 GCF_013731165.1 Rhagoletis pomonella | reverse complement strand
CCCCCCCCGGTCTAGCCGAATCCAGACTCAAAGAATCACCCCGCCTGAAGTTCGCCGAGTTGAAGCATTTCATACCTTGGGGGAAGAGCTCCACTACTTAGATAGATTCTCCTCATTTCCCCTTGCCCTCAGAGTCATGGCGTATGTTTTTAAATTTGTACATTGCTTACAGGATGGAATACGGCACCTGAGCCCAACTCGACCCATATCTCTTACACACGATGAGCTCCGTGATACTAAATATCGCCTCATACCCCTAACCCAAATGCGATATTTTCCTCGCCGAAGAGCATGCTTAGCAGATTCTAAACCTATAGACAAGCGAAGCTCCGTCCCTAGGCAGCAAACGCTCTCGCAAATAATGGCAGCCCTACCTCAGGAGCGGTGTACATATTCGCCCCCCTTTACAATTACGGGTGTCGATTTTGCTGGACCCTTTCAGTTAAAGGCCTCAATATTATGATCGCACACCATGGTGAAGACGGTGTATGTTTAACGAAAACAATCTATCCACCTTGAGTTGTGCTCCGATCTCTCCACGGATGCGTTTCTCGCCGCATTTGTTCGCTTCGTCGGACGTCGTGGTTATCTTGCTAAAATGATGAGCGATAATGGAGAAACGTTTATAGAGGCCAAACGGGAGTTTCTCGCTTTCTTAAAAGAAGTATAACAAGATGTCATACATAAATACTCTCCTCAAGGCATCAACTGGGAATTCATTCCACCCAGCGCTACCCACATGGGTGGTTTGTGGAAATCCGCAGTCAAGAGTTTCAAAATGCACTTCAAAAGGACTGCCGGATCCAGCTAATTTACTCTCTGTGTTATCGCAAGATTCAAAAGATCTCACCGCGCTAACTCCCGCTCACTTATTACAAGACGCCCCACTCTTAGCCCTACCAGAAATTAATCACCAAAATCTATCTCTGGTCAACAGGTGGGAGAAACTAAAAGCCTTACACCACGAATTTGGTAAACGTTGGAAAAAAGAATATATAAAAAATCGAAAAAAGTTCCGATGGAAAAACCCGTAGTCTGAGTAAAAAATCGGCGAACTTGTCCTTATTGCTAATGATACTCTACCTCCCACTGAATGGCGTCTAGGTCGCATCGAAAAGGTGCACCATGGGAAAGATGGGCATATTCGTGTTGTAGACCTCCGCACCCAACCTGGCATACTCAGTCGCCCCATAGTCAAAATATGCCCATTGCCAACGGGTGACGCCCTCTGACTTCTCCAAATACGCACTATTTAAATCTTTAAGCACTTCCATGACAATAAACTCTCTTGTCTCAAATGTATTTAATAATCTCTATTTATGAATAAATATTCTAACACTGAGCACTAGTTAAGTACACTAACACTTGTGCCAACAAATTCTCTCATCTCGAAGTAATTTAATTGTGTTTATGTATTTATGAATAAATATTCTAATCTCACGTTTCTCCAATTGTATTGTAGACCCCCCACTAATAGTCTACCTCTAACGGCCTACTTGCAGATAGAAACTGGCAGTAGCAGTACTGTCCCGACACCTGTGCATCGCAGTAGCAGCGGCGCTCCGATACCATCACAGCGGAATAGTATCGGCGTTCCGACACCGGCACCTCGCCGCGTGAAAACACCACAGCAAGAGAGCATGATGGTCGACAAGGTTCCAGAATCGCAGTCCGAGGCCTAGGGAGTGGACTTCCAGCGATGCCGCTTATGTGCGCGTCACAACGCCCTGTGTGTGTGCCAAGCATTTCGTGAAATGCAACCAGCGCAACGTTATTTGATCGCCCACATCACTTCTGCGCTAATTGCCTGGCGTTATCGCATCACAGCAGCGAATGCCCCTCCGTTGGCGTATGCAAGCCTTGTGGCCAGCGTCACCACAACCTGCTTCATTTCATTTATTAAGTCTATGATTTACAAATCTTACATACTAGATATAAAAGCTTTCGTCTTAAGTGTAAATTCGATATTTAAAGTATATAACTAGGAATACATTGATTCTAGTAATGAACCAAAACCAAAAGCTTCGTTGCACTCTTTCAAGTCTAGAGGAATGAGTTGAGTAAATTGGACTCCAGATGAAAGAGGCGTATTCAAGCTTCGAACGAACCAGCGAGTTTTACAGAATTTTTCGGGTGTAGGGATCTTTGAAATCTCTACCATAGCGCCGCAAAAAAGCAAGATTAGAGTAGGCTTTAGGAATATTATAGCTAATGTGGTTAATGAAGGTAAATCCCGTATCAAGCATCACTCCTAGATCTGAAAATTCCTTTACTGAAGAAAGTCTTTTATCAAACAACGAATAAGCCGACTTATGCGTATTTATGTTCTTTGAAAGAGTCATATGGAGACATTTTTTAATATCAAGCGGTAGGTTATTTCTGATGGTGAAACTAGTTAAGTTGTTAAGATCATTTTGTAGTAGCAAACCATCTGACATAGAAGTGACACTTCTGAAGATTTTTAGGTCATCAGCGTATAGCAAAAACTTGGAATGCTTAAAGCAGGCTCCAACGTCATTAATAAATAAATGAAAAAGTATTGGGCCTAGGATGCTACCTTGGGGTACCCTAGAAGTGGCCTCAAAGGCATATGATCTCGTATTCTCGATTTCAACAAAAGAAAATCTATTGGAAAGGTATGATCTAACCCAGCACAGAAATGTAGAGTGTATACCTAAACACTGAAGTTTGCGCAATAAAATGCTGTGAGTGGCTGTATCGAAAGCCTTTGAGAAATCGGTGTAGACAACGTCTACTTGACGTCCCAACTTGAACGAAGTTATGCAAAAATTAGAGAAACAGGCTAGGTGTGTGGCAGTCGAGCGACCGCTCACAAAACCATGCTGGCACGGATTAATGGAATCTTTGATGGCAAAGAATAGTTTTTCTTTGACCAGTTTCTCGAAAAGTTTCGAGCAAGTCAAAAGTTTAGATATAGGTCTGTAGTTTGTAACATCATTTTTGTTACCAGACTTAAAGATTGGGGAGATCGATGCAATTTTCTAACGATTAATAAAAACAATAAAATTAAAAATATATTTTAGTGGTACGCAAAATGACGAACCGCATTTCTTAAGCAAGTATGAAGAGAGCCCATCTAAGTCACTTTTTAAGGACAATTGCAGAGCAGAGATGCCGTTAATAACATCTTGCTTTGTGACAGACAAGGAGCCAAAATCGACAGATTGCGGAATGTCGTCCACTTTACATCCGGATAGGTCAGCATCACTGACATAGTTAGATTTGAAGAAGTCCGTAAAAGGATTTACGGAGTCTAAGACGTTTTTTGATTTCCTACCACAATATGACATGCAAGAAGGGATATTGGAGCACCCTTTCTTAGATCGAATGTATTTCCAAAACGCTTCGGGATTTACTTTTAGCTCATCTTCAAATCGAGAAATATGTTGCTTGTATAAGAACTTATCGATGACATTAAAATCTTTCATGTAATGAATATATTTCTCCTTATGAGAATCATTTTTGCTGGCCTTATATAAATTCAAATATTTATTTCTAAGATTTTTCAATTTTTTTAAATCCTTCGTATACCACGGAAGCTTGTGGATTCGCGATGAAAGGCAAGATAGGCTGTTAGAAAATAGTTGGTTGATTTTGAGTAGGAAAATTTCATAAAACTCCGTAAAATTTTTAGAAAGGAAAGCGATTTCCAGTCTATTGCGAGAAGACTTGAATTTAAAGAATCCAAATCAGCATCATGAAAATTAAAACGTTTAATCTCATTGTAGTTCGAAGCAGAAATAAAGCTAAGAAGCTCTAGGGTAAGGGACAATGGGATATGATGCATATCAGACTTGCAGATCGGGAAAGTACATTCATCCAATTGGAAGATTAAATTCTCATCAACAAAAATGAGATCTAGGAAGTTATTAAGCTTATTAAAAAATGAATTAATTTGAATGAGATTAATACTAAGAAGACTGTCTATAAAGTTAATTTCATGGCCGCTATTGATATTTGTTGGGGTTAAAATGCTATTTGTTAGAAAATTTGACCATTTAATTTTATTAAGATTAAAGTCACCTAATATACAAAAGTGACAGTTCACATTATTTTCATATAGGTGTAAAATGTTACATGGGCTGCGTATAAAGACTCCGAGCTAGCTGGTGGGATATAAGAAACACAAACAAATAAATTACCAAGGTTTCCATTGATACATACGCAGAGCTGATCAAGAATAGAGTCATTATTTTCAAGGGGAACAATAGATGAGCGAAAGTTACGATTAACTGTGATTCAAACCCCTCCACCTCTTAAGGAATTTGTTTTAGTTGAATCTCTATCTTTACGATATATAAGGAAAAGATTAGAATCAAAGAATTCCTCATCAGAAAAATTATTATTTAACACGTTTCAGCAATAACAAAAACAACATATTCACAGCGAAAAGTATTTAGGAACACATCTTTGGTTTTCGTACGCATTCCCGACATGTTTTGGTAATAAATACTCAGCGAATTTTTACTTTCTTTAGAACTAAATCTCATAGTATTTAAGAAACCTTTACTGCACATGCTACTCTTTCTGGAAAACACTAAAGGGCCGAAGATTTATACCTAATGGCCAAAAATTTGCATCTAAGAGCGAGTTGTAAAAACTAGAAGAAACACCAAGTTTAAAGTTGACACTATCCAAATCGGTAACATAAATAATATGAAGCAAGAGATATATTTATTTTCTATACCAAAATGTTTGGCAACGTAGGAAATAACATCGTCAGCGGTAACAGAAAGTTTAAAAGACGAAATATGTAGCCACTTTTTACCAGCAACATCCAGCTCAGTGGACAAATTACGCCCAACCACTACATTCTTAGATTTAGATAACTTTTTATTTCGCACAAGAATCCAAGCAGCTACATCCGGAGAAGTTTGTTCAATGGCAGTGGGAAGTTGATTAATTGTAAGAGTAGCATTAGACTGAGCGAACGAAGAGGAGACCGGTAGCGTAGAAATAGTCTGATTAGTAGCAGCGGGCGTTGTAGTGATAACTGGCAATTCATCACAAACATCAGCGGGCACAATATTGTTGTTTGTACTAGTAGGTACAATAGGCTGTATTGCGTTGATTGCAGGATCAGTAGGAGCAGGAGAATCAGAAACTGGAGAGGCAGCAGAGGTAGCATGAGATAAGTGAGAGCGATTAACATATACCAATAAGACAACAGGTTGAGGCGAAAATGAAGAGAGTAATTGAGGCTGAATAGTATAATCAGTCGCAGCGGCAGTGCAGGCAGCGATCGACTTAACGGCGTAAGGACCTGCAGCAGGTATGGTCTGCTTGTTGTTCTTTACAAATTTATTAACACTGCGGTGTAGTTAATTTGACCTCGGAACCTCTTCATCGTAACGTTTATGCAAATTAGTAAGCTCAGAGTACAAAATTTCTAATTTTGTTAATATGTTTCTATCGGCTTGAAGAGCATGTATCACTGCAACCGCGCATGTCTGTTCAGCGCTCAGTTCCTTTAGTTCGAAAAGAATGGCTGATAAAGTTGAGTGTTGCCCAATTTCGTTATAAGTATCGATGATCGGCTTAGGCAGAGGCACTTGTGTATTTTGTTGGTGTACATCATTATCATTACTACTTGGGTGAGCATGAATAGGCGAATTGGGCAACGTTGGTTTATGCGAAGCCATGGTCTCTTCCCGATGAACAGCTGCACACTCCCCGGAAATGTAGACGTTGTCAGCATTAGCGAAAAAATTTAAGTCTGCAGGAAAAACACCAACACACTTCTAATGATAAAACTCATTACATTTATCACATTGCACCTTCTTTTGGGTGCGATCAACTTTATGGGCGCAGACACAAGGCATAATAAAAAAGTAAGCTTTCAATAAGAAAAGATGATGAAACTAACAGAGTCACTGTCTCTAGCACAAAGTTTAATTATATTGTACTATCATTTTAACAAGAAAATCCAAAAGTATAGAGCTCAGTTAAAACACGTCCGCACATGTCCGCGACTGCTTCACCGCAAGTTTTCTCACTCAAAGCATCCGCCACCGCACTCAGCACCAGCTCCGCGTAGAATCGAAGCCAACCGCTCGCATCGGCCACGCCGCAATAACGTCACGCGTAACGCAAACAAGAACTATCAGCACACTGCACATAAAGTACGTAACATGGCAGGTAGAGGCAAAACGACACGGATGCTAGTCAAGGAGGCGATCCGTAAACTAAAGGAGCTAGAGAGCAGCCTATCCGCTTGGCGCGTCTACGAGCGACAGGATGGCTAAACCAGTGACGCATGCCGTTTAACTGTCGCAACCACGAACTATTTTTAAAATCGAATTGCTTTAGAATTATTATCTACCTACACATTGTATCCGTTGCTTTTGAATTACCTAACGTGTATCTCTTTACATATTGTATCTTTTGCCTTAGCCGAACTTGTAAAAACATTGGTGTTAGTGAATACCACAACTTATAAACTTTGAAGTATTTTATGAATTTGCGTGGTTGGCAACGCGCGTAGGTTAAGCAGCGCGCAGCTGACATTTTAGGTTGGCAAAATGTCAATAAATGAAAACTGAACTTATGTACACACACAAAATATTTTCACTTAGCATCCGAGCGGTCGCATATATTTTCGAGTTATAAATCATCTGAAATAAATTCAAGTATATTGTTGTAAGCAAATCCAGTGCGTGTTTCTCTTTTCAAATCGCGATTCCGGGAAGTTAAACGCGTGAAATCATTCAAGTTTTTGTTTAAAAGAAGAGCTGCCTCCGGCATTGATAGCAATCGTGCAACCAAATTTGTGTACAACTTGAGGGGAGCAGCCTCATCCAGCATCATCGTCGCAGCCACTGCAGGCTATCAGCGCAACACAAAGGTGCTATAAAGCCACCCCCACAGCTCCACCAGCAACATTGCCACCACCATTGTCGCCGTCAAGGCCTACCATCGAACAGCAATCGCAATCAGCGAACCCACTCGCACCGTCGCCAAACCAGGAGCATCGCACCAGCTCCGCGCCGCCGCCGCGGACACCAACAACGCAGGAGCCACCACCGCGCCACTTCGCTTTCGTCCATCGTCACCAGCAGCTACCGTGTCCAGCGCCACATATACAACAGTAGCGCGAGCATTACCACACGCACAACGCGTGTGCTTAAACAGAAAGGAGGATTCTAATTAGTAAGGGTTATAATCCCTAAGCGCGGCCGAAGGCCGGCAGCGCAAAAATGTGTTCTGTGCAAAAGGGGTTGCACCCCCTTCCTTCGAAAACACAGGATGGAGGATTTTACTTACTATGGGTTCTACTCCCTCCGCCTACGCAGAATTAACTGTTTCAATAGAAGCCTCTGGAGGCTTGGGTCTTCGCCTTTATGAACAAGAAATGTTGTATACCCTTGGCAGCCCCATCTTGTAAGGAAACACGGAAAGGATAAAGTCATCAACTCGAAACAAGGGAAAACGCAAGTAAAAATTGTGATTTGGCCCCTCTCCGCCCACCACGGCCGTAAGAAAAGTTTCCCTAGATTTAGAAAAAAGGCCGTTTGGAGTCGGCGTAAAACTGTTGGTAAATTAAGTTATCTTCTTATTATCAATTCGTTTCCAAACACTTCCAAAAAAGTATTTTACTTTTTAACACTAGTTTTCCAAAGCTTTAAGGCACGCTTTTTATGTACATACTTATACATATATATCGATAAAATGCTAACATATCTTGCTCCAAACCAAATTCAAATACACTCCAATTTTTAAATCAACGCCAGTTTTTACATGAAGCAAAAGGCCACAAAAGCCCGTCAAATTTTTTTTTAACAGCGGGAATTCTTAGCTGCACATTGCTAGTAATAATAATAGATTGGCGCTTACACATATGTTAGTGGTTGGCCGAGCTTCTCCTCCGATTTGTGGCGTGCGCCTTGATGTTGTCACACAAAGGGTAGGGACCTACAGTTTTACGCCGACTCCGAATGGAGATTGTATGAGAAGCTATTTTTCATGGCAGAAATATCCACGGAAGTTTGCCATTGCCTGCCGAGGGGCGACCGCTGTTAAGAAAAACATTTTTTCCTGAATTTTTTTGCGATGATGCTTTGTCCAGGGCTTGAACCCAGGCCCTGCGGAGTGAAAGCGCGCACTGCTTACCAGCTGCACATTGTTAGTTATACTAAAATTCCACGGGGTAGAAAACTGCATACTAAAAAATGGGTGTGTAACACCGTGCACATGATAGAAGTGAAACTTCTTAAAAAAGGTGTGAGTACCAGGTACCTACTCACGAAATTGGATGTGTAAACATATGTTTACGGTTAGGAAAACCATTACGCAATTGAGTTACATACGTAGGTTTGGTTAGAAATCAAACAATAATGTAATTTCATCTCATTAAGTTCTGATATACATATAATTTATTTATTCATTTTCCGGTAACACCACCTTATATGAATTCGCGCTTCTAGCATCCATAGGACCGGGTTGTAATGGAAGTAATTGTATGTTAAACAAATAAATGAAAATGTTTATAATGCAATCAATAGATCCTTACGAATTCGCCATTACCAAGGCACTAACTAACGTACGCACTTTTGTTTGCAAAATGCATTTATTTAAGTTGAATGAAGACAAATTCCTTTGTTCCATGGCGAATTCATATATTCTTATCACGAATTCATATATTCATGTGGTAGCAAGAGTACAAAAACATAAAATTACCTTATAAATTAAAAGCATAAGTATCACATGTATGCGTAGTCCAATTCACGAAATAATTGCATCGATTTGAGTAAAAGCTAAGTACATAAACTCTATTTCGCGTTTATTAAAAACATAAAATGGTGTTCATTCATTCGGTTTCTACTCAAACGCATGAAATGATTTAATGAATTGGCCTACGCATAATGGTAGTAAATGACAGAACGAATTACAACAAACACATCCTTTTGACATTATGCACGCCGAAAACGTTGGTTCAAATCAATCCGCAATCAAGTTCGACGTTTTGCCCACAAACATTGCAATTTTGCCAGCAGTCTCATGCTAAAATCTCATTTTTACAATTTCAGAGTTTCGGCTTACATTTATAAAATTCAACGAAAGCATGTACCCATTTCGGCTGAGTTATCCATTTTCGAATATTTAGTGTACAAAATAAGCGCAAATTAAATGACTTTGTACAACAAGGCCATTAATGTAGCGATAAGTTGTACAAATGCCAGAAAATCCAAATTTTTTGATCTTTCATACAACCAAGACATAAATTCATTCAACAGGCCCACAAACGGTGCAATCTAGAGCAAAACCACCAAGTTGAACCAACAGTCGCTACGTTTATGGCTTTCTTTAAGAAACATCGGGCGAAAATTTCCTCTACTCCTGTAACACTACCTTATATTACTACGTTTATACGCACAGAATAATCGACTTAATTGAAAGCGCATTGACACCGTACACATTTAGCTCTAGTGTTTATACTTACGGCTTTATATCGGCATCAAAGTAACCGTCTTCAAAAGCAAACAAAATAAGCTGTTTTCATTTGACATTTTATAAGTAAACATAATGGAAAGTGATAAAAGTCTAGTTTTATTCGGTATTATAAAATCGTGGCAAAGAAAAAGAATGATTATTAGTAATCAGCTTTTAAATACTGATGCGATTATTTGGAATTTGAGCGCAAAAGCTCATCTCCAATTCGCTTTGAGTGAGAGCGGTGTTTATACACTCTTTCTAACTGTCTGGAGAATTAAACTACCGATTTGAAATGGAGTGTGAGCCACAACACTTCGCTCTTTCAAAGCGAATTGAAATTCAGTTTATACATATGTTTTGAATCGCGGCGAAATGAATTAAAGCGGCTTATGCATGCGTATAAACGTAGTAATATATTGCTTGGTAGCGGCAGAGATGAAATGCGCAATGAGTTCGTTCATACATACATATAATGTATTCATATATATATGTATACATACATACGTGCATTCAAACATTCATACGAGTACCTAGTACCAAAGAACGTAGATAACAAGAAGGGACTTCTCGTTATAATTGTGGCGAAAGTGCGCAACAGGGGCGTGCCTTCTCTTTTCATCCAATCAAAATAAAAGGGAAAAAGAGAAGGCACGTCCCGGTTGCGCACTTTCGCTACAATTATAACGAGTTGTCTCTTCTTTATTTCTTTTTTCCCCTTCCCTATACTACCTATATCTTCATTCTCACTCATGTAACGTTTTCAGTTTTAAAAATTTCACTCTCCATTTTTGCAATACCGCCGCCTAAGAAGTTTCACTTCAAAAATTTTCTAAAAAGTCAGAGTAACAAGTGTGAAATTTTGATAAAATGTATTGAATTTACCTAGATGTTGTATTAAGTTTGAAATTTTGATATGTTTGCGTGCGGTTAAAATTTTAATTTCTTATTGAGATAACTAGACACTATGTTACAAGGTTATTATTATTATTATTTTTTTGTTTGTAGGAGAGGGAAATGCTTTATGCGCTGGCCGGGGCGCTAATCGATATACTATCTTCCCCGAGTGTGGGACTCCCACTGAAGGGTGTTGGGCTACCCACTAAAACCCAAACTCCCACCGCCCGCGTAAGAATCCCGCACCAGGCACCGCAATTCTGCATGTCTTTAGATACAGCAGCGCGCTACTAGAGCCTGATGGTTGCTCTTTTGTAGAGCCATTACATTCTGCTCGCTTGCAGCGGAGTACGAATATTACGTATGTCGCGACAGCTTCGCACTTGTCTGCACTGGAGATCATTACCCCAATTATGTTGTTCGGGGTTATGTCTCCGTATCTTACTTCCAACATTCTGCGCGAAGTCAAGAAGTGCTCGCAAGTGAAGAATGTATAGTGTACTTTATCTTCGACGTTTCCACAGTAGTGGCAGAGTGGTGAGTCTACCCTGCATATTGTATGAAGGGAATAACCCTGTCCCTTTCTCTGACCTTGTGTTGTGTCATACAAAACCAACGGTCTCTTAGGTAGTCTCGAATCACATCTAGCAAGTATGTTTGAACCTTGAATGACCATCCCAAGGCCTCCAGCATGTCGTCCCATTTCGCCGATTTGAAGGCGATCTTGACGTCAAGTGTGACTAGCAGCACTATTGGCCATGCCTGGTGGCAGGCTTCTTCGGCTTTATGTACCGCCTCGACTTTCGCTAATTGCTCCTATAATTCAGTGTCCCTTCCTGAAGCCATGTTGTCGGGGTGAAAGGCCTCCCTCGTTTTCTATGGCTGAGGTCAAGCGTATTTTGAGCGGACTCTCCATCATCTTGCCTGATATGTCTAGCGGAACGATGAAGAAGAGCTTGGGCCCCTTTGCCCTTGGGTATAAGCACCAGCTTCGCCTTCTTCCATTGGCATGGGATTACCCGAGCCCCAAGGCACCTGCTGTATGTGTTAAGAAGGAGATCAGGGCTCTGGGGCCTGGAGGCTTGCCGGCTTTCGTGCTTCGCAGGGCTAACTTCAGCACGTCTGCCGAAAACAGTGGTGCCTCGGTTTGCTCCTCGACGAACACTCTATCTGCTCTTAGTGGATGGGTGGGGAATAGTGAATCCACCATATTCTTAACTCTGACCTCATCCATCGCTTGCAGTGGTGTATGGAACTTTTTCATGACTATTTTGTATCCCTGGCCCCAGGGATCACAATCCACTTCGTCACATAATGCTTTCCAGCAGTTCCGTTTACTCTTCTGTATCTCGGCCCCAAGTGCTTTCTTAGCGTTTTTGTAGGCTGCGGCTCTGGTCAGCGCCTCAAGTCTGCCACGAGCGCGCGTTGCAAGTCTGCGCATTCTATGGCAGGCCCTTCGCAGCTTGCAATTCGGTCATTCCACAAGTACACCTGCTTTTTACTTGGCCATGCCCTCCTCTGCGGCATTGAGGCTTTGCATGCCCGGTGTATGTAGCGCATCGTTTCTTCCGCCAGCTTAGAGCAAGACTCCCTGTTGTGGATCTCCCGTTGTGGGAGAAATGCGTTGGGAATCTGCTAGTAGTGATGTGTCGAACTTGCGAACATCGACCCTAGACGGGTTCCATCCTGGTTTCCTGCGAGTGATGCTGCAACTTTGCTCTCGCGTTGTGTCAGTCACTTGGAAGGTGATGTAGTTATGGTCGCTGCCACCTAGGTCTTCATCACTCTCCATGCGTCAGTCCTTCGACGAATACTTTCTGAAACCGGGGTTCCGGTGTTGAGGATGATCAGGCCAATGCGGGCTGCCATTTCAAGGACCAGTCTTCCTCTGGTGTTTATTCGAGGCATACCCCATTCCACGCCTCATGCGTTGAAATCTCCAGCAACAATTATGTGGCCGGTTATATCGCGCAATTCGTCTTCAAGGTCTTCGAGCTTTTCCCTGAAGACAAGGACTGTGTCGTTTGGAGACAGGTAGCAGCTCACCAGAGTTATTTGCGCCATTTTCACCCAGATGTAGCAACGTGCGACCCCGGTGCTCTCTGCGCGATGGCTGGGGTTATCAATCCATATCACGGCCGAGCATGATTGGTCAACATGCCAGGTTTCCTTTGTTCTATAGGGTTCACTGATGATGACAGTTTGGACAATTGGACCAGCAGGTCATCAGCTACCCTACTCCTGTTCATATTGCCTTGTATAAATGTGATCATATTCTCCCAAGCTTTGTCTTAGCCTCAGCAAGGGCATCCCTGAAGGCCATGCACGCTCCCGACCCGGGCAGGTGATTGGCATTTTTCTGTCCATCTCCTGCCGAGCACAGGTAGCAGCTTGGACTTTCTGTACATGCAGAGGCTGTGTGGCCCTGCTGACCATATTTTCAGCATGGACTGCTCCTGTCTGGGCCTTTGCATGCCGCCTTTTTGTGGCCATCTCCCAGACAACGGAAGCACCGGACACGGAACATAATCCAACCTTCTCGCAACTTCCCCTTTTCAATAAGAATCCGACCTGGCAGCTCGTCGATTTCCAACAAGCCTATTCTTTGTTCTCACGAGTTTACAGCAAGGAGAGAAACGCAAATTTGGCCACTCATCTTGTCTTCTAACTCGCCGCGTATAGCGTTCTCCACTTCTGGGGCCGTGGTTAGGCAGTCCATGCCCAGAACTGTGAGAATGCGGGCGTCTCCAAGCTGGCCAATGGCAGTGCACACATTTTCCTTAAATGCTGAGTGGTCGCCATAGCGCTCCATCTCGATAAGCACGCCACCTTCGCGGGTTTTCCGAACAGATGGAATTACGGTCTCCGTCTTCTCAGGTTGGAGCTTACCACGTATCGTTCCCAGCACTTATGCATAGGGTTTGCTTTTAGATGGCTTAATAATGATTTTGGCAAGACTTTCTTTTTATCAGCCTCTTCTCTCTTTTCCGGCTGGTCCCCTCGCTCTTATTGGCCAGAGGTTGGGCTTATTTATTATTATTATTATTTATCCATTGATAATTTGTTGCGGTGTTCTGCACTTTTTTCTTTTCCGACTTGTCTGTAGGGGATTGGATCGAGATCGAGCCCTCTTTTGTGAGTCAGGGCCAGTTTTCTGCACCTCGAAAAGCGTTGCTCTCGGAGATTGCTTAGTATGTTTATGGTGCCGGCGTTTGCCTGCAGAGGAGTTTGTTGCGGGGAGCGCACTTCTCTACTGCTCTTTCTGAATGCGCTGCATTCTTCCTCCAGAACATCTACGCCGGTTTCATCTCCTGGTTTTTGATTTTGTTTATTCACTTCGATAGGGTATCCGCCTCAAGCCGCTATCTCCACACGTAGCACAGTCGCTTTTAAGTGTCCCGAAGCTCCCTTCTCTCAAAGGAGCAGGCCATCGCGAGGGGTGTCACAAGTTCTTATGGGATATTATGTTCAGAGCCAAGACAGTGCAAAACCTGTAGTAAATCTCAACTGGACCTGTGCGGGCAACTAAATGGTGACGTGTATTGTACGTATTTAAATACCTGCCAGGGTTTTAATGAAACGGGGGCGATTGCAGCATAATCTGGTGTTGGATGACGGCCATCCCGGCTGCCGGGAGTCGTCGTTCGGGGCGGTATAGCCTTCTGCGCCACGTCGACAGCTTTCTCCGTGCTCGTAGTGCCGGCGTTTGCCTGCAGAGGAGTTTGTGGCGGGCAGCGCACATTTCTACTACTCTTTCTGAACACGCTGCACTCTTCTTTCAGAACATCGACGCCGGTTTCATCTCTTTGCTTTTGGTTTTGTTTAATCATTTCGAATGGGTTTCCACCTCAAGCCGCTATCTCCAGACGTAGCACAGTCGCTTTTGAGTGTCCCGAAGTTCCCTTCGCTTAAAGGAGCAGGCCATCGCGAGGGTTTTCACAAGTTCTTATGGGATATTGTGTTCAGAGCCAAGTCAGTTAAAACCAGGAGGAACCTGTGCGGCCAACTAAATGACGATGGGTATTGAACGTACTTAAAGACCTGCCATGGTTTTAACGAGATCGAGGCGATTTCAGCATAAGCCCACCAGCCATTTCTCTGAGGTGTCCCCCTTACATACTAAAGTGGCGGAATACTGCTCTCGCCAGCCCAATGTCGGACTAGTCGAATACGTGCTCCAGTATGCCATGAACAAGATCTAACTGGTCTCAATGCTGGTGTGCTTTCTAGGAGGCGGCATCTGATTGCCGGGACATAGGGCTTCATCAAGCGTATGCGATTTTTTAAATCAGGCCCTCGTCACCTGTCACTCTTGGTCTGGTCCGCCCCGCGTGACCCCGGTAAGGTCCTGGGCTTAGCCATTACCATATTTGTTTTTGATTTTGTTTACTAATTTCGATTGGGTCTCCGCTTCATATTTTTTTTTATTTTTTTTTTCGTAGGAGAGGGAAATGCTTTATGCACTGGCCGGGGGCGCTAGTCTCTATACTACCTTCCCCGAGTGTGGGACTCCCACCGAAGCGTGTTGGGCTACCCACTAGAACCCAATCTCCCACCGCCCGCGCAAGAATCCCGAATCTGGCACCGCAATTATGCATGTCTTCAGATGCAAGAGCGTGCTGTTAGAGCCTTGGGGCTGCTCTTTTGTAGGGGCGTTTCGTTCGGGTGTCCTCAGTAGACAACCGTCCTCTCGTTTGCATCGGAGTACAAATTTCACGTATCTCGCAACTGCTTCCCACTTTTCTGCGCTGGAGATCATTACCCCAACTATGTTGTTCGGAGTTATGTCTCCGTGTCTTTCTTCCAACATTTTGCGCGAAATCAAGAAGTGTTCGCAGGTGAAGAATGTGTGGTACACGTTATCTTCGACGTTTCCACAGTAGTGACAGAACGGTGAGTCCACCCTTCTAATTCTATGAAGATATTCTCGGAAGTAACCATGACCATTGAGGAATTGCGTCAGGTAGAAATCGACTTCCCCATGTGGCCTGTTCAGCCATGTTTGAAGGTCGGCTATCAGGGAGTGCGTTCATCGACCTTTTGTGATCGCGTTCCAGTTTTGTTGCCACTGCTGGATCAGTTGCTCGCGCGCCCTTGCCGCGGCAGCTGCTCGACGTATCTCGGCACTGAGATTGTAAATCTCTTTTCGCTCGTAAGCAAGTAGCTCAATTGGCATGACGCCAGAAATAACTAGAACCGCGTCCGCGGACACTGTACGGTATGCAGAAGCAATGCGTAGTGCCACTCTGCGCTGTACCGAAAACATTTGAATCCGGTATTTTTTGACTTTCAATGCGTCAGCCCATACTTCTGCCCCGTACAGGAGCACCGATTGGACCGCTGTCATCAGAAACTTCCTGCGGCATGGCTTCGGGCCGCCCAAATTCGCCATCAGCCGGCTTAGAGCCGCCGTGCTCTGCGCAGCTTTTTCACATACTCCATGGATGTGTTCCCAGAATGTGAGTTTGCTGTCAAGCTTCACCCCTAGGTATTTTGTAGACCTAGAGGTCGTCACGAGTTGAGGTCCGACCATAATATTTATAATTGTTGGGATCCGTTTTCTGGTGAGGAGCACGATCTCCGTTTTGGCTGTAGCCAATTGCAGACCGTGATCGCTCATCCATCCACGGACGTTGCGCATGACCTGGTTTAGCTTGAGCTGTGCTAGCTGGACATTTCTTGCTGTTATGACTGCGGCCACGTCGTCCGCGAAGGCGACAAGGAAGTCGCTTTCCGGCATTTCCGTGCGCAACAGACTGTCATACGTGGCGTTCCAGAGGTCCGGGCCAAGTACAGACCCCTGTGCCGCTCCGCCGGTTATACATCTCTTTCTCTGACCTTGTGTTGTGTCGTACAAAAGCCAAAGGTCTCTGAGGTAGTCCCGGATCATATCTAGCAAGTATGTTGGAACCTTGAATGACCGTCCCATGGCCTCCAGCATTGTCGTCCCATCTTGCCGGGTTGAAGGCGTTCTTGACGTCCAGTGTGATTAGCAGCACTATTGGCCGCGCCTGGTGGCAGGCTTCTTCGCCCTTATGTAGCGCCTCGACTACTTCGCCAATTGCTCCTATAGTTGAGTGTCCCTTCCTGAAGCCATGTTGTCGGGGTGAAAGGCCTCCCTCGCTTTCTATGGCTGACGTCAAGCGTATTTTGAGCAGACTCTCCATCATTTTGCCTGCTGTGCCTAGCATGCAGAGTGGCCGGAAGGATGAAGGAGAGTTTGGGTCCCCTTTGCCCTTGGGTATAAGCACCAGTCTCGCCTTCTTCCATTGGCTTGGGAAGACCCGGGCCCTAAGGCAGCTGTTGTACATGTTAAGCAGAAGATCAGGGCTCGTTTCCGCTGCTAACCTGATTGCCTCCGCTGGTATGCCATCTGGGCCTGGAGCCTTGCCGGCTTTCATGCTTCGCAGGGCTAGCTTCAGCTCGTCTGTCGAAAACAGTGATGCCTCGTCTTGCTCCTCGACGAACACTGTGTCGGCTCTTAGTGGGTGTGTGGGAAATGCGCATCTACTATATTCTTAACTCACGCCTCATCCATCGCTTGCGATGATGTATGGAACTTTTTCATCACTATTTTGTATCCCTGGCCCCAGGGATCGTGATCCACTTCGTCACATAGCGCTTTCCAGCAGTTCCGTTTACTCTTCTGTATCTCGGCCCCGAGTGCTTTCGTAGCGATTTTGTAGGCTGCTGCTCTGGTCAGCGCCTCAGGTCTACCACGAGCGCGCGTTGCGAGTTTCCGCATTCTATCGCAGGCCCTTCGCAGCTCAGCAATTCAGTAATTCCACCAGTATACCTGCTTTTTACCTGACCATGCTCTCCTCTGTGGCATTGAGGCTTTGCATGCCCGGTGAATGCAGCGCATAGTTTCTTCGACCAGGTTAGTACTAGACTCCCTGTTTTGGATCTCTCCCGTTGTGGGTGAAATACCTTGGGAATCTGCTAGGAGTGACGTATCGAACTTGCGAACATCGACCCTAGACGGGTTCCATCCTGGTTTCCTGCGAGGGATACTACGTGTTTGCCCTCGCGTTATGTCAGTGACTTGGAAGGTGATGTGGTTGTGGTCGCTACCACTCAGGTCTTCCATCACTCTCCATCCGTCAGCCCTTCGAAGAAGGCTTTCTGAGACCAGGGTTATGTCAGGGATAGAGTATCCAAAACCCGGCCTTCGATATGTAGGGGTCGTTCCGGTGTTGAGGATAGTTAGGCCAATGCGTGCTGCCTTTTCAAGGACCAGTCTTCCCCTGGTGTTTGGTTGGGGCATACCCCATTCCACGCCTCTTGCGTTGAAATCTCCAGCAACAATTATGTTATATCGCGCAATTCGTCTTCAAAGTCTTCGATCTTTCCCCTGAAGACAGGGACTGTGTCGTTTGGAGACAGGTAGCAGCTCACCAGAGTGATTTGCGCCATTTTAACCCAGACGTAGCAGCGTCCGAACCCGCTGCTCTCTGCGCGATTGTTGGGGTTAGCAATCCATATCGCGGCCGAGCCTGATTGGTCAACATGCCAGGTTTCCTTTGTTCTATAGGGTTCACTGATGATGACAACGTCTGCTCTTTGTTCAAGAACGAATTGGTCCAGCAGGTCTTCAGCTACCCTACTCCTGTTCATATTGCCTTGTATAAATTTAATCATATTCTCCCAAGCTTTGTCTTAGCCTCAGCAAGGGCATCCCTGAAGGCCTTGCACGCTCCCGACCCGGGCAGGTAATTGGCATTTTTCTGTGCATCTCCTTCCGAGCACAGGTAGCAGAATGGGCTTTCTTTACATGCAGAGGCTATGTGGCCCTTCTGACCGCATTTCCAGCATGAACTGCTTCTGTCTGGGCCTTTGCATGCCGCCTTTTTGTGGCCATACCCCAGACAGCGGAAACACCTTTGGACATCCGCGCGCTCTCGGACGCGGCAGATAATCCAACCTACTCGCAGCTTCCCCTTTTCAATAAGAGTCCGGCCTGGCAGTTCGTCGATTTCCACCACAGCCATTATTTGTTCTCGCGAGTTTACAGCGAGGAGAGAGACGCGAAGTTGGCCATTCATCTTGTCTCCTAACTCCCTGCGTATAGCGTTCTCCACTTCTGGGGCCGTGGTTAGGCAGTCCATGCCCAGAACTTCTAGACGTAAACGTCTAGTGAGAATACGGGCGTCTGCAAGCTGGCCAATGGCAGTGCACACGTTTTCCTTAAATGCTGAGTGGTCGCCACGGCGCTCCATTTCGATGAGCACGCCGCCTTCGCGGGTTTTCCGAAAAGATCGAATTACGGTCTCCGTCTTCTCGGGTTGGAGCTTACCACGTATCGTTCCCAGCACCTCTGCATAGGTTTTGCCTTCAGCTGGCTTAATGATTAATTTGGCGAGACTCTTCTTTTTTCTAACCTGGCGCTGGCCCTGGCTTGGGCTGTCTGCTTTTTCCAACCGTTTTCCATTGATTTTCTGGTACGGTTTTCTGTGCATTAAGCCGAGCACAGGTAGCAGCTTGGGCTTTCTTGATATTATTATTATTATTGTTATTTTTATTATTAATATTATATTATTATTATTATTATTATTATTTGTAACAACCTCCCTTTATGCTCTAAATAAAATACTTGTTTTAATCGGTAACCTTGTAATGCTTCTTTTATTCGTTCTATTCGCTTCGATGCTTGTACACGACTGTCTCTAAATTACGTGTTCTACTATGCTAAAGTGTTATACTATTATGGCGTGTTCTCACGCTCCGATGCAGCTCTCCACATCTCTCCCTTATTTTGGAGTTTCAAACGAAGCTTAGGCTGAGCCTCTGGTGCCCCAGTTCCGCGATTATCAGGTTCAATATCAGGATTAGACTGAAGCGTTGATGAAGATGATGGCGTGCCATCGGTATAGACTTCTGCTGGAGTATTAGCGCTCTGTGGAGTTGTTGAAGATGATGCCGAGGAATCGGTTACTCTGTTGTCTGGAAAGGAGGATGGCAATTTCTTAACGTGGCTGATGTTCCTTCGGAATGTCTTCCCTCCGCTAGCTACGGTGACTTCATTTCCGTTCCTTTCGATAACTTCGTACTCAGTCGTATCAAAAGTTGTTGTAAGCTTATGCGGGAAAACCACATTACGCAGTAAAACCTTATCTCCCGGTGCAATATCAGTAATCGTTGTTCTTCTCTTTCTATCACCCCTTTCCTTTCCTTTTTGTTTGTTGATAGTATCTATATCTCTAGCAGCAGAATCTAACATGTCTTCTGTTATATCTTCAATTCCAGGAATCTTATCACGAATCACTCGATTGAACATCAATTGAGACGGCGGTGACCCAGTAGTGCCGTGAGAAGTCACATTGTACATTAAAATGAAGCTTTGAATCTCTTTTATATAATCCCGTCTATTGTTATGAGCAATTTTTAAACGCTTGACCAAAGATCGGTTCATATTTTCCACCTCTCCATTGGATTGTGGCCAATATGGTGGAGTCGTTATTAAAGTGATATTATTGTCTTTGCAGAATTGTCTAAACTCGCAGCTCACATATTGCCTGCCATTATCTGCTCTAATGGATTTTGGTATACCCAATCGACAAAATATTTCGTTCAAGGCAGTAATAATTGTTTGAGTTGTAATTCTTTTCAAGAACTTGATTTCTTGGTAACGGGAATAGTAATCGATTAGTACAAATATATAGTCATTATTTGGCAATGGGCCTAGCAGGTCCGTGGCCGCACACTGCCAAGGGCCATTCGGGAATGCGTGTCTTTTCATAGGAGTCGGATTATTCGGCTGTGAAACCAACAAACAATCCCAGCAATTCTTTACATACGTCTCAACTTCCCTGTCAACCAGTGGCTACTAAACTTTTGTCCTTATCCTCCTTTTCATTGCTGATTCGCCCGGATGCCCTTCATGTGCTAACTCCAATAGCCTGGGGCGAAGAGCCTTTGGCATGACGATGCGAGTTCCACGTAGTAATATATCATCTACGGCCACAACTCTTATTTCTTCATCTTGGGCACTCTTTTTTGCAATTTCGGAGATAGTGAGAGAAGATGGAGTGGAATGCGAAATAATTTGAAAAATATTTTGTTCTCCATTGTCATCAAAATTGCCTGTACTTTCAATTTTGCATAGCCTCGAGACTGAATCTGCGATATTTTCTTTTCCTGAACGATATATTACCTTAAACTTATAAGATTGCAGCCTCAGTAGCCACCTTTCTATTCTTGCGGGCGGATTAGATGTGGGTTTGAAAATAGCTTCCAATGGTTTATGGTCAGTGACCAATTCAAACTCTAAACCGGCTAAATAATAAAAGAATCTCTCCACCACCCATACGAGAGCCAAACTTTATTTTTCTGTTTGGGAATACCTTTTTTCCACATCTAAAAGGCTTTTACTGCTATATGAAATTATTTGTGGATCGCCACTCGGATTGAATTGAACGAGAACTACTCCTAAGGCCACAGGACTCGCATCCGCTATCAGTCGGGTTTTGTGCTTGGGATTGAAATATGACAGCTTTGGTATGTCCGACAGTAGTACCTTTAATTTTTTGAAAGAATTTTGTTGAGCCGGGCCCCACGTAAACTTAGAGCCTTTCTTTAATATGCTTCTCAATGGTTCAGTAATATTTGCCATATCCGGAATAAATTTACTAACATACGTAACCAGGCTAAGGAAACTCCTAATCTCTTCTTTACTTTCCGGTGCTCGAAAATTACTAATCGTGTCGATCTTTCCTGGATCTGGAGCTATTCCATCATCAGACAAAATGTGCCCAAGGAACTTTAACTTTTTAACCCGCCATACGCACTTATCATAGTTAAGTAAAACATTATTCTTTTTAAAAACTTCCAGGACCTTCTCCAAAGCTTCATTGTGATCTTTTTCCGTGATACCAAAAATAATGACATCATCGATGTAGTTTAAACAATTCTTACATGGAGATAGTAATTCTTCTAGTACCCGTTGAAAAATCTCCGGAGCGGAGTTGATACCAAACATCAGCCTTTTGTAACGGAAAACTCCCTTATGCGTTATGAATGTAGTGATTTCTCTACTCGATTCATCCAATTCGAGCTGATGGTACGCCCATTTCAAATCAAGTCTCGAGAACAACTTAGCTCCCCTCAACTTGGTCATAAAGTTGTCGAAAGTTGGCAATGGATAATTTTCCCTAAGCACCGCCTGGTTTGCTCTACGCATATCAACACATAAACGAATTTCCCCATTATCTTTAAAGACGGCTACAATAGGGGAGATCCACGAGCTTGGCCCAAGCACCGGTTCAATAATGTCTTGAGCGAGTGCTTCATTTATCTTCTGCTCAACTTTCTCCTCAATTACGATCGGTATCCGCCGCATAGGCTGTTGAATTGGCTTTACCGAAAGGTTCAATGATAACTTTATCTCAATATTTCTAATTTTTGGAAATGGGGTTTCGGTATCAACATTATTCACGCCTCGACCTAGTTTTAGAACATGAAGCTTGATTGCTGTCTCACGACCCAGAAGGGATTGGTTAGCGTTTTCAATTAAATAAAATGTAGCAATTACTTCTTTATTGCCTTCAACTGTTATGGGTGCTTCAAAAACAAAAAGAACTTTTAGGATCTGAGTTGCTGCATAAGCTTTGAATTGATTTGTTGACTGCCTTCGGACATTGAATAAAACTGCCTTGTTATTCTGCAATTCAACCCACTGTCTTTGGCTCAGGAGGTTAAAACGTGATCCCGAATCAATAATCATTGAAACGGTATGTCCCCCAATACGGCATTCAATTATCTCATCTCCTGATCCAATACAATTTACTTTAAAACACCCATGGCTGCACGACTTATCCTCCATATTTCTTCCTTGTTCGGCAATGTAATTAATATTAGAAGAATGAAAACGTCGCTTTTTCGGACTGCCCCGTTCATATTCACCAGATTTACGCTTCTGACCCTTTGTCTTACACTTGCGGGCACAATGACCTATTAGACCGCATATATTGCATTTGGACTTTCGCGCCGGGCAGCTTGCATCGGAGTGTATGTGCCCCGATTTGCCACATCTTCCACATTTCTTGCAGTTATCCCTTATCTGCTGTCTTGACGAAATTTTGCTGACCGCCTCGCAGTCGGACTTTGGAAACATACTCTAGGACTGCTTATTAATTTGTTCGTAGACCTGACACGCTCCGATAACTTCGTCTAAACTTTGTTCCTTTTCAAGAAGTCTTTTCTTAAGCTCGACAGGTGCCCAAGAATCAATTAATTTGTCTTTCAAACAATTATTTTCCATTTCGTTCTTTGTTGATCCAAAATCACATTTGGACACTTGATGTCTTAGTCGTAGCAAAAACTTATTAAAATCTTCCCCTTCCGATGGACAGAGGCTCCTGAATAAATGCCTTTCAAATGTAGAGTTACGCTTGGGTGAAAAGAAATTGTTAAATTTTTCTACCAAAATATTGAACACATCATTTTTGTTTTCTTCGTAGATTTCTACAAGAGCGCCGGGGATGTTAAATATAACCTGTTGTAATTGGGGCCCTCCTAAATGCATCAGCTTATTCCTTTGTTTAACAGCGTCACTTATTTCTTCGGACTGAAGGAATAAAGACAAGGAACGGAACCATTTTTCCCACTCATTACGTAATAGAGATTTGTCTATGTTGTCGCATAAGAATGGCTTAAACTCAGTCATTTTAGCTTGAAAATATAACAAACTGTCTTCCACAGTTTTACCTGTAATGTGTTTTGAAAAAAAAAAAAGATTCAGAGCCCAAGGTACTGAATATACACTCAGAAATTTAATGCACGTACCTTGCTTTTCGCTTTAGCCAATTGAATGGTCCGACAGCAAGCACAATTAAATGTGCACACTTAGTAGCACTCTAATGTTTATGTGTTTTACCAATTAAATGGTACAAATCTTTAATAAGTCGACAAGCCCAATTTAATGCGCTGCTTTAGTAGCAGTTTAATATGAATGTGTCTCTACCAATTGAATGGCCACCTTAACCTATTTATAGCTTTGACGTTTCGTTTTGTGCACTGCTTCCTTCGTTCTGGTACATTAAAATTATTGACTTAGCAACGAGTTAACTAACATACGCATGTAGATGTGTGTAATTTCGCCAGAGCCTCAGCTTCACTCATATACTACTTTTCACCACGAAGCAGCAAGTAATTGTATTCAATCGTTCTTTGCTTTTCACGCGCTGGTGTGTTGAAAATAATGTATATCTATTATGTCTTGCCTGTTATACAAATAGCTGACGGCTTGCAAAAATTCACCACTTTGCTGATGCAATGCCTGCAATGAAACACCTATATAAATTAAGAAAAAAAAGTAGCTACGAATATTCAGAAATATTCCTTCTATGCGTGGTCCGCTCACGATTCAATTCTCGTCGCCAATGTAACAACCTCCCTTTATGCTCTAAATAAAATACTTGTTTTAATCGGTAACCATATAATGCTTCTTTTATTCGTTCTATTCGCTTCGATGCTTGTACACGACTGTCTCTAAAGTACGTGTTCTACTATGCTAAAGTGTTATACTATTATGGCGTGTTCTCACGCTCCGATGCAGCTCTCCACATTATTATTATTATTATTATTATTATTATTATTATTATTATTATTATTTATTTGGCGGTCCTCAATTGGTTAGGTGTTAAGCAACAAATCTTCTGTTATACTATGAAATTCATTAAAAATATTATAGATGTTATTTCGAGGGTAGAATAAAGTATGGCAATGATATACATTCAAACACACCCGTAAAAAACCGACTTTAACTTACCCATGTTTAAATGAGAGTCTGATAGGAGTAATCTCTATTATAAGGGTCTACAATGTTGCAATGAATTACCTAATAGTATTACCCAATGTAAAAACATAACTGAATTTAAAAGAAAATTATTTGCGTACTGTAAGACTGTTTCAATATAACTAATGTGTTCTATTTCTATCCTCGCTAAGATTCCGTTGCCATTTACTTACGCGCCGCGAAATTTTAAATGTATGTATATAAATGAATTCCATTACAAGTAGTCCTATTAGGCTTAAGTATTGCATTTTTAAATACTAGGTAAAGCTTATAATTTAATATTGTTATGATCTAGGTTCAAAAGAGCCGTAAGAAATAAATAAATAAAATTATTATTGTTATTATATATTTTTTGTGTGTTCATAGCAGAGGGAAACGCTGTATGCACTGGCCGGAGGCGCTACCCTGTAGGGAAACGAACTAGTGCGGAACTGGTTCGGTTCTAGTGCGTTTGGAACCATGACTAGTACGCGTTAGTTCTCTTTTGCATGCTAGCGACTGGCGAATTTAACATTGCGATGTCCTAGGAAGTGTCAATTGTACCCCGTTGCATCCCATTGGCTCTAGTTCCGAACCAGTTCTAAATTCGACAGATAACATCTAGTTCGTTTTGCTTATAATTTGCCTTTTTCTATAGTTCCGAACCAGTTCCAAATTCGACAGATGAGATCTAGTTCGTTCTGCATCCCCTTTTTTTTAGTTCCAAACCAGTTCTAATTCGACAGATGAGATCTAGTTCGATCTGCATCCATTTTTTATATGTAGTTCCCAACCTGTTATAAATTCGTCACCTTAGATATATATTTCTAATCAGGCTTGTCGAAACATTTCCCTTTTATATTAAATACCATCGGTTGAAGGAAGGACAATACCATCACAAATGTTTAAACGCATTTATTAAAAATTTATAAGCCACATTAGAAGTAGTAGTAGTAGTATTAAACTTAAGTAGTAAGTAAAAAACAAAAGTGCGTTCTGCTTAAAAGTTAAAATATTAGTTCACTTTGTCTTACTTGTCTAAATTTAAGCATATTGTTTTTTAAGTAAATTCAGTTCTTTTTGAGCTTATATGTATATGAAGTACTTCGAAAGTTTTTGTCGTACTTAAATAAGATATACAGTCAGTCAATAAAGTTTAGGTACAGCGAAGTTTTTACAATACCGGCAACTATTTTTTAAATATTTTATTTTTACCTAATTTTTTATAAACATATGGTTAGTTCTACACCAAAAACCCCAAAAATCAGAGTTCCAAACCTTATGTAAAATTAAAGAAAACTCCGCAAATTTCCAACCAAATATTGCAATTTACACTCTTTAGAAAAAAGTTAAGTACGCAGTTTTTTAGCCCATTCAGTTTTAGTATAACAAAGTGCAAGTTTGATGTAGCTAGGACTTACCTCTGATATTTAGCAATTTTTTTTTTGTTAAATTTTGCACACGGTTTGGAACTCTGATTTTTGGGGATCTTGTTGTACAATTGACCATATTTTTATAAAAAATTACCGAAAACTAAAATATTTAAAAAATAGTTGCCTGTATTGTAAGAAGTTCGTTGTACCTAAACTTTATTGACTGACTGTATTAAGGTAGCTGTGCTGGATTGCATTAAAAAAAAATTAATTTGTCTTTTCTTAAAAAAAGGTAGCTCTGGTGGCTTGCATTTTTAAACAAATTTAGTGAGAAAGTGATAATTATTTTGACAATATTTTTTTTAAATGCCTCTTTTTCTGCAACTGCATTGCCTTTCTCAATTCTCCTTCAGGATCTTGGCCTTTGTTTATGGAATCACTAAGTATAATGATTATTAAACAACTCAAAAACTATACCAGCGTGATTACCGACGTATCCTTTTGAGAGGTAGCCGCACCCTTATAAGAGGAATAAGACCCAAACTTTTTAGGTCAAAATTTCAGTAGGTTGCGTCTGTATGGCCTTTTCAATTTAATAAATTATCATTATTTTTAAGTTGAAAAATAAAACTCAAAATTATTGATAATCTCTGCGCGAAAAAATAAAAATCATAAAATAATCATTATTTGTAATCCCAAAAATAAAAATCAAATAATAATTATCTCCGTTTGAGCGAAAGAATAAAACTCAATAATAATTCATAAAATAATGATTAAGTGCTGATTTAAATTATCTTACTCATAATGATTACCTTCCCTGCATTTAAAATTTGAAATAAAATAGTTTGGTTAAAGTACCACATTTCGCTGCTTTTGGACTGGTGCGGGACTAGTTACTATCGGACTGGGTCGTTTTTGGCGAAAAAGAACTTGTACTGAACTAGAAATTTGGTTCACTAGTTCGTGTTTTTCCTACAGGGTAGTCTCTATACTACCTTCCACGAGTGTGAGACTCCCACCGAAGCGTGTTGGGCTACCCACTGAAACCCAAACTCCCACGGGTGTCCTCAGTAGACATCCGTCTTCTCGTTTGCAGCGGAGTACGAATTTCACGTATCTCGCAACTGCTTCCCACCTATCCGCACTGGAGATCATTACCCCAATTACTTTGTTCGGGGATATGTCTCCGTATCTCTCTTCCAACATTCTGCGCGAAGGCAAGAAGTGCTCGCAAGTGAAGAATGTGTGGTGTACGTTATCGTCGACGTTTCCACAGTAGTCCCAGAACGGTGAGTCTACCCTTCCCATTCTGTTAATATATTCTCTGAAGTAATCATGACCGGTTAGGAATTGCGTCAGATAGAAATCGACTTCACCGTGTGGTCTTTTCAACCATGTTTGAAGGTCGGCTATCAGGGTGTGCGTCCATCGACCTTTTATGCTCGCATTCCAGTTTTGTTGCCATTTCTGGATTAGTTGCTTGCGTGCCTTTGCCGCGGCAGCTGCTCGGCCTATCTCGGCACTGAGATTGTAAATCTCTTTTCGCTCGTAATTGTCATGACGCCAGAAATAACTAAAACCAAGTCCGCGGACACTGTGCAGTATGCAGAAGCAATGCGTAGTGTCCCTCTGCGCTGGTCCGCAGACATTTGAATCAGGTATTCTTTGACTTTCAATGCGTAAGCCCATATTTCTGCCCCGTACAGGAGTACCGACTGGATTTCTGTCATCAAACCCACGGTCGCCCGGCTATTCCCAGAATGTGATTTTTTTGTCCAGCTTCACCCCTAGGTATTTTGTAGACCTTGAAGTTGTCACGGGCTGAGGTCCGAACATCATGTTTGTAATTGTTGGGATTCGTTTCTTGGTGAGGAGCACGATCTCTGTTTTGGCTGTAGTCAATTGCAGACCGTGATCGCTCATCCATCTACTGCGCTGCGCATTACCCGTTCAGCTTGAGCTGCACTAGCTGGATGTTTCTTGCTGTTACGACGGTGGCCGCGTCGTCCGCTAAAGCGAAAAGGAAGGCGCTCTCCGGCATTTCCGTATGCAACAAACTGTCATACGTAGCGTTTCAGAGGTCCCGGCTATGTACAGACCCTTCTGCCGCTCTGCCGGTTATACGTCTTTTTTTATGACGTTGTGTTGTGTCTTACAAAAGCCAATGGTCTCTGAGGTAGTCCCGAATCATATCTAGCAAGTATGTTGGAACTTATGCCGAGTTGAAGGCGTTCTTGACGTCCAGTGTGACTAGCAGCACTATTGGCTGCGTCTGGTGGCAGGCTTCTTCGGCTTTATGTATGATTTAGGGTTTATATGATTTATGTTATGTATGTTATGATTTAGGGTTTATAAGGTACCAGACTCCTGCGAAATCTAGATATCATTGTGCGATTGGTATAATAGAAAAGTTTTTCAGTTTCCTAAAAATTCGCGCAAATTCCTTGTTAAACGAATTTTGGCAGGTAGGCCGTTAAACAGTTTACAGGAAACTAGGTAAAGAAGTTCTTGAAATGAATAGTTCGATACGAACGAACATTAACAAAGCTAAGCGTGGTTTTCCTCAAGTTATAAGTATCGGAAATTACTCTATGTAAATAACTGCAACGAAGGAAGAATACCTTTAGAGTCTTGTAGTAGTACATGTGTTTTATTGGCAGAATTTCCAGGGCCCTAAGTAGCTCTATGGAACTGTGAAATCGGCTAACATTACACATTTTTCTGCCAATACATTTTTGTATAGTCAAAAGTGGCTGAATCTTATTAGAAGATGCACCAACCCAACAACTTATACCAAATTGAATCTTAAAGTGGCCTAGGGCGTAATACAGAGTCTTCAGGGTTGCATTTGAACAGATCTTTCTAAGGTTATAAAAATGACGAGCAGTGGATTGCAAGTAGGACTGTAAGCGAGAAGTGTGTGAAGCCCATTTAAAATTTTGGTCAGCAGCAAATATTGAAAATCGCTCACCCTATTAATTGCGAAACACATATCGCTACAGTTCGTTCTGGAATTAAAATAGGATTTTGCAGGGCACAACAAGAACGAAACGTCTGCAGTCGGTGGAGTGGAACACAATGTCTATGTCGGGTGAACTTTTTACATGCAGATTGAAGTACATAATCTGCGCTTTCATACTGACAATAAGCTTATGTTTGGCAAACCAAGCCCTTAAAAAAATGCATGTCATGATTGGCACCCGCCAATAATTCGTTGAACCATAAGCAATGGCAAGGTCATCGGCGAAAGCGGTAACTTTTCCAAAGAAAGGTAGCATTTAGTTTAAATATATTAATAACAATATTGGGCCTAAAACAGACCCCTGCGGAACTCCCAAATCAATTGTGCGTGAATACTTAAACTGCCACAAACCTTTACTTTCTGTACTCTCTCTGTTAAGTAGGGCTTAAACCAATCATGAACAAAACCACGAAAACCAGCATAATGTTAATTATCTAATAAAGTTTGATGGTCTACCATAGAGATGCACTGCAGAGGTGCACGCAGTCGACGTCGCGGGCAACTGCCAGCTCGCGAAGGGCTAAGTGAAAGAAGTGAGCTGTACGGAGATGGCAACGTATACATATTAACCACTACGCACTTTTCGAGTAAAAATGCGTATATGTATTTGTACTTTTGCGACAGCTGAGCCGGTGTGCCATCAGACCACCAGAAAAGGCCCATTTTTCCAAAACAAGAGCCCCAAGTTTTTATTATTTTGTGATTTTTATTTTTTCTATCATTTTTGATCGTTATATTGTGATTTTTATTTTTTTTATCATCTTTAATCGTTATTTTATGATTTTTATTTTTTGGATCATTTATATGTGATTTTTTTTTCGGTCTTCGTTAATCGTTGTATTATGATTTTTATTTTTTCGATAAAAACAGTTATTCTTAGTTTTTTATAAGATGTAAGTCGAATGTACACAGATTTGACTTAAACGCAATTTTTACATGTACTTACTTTGCCAGTTAGGAGCTGTTAGATGCTAAAATAAAGGCGCTAGATACTCTAGTATGGTATTTTTCTTTACATTGGTTTCAAATTTGATTCTTGCGAGTTCGCACCGGCGGAATTGAAGGTTTTTCAAACCCACACTCGAAATAGTCTAGGTTCAACTATTCTAAATCATAAAGTATTTAGTATGTAAGTATTTAGCCATCTAATAAATGGCTTAGTACTTTAGTGAAAGCATTTTGCATTTCCAAAGTACTCGGATACCAAATATATTATTAGTAAGAGGATACTAACTTTATTAATCTCTATCAGATTAAATTTATAGCAGTTTAACACAAAGTAACGTAGATTACCTCTGTAAGTAGGTGTGTATGCACGGTAACTGCTGCCTCCACCATAGATTTGGATTGTAATAATAACAGCAGTATATGCGATACATGCTTATACTATAATCGTTTAATATCGTAAGGGAAACACCGGTTGACTTTCGGTAGATATGCATATTTGCAGCGTATAGCAGTGCCGAAAGTCAACCAGCGCTTCCCAAACGTTGAAGGCTTTTGGCTTAAACCAGAGGTGGGCAGCTTGGACAGATTTTTTGTAGTATGCGAGAAATTGATGTCACTGTGTGCGTGCGAACAAGTGGTGCGGTTGAATGAAGCTTTCGCTGCCTTCTAAAACAGAGCGTGTATGTATACGCGAATATGCCCGCCGGGCAGGCGCAACCCAGGTCTGGCTTAAACATTGCCGCCGGCCTTGCAGTACGTAAGGATAGCAAAACCTTTTTCATAGAAAATTACATGTATATATATAAGTTAAGGACTGAAAGCCCTGAAAAACTAAAAAATTAAAGGGCCAACTTGCCCAGGAATTGAAAGTGATTATTTGAACGTTATAATAGAAGCACTTTATTGAAATAAATAAATAAGCCACAATAGTAACACTCCGATGCAACTGCCGCTGCTCCAAGTTTTGCCGCCTTTTGTAGCCAGTTCCGCTGCCGCTGTTCTATATCCAGATATACGCAACGTCAGTGAGCCGCCTTGGCCTTGAATTCCCACAGGTAACTTGGAATGTGCATACACTGATTTCACAACCGGGTGAAATGTTAATATGCTGACATCGCTGCAATACCTAATGCATTGGTTCCGTTATACTAATGGTTGCGTAAGCATTAGCTAGAGGTACTAACTGTGGCCGATGGTTCCCATAGGTGTCTGATAGCGTTGCGCAATATTTCTATTGCATGATATGGTGAAATGCACTTGGCCTTGACAAAGGTGTAGGATGTCAATTATGTGTGTGTGTTTTTATTTTACTTTTTCATGATATCTTATAATATATATAGCCGTAAATACCCTGCAGTGAAAACCCAAACCAGTTAGAAAAAATACTAGTTCATAAACTAGTATGTGCCTACCAGTTCGACATTTTCGAAGAGTTTAAGCGTTCAGCGTCATCTGCCTTTGAATTGCCAAAGCCTAAGATAAAACGCCATTAATTGCTTTTCTTACAAATGTCGGCTGTGGCGTCACGTGCAGACTACTGGTTCTGGTTCTGGGATCGCAGGTTCGAGGCCGCTTGGAGGTGGTTAAGATTTTTAAAGCTAGATCAATGTAAGTAGGAATAATTATTTCAATTTAAATATAAATAACAAACTTAAAAACCTAGTTGCATTACGAAAAAAAGAAACAAATATATGGGAAGAAATAATAAGAAAATAGATTAAAAAAATATGTTTTTTTTAATTAAATTAAAGAATAACAAAAAAATCCTAAATAAAAAATATAAATAAAAGAAATATTATAAAAAAGAAAAAACTAAAATAAAAAAATTTCCCTGCGCCAGGGCTTGAACCTGGTACCTCAGGCATACCACGCGAGTGCTTTGCTCTGTCGACCATTGCGCCTGTTGGAGCGCCGCTAGCAAAAGGCATACTAATGCTCATGATTCAATAATACAAGGTTTGATAATTATTGAGAGCTGCGGTTTGACACTCCCTTACAAAAGGTTGCATTTACGAAGGACAGAGAAAGGGCAAGAATGCAATCCCTTGTTTCGAAAATGGTAGTAGAAAAGTACGCAAAGTAGGCAATTAGTAGTGAAGTTCCTTTCGTAAATTCGAATGTATTTGCAGGAAATCTGGCATTTTAAACGAAATGTTGAACGTAATATTGATATATCTACGTGCATTACGTAATTTATATGCTATTCAGCCGTATAAAAACTGCAAAATGACTACTATGAGATTGATGTAAACATCCAATACTTATGTATTCATAAGTTAAATATGCTTCATATGCATATACAAATAAACATATTGCACAAAAGTTTATACTTTTATTTCACTCCAAAGCTACACTGTTTCCATGTAAATTTGCAAAATTGACCCGCCAAAGGGTTCGAGTGCCTTAAAGGACCCAACCGAATATGCTGTTCTGAGCCGTAGGAAACCCAGGGTTAGGTATTATTTCATGTCGCATGATTTTAAAATACACGTCACCGACAAACATTAAAGCTACAGTCGAAGCAGAATAAAAGTTAGAATCCACAAGCTTCGGATTTATGAATTTTTCTGCAATCCATGTGCCTAAACGGCGTGCTGGCGTTTTTGAAGCTATTTTAGGGACAACCTTGGCTGTAAGAGAGATATGCACCTTAGCATCGTTTACTGAGCTGAGCGATAGCTCACACATATGTATCCACGTTCGCCAAAGTGGCCAGGAGTAAGAGCAGCATAGTTACACACAAACTCAAATTTACTTTATTTCATTTTTCATTGAGCAATAAGGACAACTTTTAAACTTAACAATTGAGTAATAAAGAAAAATAGTGCACACATGGAGGTAGTCACCCAGTTACATTTGACAAAAAGTGGTACATGAACAAGTTAAATGGACGGATTTGTAAATATACAATTTTGAAAGTGCCCAGCGTCGCGGAGGTCCGCGTCGCTCCGTCCGCGCCTCCCCGCGCCACCTCTCCTTTCGCAATTATACACTGCTGTTATTATAACCGTTTAGAAAAAAGGATAATAATAAGACGACACTAGTTCACTTCTGAAACTGCTTTTTAATGTCCAAGGAATGGGACTTATTACATATGGTGTTATTGCATGCACCCCACCCATGGTGGAATTATACCAGGTGAAGTAATATTAGAGAGAGAGAGATAAAATGCTGCCGAATGTCAGAAAATAAAGCGATAAAGCTTAATTCACCTGTTTATTACGTCATGCATCCCACCTGCTTGTACCGAGTATACGTTCAAATGTAGAAGTCTGAGTTGGCAAAATTTTACATATTTTTACAACACTATTCCGTACCACATGTAGGCTCCGTCTTCGTAAACGAAATCCACATTACGGATATAGCAAGTGATGATAATGCAGAAATTATAGCTGAAGATAAAATTCAAAACAATATTCTCCATGCCATGGCGGAATTATACCAGCTGAAGTAATTAGAGCTAGAAGAAAGATTTTGACACAGCCATGTATGAAAATTGCCTTTAAAAAGCAAGAAAGCTGTTTTATTACCTCACCTGTTTATTGCGCCATGGTTCCATGCAAACATTTTAAGCATTTCCAGCAATATTTTCAACAAATAAATAATAAATAAAAGGATTTGTTTAATTGTATTTTTGGAATAAAGTTCTTTTTCCTTCTGTCAGTATACTGTTTTTGGTACAAATAGTGTAAATAAGCAATGGGAAATAAGCCCAATTTTTTTTTATTTCCAACCTTTGTTGGAAATAAAGCAAAACTCAGATTTTGGTATTATTTCCCACTTAAAAGCGATATAATTCAAATTTTGCGTTATTGCCGTTTGTGTTATTATTAAGTACATTCCTTATTACGTACGATCCGTTGTAGAAACTCACACGAAATCGACCTTTTCACCATAAATTTAATATTTGAAAACAATGAAATTTGAGCGTATCGAACAATCACACGACCACGGCAAGCGAACGGTAACTTCCGACTAAGCACATGGAGCGGGGGAAAGGCTCAAGCGCGTCGAGTTTCCACTATTGTTAGGAGGATATACCGTGTTATTTCGAGGAACAATAAAAAAGGATGTAGAACTAAAACAAAACAATTGGATTTTAACCAACTTTTAGGGCCAAATACCTGTCAGTGCGTTGTCTGAGAAAATCTGTTTAGGACAATTGCGTATAGATACAAATCTCGAGAAGGCGCCAAGAAAGATTTCTGTAGAGAGATCACTTGTGGCTTCCAGATGTATCGCCTTCGTAGAGAAGCGCACGAAGATGCACATATATCCTTTGGTAATTACGCATCCTCTGACTCGAGAGCTGTTGATGTCAAAAGGGCCAGCAAAATCTACTACTGTATTTTGAAAAGGCCGTGATAACGATGTCCTTTCTTCTGGCAGCGCGGCCATGATTTGCGACTGTTCCCTTTTCTTGTGGATTGCACATACTTTACATCGATGGATGACGGCTTTGATTAGTGTTTTTGCCTTTCGTATCCAGTATTGTTGACGCAGTAGTAGTAAGACTAATTGGTTTGCCCCATGAAAAGAAATATTTTGTATGAAATTTATCAGAAGGCAAGAATAAGTACAGCCATATGGGATGAGAATTGGATGCTTTTCATTACAGGGGAGCGCAAGAGAATTGATGAGCCTACCATTGGCTCTTAGAAAGCCATTACCATCAAGAAATGGATTTAAATTAAGCAGCTCGCTCTTCTTTGATAAAAGTATTTTCAGAGACAAGTGCTGATATTCCTCACTAAAACCTCGTTTCTGTGACAGAAAAATCAAACGTTCGCGCGTTTTGGCACTTTCTGACCCAGAGGCTGCTAAAGTCTCAACGAATACAGATTTCGTGTTTTCCTATTTGCCATATAATAGAACCTCAACACTTATGAAAAAACACACAAAGCTCGAGGAAGCGAAGAATCTCATTCCAATGAATCCTCCAAATCGGTAACCTATGAAACATGCACATTTATTTTTCTAGCTTCGGGTTCAACATCATTGAGTTTCTTGTCCAAAGGCGGCTAATATGAATAGTCTTGTCTCAGCCAAAAAGGCCCATGCCACCATAAGTCGTTTGTGCACAAATCTGGTGGACTCATTCCGCGGCTGTCTAAATCTGCAGGATTATGCTGAGAATCTACGTGGTACCAATATGCATAACTCGCCCTTTCTTGGATTTTTGCAACTCTATTGGCTACAATTGTAAGGTGGTTTCTTTAACCATGACAACACAGTTTTTGAATCTGTCCAACAGTAAATCTTTCCTACTCTAATTGATACCTTGTTCATAAGAGATTTGAGCATATCGGTAATAAGCAGAGCCACGTATAACTCTAACCGGGGAAGCGAAATGGTTTTTAGAGGCGCAACTTTTGTTTTTGCTTACAGAAGATGAGAAGATATATTTCCATCATTATTTGCCCGCAGATAAATCACCCGGGTATGCCCTTTCCGAGGCGTCGCAAAAGCCATGACTTTCTACGGGAGATACATCGGTATATTCTACCCAACGCGGAATTTTTATGAAGCCTATGAACCTATAATTTTCAACAAAGTCTTTCCATTTAGAGAGTGTTTGGGAACTTAAAGGTTTTTCCCAAGGAGCGTTATCTTTCCAAATTTTTTGCATTATTATTTAAGCTGTTAAAAAACAAGTTGAATTATCACACTGTACGCTTTGACATTTCCTTTTGTTACTCTTTTGTTTATGATATTTACCTATTCTTATATATTTGCTTTTGACTTCAGTTTTTACTTCATGTCTTGTAATAAACTTCAATAGTGAAACCACGCGTTTTATTTCTGCTCTCGGATTTTTATACCAACATAAGCTATAATCACTATGGGAACTAACCAACCGGCAGGAGCGAAGAGTTTGGATATGGTCGATAATAATCTCCCGTTTCATATACGAACTTTTGAAGGATAGTGGTTGAACTATGAAATAAAATTGGTCTAATCGAGCATTCCACCTGATTCCAAGCGCTTTTGTGTTAATCGTTTCATCAAAATTTAGAAAATCCTTAACCAGCATATGATCTTTAGGAAGGTCTATTAACAAGTCTTTCGAATTTGAAGACCATTTTCTTAGCAAATAAACTGCACTTGCAAGAGTGTCTGTTAGGGTTGCCAGATTTTGAAATGGAGAAAGGAGTACATTTGTATTTTCGATAGAAAAAAAGAAGTACAAGACATAAAAACGGAGTGCATTTTCTTTTAATTCCACTTAGTAAAGGTTATAATCCCTAAGCGCGGCGGAAGGCCGCCTACGCAGAAAGGGGTTAAGTGCAAAAATACTGCGGATACCGAAGCCGGAGTTATATCCACAAGATGTGTTATACAGTTTTGACAAAAAAAGGGGGGTTCCTCCTCTCTTCATCGGCAACACAGATAGGAGAATTCTACGTAGTAAAGGTTATAATCCCTAAGCCCTTTAATTTTATTATTTTAAAATTTTAATCCTTATTTGCATTTGACCGTTTTGGGAGATAAGTACATGCGGCACGCACGACTTTTTTATGTGTATTTTTTCTTAGACTTTGTAAAAGAAAAAGCTGTGTAGGGTTGGTCGAATGAATGCCCTCCTAGTCACCAGTTCCGAGTCTTTTCGATTGCTGAATATGAAGCCTTATGTTGGACAATAGACGGAGTATAATGGACCCAAATGGTGGAAATTAGCCTATGGTTACAGAAGATATGTAATAAAGTTATCGACAAAGACTTGCGTGCCGCTTGCCCTTTTCTCCCAAACCCGCTGGTAAACCCAAATGAAGGTTAAAATTTAAAAACGAATTAAAAAGAGATTAAGTAAAATCTGTGGATAATTAACAATAAACTAATTTTTTTCGCAAAATCTATAAAGGTTCCTTTTATTTTTCAAAAAAAAACTGCGCACCATTTATTATTTTACACCCTGTAAATGATAAAATATTAATAGCTGGAAAAAGGAGTACAAAAGAAGTACAAAACTAGTAAAGGAGTACATTTCCACATATTTTTTTTGGGAGGACAAGAGAGTACAATGCAATAAAAAGGAGAACGTTTACTCCCAAAAGCACTACGTCTGGCAACCCTAGTGTCTGTCAACTCATTCCTTGCACGTAGAGCAGTAGAAATATCAGGAAAACCTGCAAAACGTCGTCAACGTACATCGAATTTCTCAGAATCTCTGCCGACATTGGATGCGAATTCTGACAGTCGTCGGCTAATCTTAGAAGTGCCCGAATCGCTAGGTATGGAGCCCAGTTGACTCCGAATTCTCAATGTCGCTTTGCAAAAGGTTAGGATCCGCTAAAGGAATTTTAGGTAACTCATCCATAATTGACGCTTGCTTGAATTAGAAGGCAGGTTACCGGTAATTTGTGGTAACACAAACGCGGTTGCTTCTATTTGCAAGTTTGGATTGCGTGGTGAACCTAAAACAAACGCGCAGAGCTTCGAGGCACTTGAAGATACCTTTTTGTTCAACCCGAAAATTGTCGCATACGTTTTGGAAAATGGTAGTTTTAAAAGATTTCGGGCTCATTCCGAAATGAACGATGCTTCCGATGCGGAATCGATCAAATCCCGAGCACTATATATAGAACCTAAATGACAAAAATGAACTATGGTAGTTCCGAATAAAGTTTGTCGGTTTATTTGAAAGCTTATAGCTACTATTAGGGCCGGTTGCTCAAAGCCTGGTTGACACTAATCCCCGGTTAAATATCGTTATCGACGTTACCGACACCATGTTATTTGCATGGAGCCGAGAACGTCGATAACGCTGTTAATCGGTGATTAGTGTCAATCAGGCTTTGAGCAACCGGCCCTTAGAGGTAGTACACTGTATATGAAAGGCTTGTGATGAAGCTCCCTGAGTTGTCACTTAACTAGTGTTCTGAGCATTTGGGCTCACTCTATGTAGTAGAGTGTGATGTCTGCTATTGCACGTTGTGTATGAATAATTCCTTTTGCAGTTTTTTACTGAGTGCCCCCTCGTAAGGCAGTTGATAGAGCAGCTATGTTTCATCACAGTGGCATATCTACCACTAATAGAAAGATATAAAAACTTTTTGAAAAGTTTTAAAACGTGTTGTTGCTTTGGGCATAGTCCACAACTTGTGGAATTTGCTACCTTGGTAGCATGTGACAACCTTTTTTGTCCACCTGTGTTCTGCGCATGCTAAGGCGGCCGCTGAAGCTGATGTGCTGATGATGAATTTGCAGGACCTTTGACATCCACGATCGATTCCAGAGTACGGTACCGTTGGGCTAGAAAGGCGTCCAGTTGACTGCATTCCGGAAGAGCAGCTTTGTCTAAGAGGGTATGTTTCCTGAGTGTCCCTTTGGAAGTCTTGTCGAACACAGAAATACAATAGTTGGATCCAGGGTTCGAAAAACTGTCAGCAAAGCAGCATAAGCATTACTATTTTTGCTTTTGCTTAGCTTTGAAATTTTCGATTTTGATTCGAACTGCTTAGCTTTTGCTGTGACTTTGAAAAGTTTATTCTGTTTTTTTATCGGCAGTTTATTTAAATAATTTTATTGCTTTTGATTTGCTGTGATAGTGCTTTTGCTGTGCTGTTATCAGCTTGGCTGTGTTGTGCACATGACGCTTTTGCAGCATGGTATATTATCTAAGTACATATCAAGAAATGAAACCGATTCAAAATAACGTTCCGGTTTGGGTTTCGGTTTTGCCAAGTGTTTCGGTTTCGGTTTTGGTTTCGTTCTTCAAAATTTATTTCGGTTTTGGTTTCGGTTTCGTTCCGGTTTCGGGTTTTCACAGAAATTTTGTTGATATTATTTACATCACAATGTCTTAAAGGTTGAGGAAAGAAAAATGAAAATTACAGTTCACTGATAATATCAACACTAGGTTCTTTCCCTAACAATCCGGACCGGATTTAGTAATTAGAGAATAGGAGAAACATTTTCTTTCAAAAATGGAACAAAGTCCAGAAGTACGGGAACGCAAAAAACCACATTTCGTGCCCACAAGTCGAGAAACAGCGGATTCACGTTGTTCTTGTTTTTGTCACTTATACCATGTTCTGACCGACATCGGAAACATGTTTTCGTTGCTAAAACTGGTTTTCGACCTAAAACTTGTGTTTTCGTCCTTGTAAAATCTGTCAATCGAAAACCAGTTTTCACTGAAAACTACACAGATTCACAGCAACAACGTCATCACCAGATTCACTTAAATGTTTCCTTTTTGCTGTAAAACTAAAGGTGTATGAAAACTAAAATATAATTGTTATTTTCGTCATATATTTACTACATAATTATGAAACCCCTTCATTTTTGTGTCCTTTACAACTATACATGTGAAAATGAAAATCAAAATGACTTCTTCCAAATAACCGATGTCAGATCGGAGATTTAATTTATTAGGCACCATTTTAGTAGCTTTTTACGAAAAGTTACCTTGCCATACTTATTTACTACTTAACAAGAATTTTAGCACAATATTGCTGATTTTGGTTAAATAAATCATTTATTGCAAAGAAATTTTTATTTATTATTTTTGGAAATTTCTGAAAACCGATTGAAATCTGTGATTGAAATGGTTTCGGTATCGTTCCTTTTCAGGTCAAGATAACGGTTACGGTTTCAGTTTCGGTTTTTGAAAAACGAAACGGTTTTAAACGGTTACGGTTTCGGTTTGGGTTTCGGTTTCATTCCTTGGTACATATTAACTCCGCGATCAATGCAAAGCTTATCAGGGTAAGCGACTAGTGGATTGCGCATGCATACATATGTACAATATCCTCTGTTTCTGCCAAGTCGATGTTTCGCAGCAAATTTATAGTCAACTTGATGTTGATTTGCTGCTGCTGCGCTGTCTTTGTGCTTCCACAAATTGCTTTCGAAATTTCATAGCAAAACGGCAGCCAAAACATTTGTTTTTTTCTGAATTGCTTTTGCTTTGCTTTCGATATCATACATGCCGAAGTCAAAGCACAGCAAAAGCAAATTAAATAAAAATATTACAGCATTTTCAAACCCTGGTTGGATCCCAGTTTGCCACATCAACATCGTATATTGCTAAAGCTGCTAAGCACCCATTAATGCTTCATTGGAGATCCTTCAGTCCGCATGACTGGTAACGCTAAGAACAACTTTAGCTGGCTATTAGCTAAAACGCGTTTATTTTCGTATGTAGCTTTGAGGTTAGCCCATGCTAAGTCTAAGCCTTGATTTGTTAGCGGAGATTTACTAACGATTTCCGGCTAGATTTAGCCGGTTGCGACAGCAAACAGCTGGAAAAAATTCGATTTAGCCGGCAGCCGATTTGTTAGCCGTTTTGCAAAAAAAAATTAGCCGTTTTTAGCCGATGTTGCTCTTCGCCTTATTTTATTAAAATTCAAATATACAAGTTTTTATTTTTACAAATTTAGTGCTCCAAAAAAATAGCTAGTCTTATCTTTGAGAAAAGTTTCATGTCGGACTGTGTTATATAAAATTGAAAAACAATCAGATAGTGAGCCGATTTCAATGTTTTTTGTTTTAAGTGAGTGACCCAAATACACATAAACTGGGACACGTCATTTTAGCAGATTAAAAAGTTACAAGTTTTGCGGAAATTTTGTAGAATTTTCATAATTTTTACACCAAGGGTGAAATCTGTTTGTAGTATATGTTGTTTGTTAAGTAATGAGCTACATATTCATAAAAAATAAGAAATATTAAATAAACTAAAGAAAAATAGGCAAAACTTGCTTCAATTTTGCGTCCCAGTTTATATTTGGGAGAACGTAGCGGGGATTTTCTTCATAAAATTTTTGTTATGAATGTCTTAAATTTATGTGTGAAGTTTTATTCGCTATACTTAGAAAATAAAAGGGCGCGAATTTCGATGTGGAGCAAAACTCTCTGGGAAGACAATACATGGTGCAAACATACTTTTTAAATTTTATAAAATGAAACTGCAGTAGTTTTCATCTTATGTGGATAATTCTTGTGACAAATACATATTTTCGTGCTCAGGTGTACCGAATTCTGGCAGTTTGGAAACACGCAACACTTTTAATATTTTCATCAGGGACGTGAACCGGATTTCAGTTCGGTTCAACGGTTCGAAAAACAAAAAAATATCGCGCAAATTGAAGTGTCCAGTGTCAAGTGCAACAACGCGCACGGTTAAGAGTCAAGTGAGATCGGATGCCTTTACATTTGATATTGTCACATGGTAAAAAAACATGGTAGGTATTACCATGTTTAACAAAAAAAATAAAAAAAGTGGGTACATTTATCTATTGCAAATTGGTTGAAACGAACGTTTAAACCTTTAAAGAAAGCGGTTCGGTTTTCGGTTCGGATCAAACATTTGTGAAAAATTTCGGTTCGGTTAATGGTTCAGTTAATTAATAGACGGGTTTCCGGTTCAAAACCGGTTCACGTCCCTGATTTTCATCCAACTTCACTAACTTCAAATTTTTTCTATACTTTTTAAGAAACAAAAATTTTTCCGCTAGTGAATCTTGTGGCATGATTTTAGTTAAATGTCATAAACTTGTTAAAAGTGAAGTGGTCGGAAACAACAACGAATGTCAATAAATTAAACTATCTTCTGCTTTCACAGCTTTACGTGTTCATTTCTCAAAATATTGCCCTCCGACTAAGCAAAAGTGCCATACTTTCAGCTAATATAGCCATTTAGCGGGACAAAAAGCAACCTACTGAAAATGATCCAATATTTATAAGAAGGCAAAATTGTTTAATAGAAAAGAAAACGCCATAAGTTTGTAATTTATCTTTGTTTTTATATTTAAGTAATACAAACATGACTTCTGATGTAAAGCTTAGCTACGTATAATCTTTATTAACCAAAAAAAATGCAATGGATTTACTAGTCTTTCTAATTGTAGTTTATTTATTTAAAAAACATTGTATTCTGGTTGAATCATTTTAGCCGTTTTTAGCCGTTTTCTTTGTCCAATCTAGCCGGTCGCCCTGAAAAGTTCTGGCAACACTAGTAGAGTCCTGTGAGTCACTTGGCGGTCGATGCGCGGGCTCTTACAATTAAAATAAAATACTAATATTTTGCACGCTTGTTGTTGACTTCATGATACAATATATTTTCACTATTACCAAGGCATTTGAGAAAAATTAGATTTTCGACCCGCCCTAGTGTGCAAAAGGTTATACTGAAATTTGCTCTTCGTTCTCTGAAATTCGATGATCCTATACTTTCTTACAATTCACATTTGCTTCTTATTAGAGATGCATCGATATTTTTGAAACATCGATAATATCGGTTCAAAATTAGATGTTCGCTATCGATGTTTACAATTTCCTAAAATCACTAAATTGACGATACATCGATGCCAGTTTCAGCGATGTTATAACATCGAATTATGCTTCTAAAATTTTTTGACTCTTATCTTTTGATATTAAAAATGCTTACTTAGTCATTAAAAAGGGACCGGTATCCCGTTGAAATTTCAACGGCATGCATTTCTATTGTATTTATAGGGAAGGAATGGTAAATAAATAAGAGCAACAATTAAATTACAGAGAGTTGGAATTGAAAAGTATTAAATCTTCCTAACAAATTTCGAAACATCGGAAACCATCGACATAGCGATGTTTCTGGCGATGTATTTTAGCATCGATGTTCATTTTTCCGGTGCATCGAAACATCGATGTATCGATGTTACTCTCCAAAACTTGCATCCCTACATCTTATTAATCTCCAGCCTCTAGAAACGAGAATAACTATTCTTTCGCTTTCCTTTGTTTTTGATATAATTAATGGGGCTGTTGACTTTGTTGCATAATAACAATTTCTTGTTCCACTGAGAAACCTACACAATTTTAATCCCTTCTATCCGGATAAAGTCAGGACTAATTACGCAAGGAATGCTCCTTTGTCGCGTGCTCTCTGTGAATTCAACAAGATATCGAATTCTGTCGGCCTTAATTTCGCATTATCCAAAAAGTCTTTTATTTCTTTGTTATATCCTGCTCTTTGACACATTATTTTATTTTGATATTTGTTAATTTGTTTATGTTAATGTTTTCAAGATCTTCTCTGACTGTAACTTCTAATTTCTAGTTTTAAATAGTCAGTAAGAACTTTGTTCATTCACTTTATGAAATAGATAAATAAACCGTTATTAATTTAGTCCTCGTAACAGATGTTGTTAATTATGACGAGATAATTTATCTAGGCGATTTCAACTTAAGTAACCTGTATTGGTCAAACCATAGTAATAACTTGTTACCAACAAATATCAAATCGGACATCTACATATATATTGTTTATCAGTACTCTACTCTCACATAATCTTAGGCAGTGTAATCTAATATTAAATAATAACGGAAAGATTCTTGATCTCATATTACTTCCAATGATCTAAAAATTTCTTGTGAAGAATGTGAAGCGCCTATTTTATGAAATACGTTGCACCATAAAGCAATACGAACTAACTTTAAATTCTACGATTACGATACTTCACCTAATACTAAATCGCAAGAATATAATTATTTGATAGCAAATCACGCGGCACTTAATGAGTTTTTCAAAGAAACTTACTGGGAGTTTTTGCTGAGTCAACAGATGATCTAAGAGCTTCATATGAAATTTTTTGTGGGAAGCTCTCACACGTAATCTCTAGCTTCGTGCCTGAAGTATATCACTAGCATTATCGTAAATTGAGGAAAGAGTTTAACGGCCTGCACAATGTTTTGTTTAAAGAATATGTGATTTCTGTTGAAACAGAACTTAAATCTAACCTAAAAAGCTTTTGGAATTTTATTAATTCTAAGAGAAAATCAAATGGTTTTCCTTTAAAGCTTGTCGTAAGGTGAGGTTGTTTCCAACAATATCCAAGACACGTGTGTTCTATTTGGTAGCTTCTTTCAGAAAGTTTATGAAAAATATGACACTAAAATATATCCAGTTTAAACCCCTCATCCAATAAAAACATTATCACCTTTGATATTAGTGTGGATGATGTTCAGCTTGCAATTTCGGCACTAAAACCTAGTTTTAAAATAGATTGTGAAGGATTTTCTCTGCATTTCCAATCCAATAAAAACATTAACACCTTTGATATTTGTGTGGATGATGTTCCGCTTGCAATTTCGGCACTAAAACCTAGTTTTAAAATAGATTGTGAAGGATTTTCTCTGCAATTCTTCAGAACTTGCTCTGATACCGTAGCCTATCCGCTTACACTCTTATTCAATAAATGTTTAAATATCGACCCGTGGAAGCTTTGTTCAATTGAGCCTATCTACAAATCAGGGGACCGCAGCGATGTGCGCAACTAACGGGTGATTTTTTAAGAGCTTGATAACTTTTTTTTTAAAAAAAACGCATAAAATTTGCAAAATCTCATCGGTTCTTTATTTGAAACGTTAGATTGGTCCATGACATTTACTTTTTGAAGATAATTTCATTTAAATGTTGACCACGGCTGCGTCTTAGGTGGTCCATTCGGAAAGTCCAATTTTGGGCAACTTTTTCGAGCATTTCGGCCGGAATAGCCCGAATTTCTTCGGAAATGTTGTCTTCCAAAGCTGGAATAGTTGCTGGCTTATTTCTGTAGACTTTAGACTTGACGTAGCCCCACAAAAAATAGTCTAAAGGCGTCAAATCGCATGATCTTGGTGGCCAACTTACCGGTCCATTTCTTGAGATGAATTGTTCTCCGAAGTTTTCCCTCAAAATGGCCATAGAATCGCGAGCTGTGTGGCATGTAGCGCCATCTTGTTGAAACCACATGTCAACCAAGTTCAGTTCTTCCATTTTTGGCAACAAAAAGTTTGTTAGCATCGAACGATAGCGATCGCCATTCACCGTAACGTTGCGTCCAACAGCATCTTTGAAAAAATACGGTCCAATGATTCCACCAGCGTACAAACCACACCAAACAGTGCATTTTTCGGGATGCATGGGCAGTTCTTGAACGGCTTCTGGTTGCTCTTCACTCCAAATGCGGCAATTTTGCTTATTTACGAAGCCATTCAACCAGAAATGAGCCTCATCGCTGAACAAAATTTGTCGATAAAAAAGCGGATTTTCTGCCAACTGATTTTGGTAATAAAATTCAATGATTTGCAAGCGTTGCTCGTTAGTAAGTCTATTCATGATGAAATGTCAAAGCATACTGAGCATCTTTCTCTTTGACACCATGTCTGAAATCCCACGTGATCTGTCAAATACTAATGCATGAAAATCCTAACCTCAAAAAAATCACCCGTTATAAGCACATCGTTAAACAAAGTACCATAGCCAAACTATTCCATCACATAATTCATGTAAAGCTATTCAATCACGTCAGCAAAGTTATCTGCAACTGTCAACATGGATTCATGCCTGGTAGAGCGACTTACACTAATTTAGCTTTAGCCACAAATAAAATAATATATGCATTCAATATCCATGCTCAATTAAACGTAATAGACTTCTCGAAGGGGTAATTGAATTGAAAAAATTGATCACTCAATGTTAGTATACAAATTGTCACGGGGAAACTTTTAGAATTCTTCGCCAGTTTTCTAGATAACAGAAAATTATTTGTTGAAATTGGCTCTGCTAAATCCAAAACCTTAGTCGAGGCGTGGTCGGGCATTCCACAAGGAACACACTGTGGTCCATTGCTATTTATCATCTTTATAAATGATTTGGCGAACTACTTTAAGTTTGCAAAATGCCTTATGTTTGCAGATGACATAAAACTCCTCTTAGAGGTACAAAATTTATCGGACAGTAATAATCTGCAGTCAGGTCTAGAATCTAGATGCTTTAGAACAATGTTGCACAACAAACCATTTACATCTAAATGTTAAGAAATGATTCGTGGTAGCATTCACCAGAAAATTACTTTAATGTTTAATTACAAATTAAACAACTGTTTCCTAAATCGCTGTGATGAGGTGAAAGATGACTTTTATTTTATGAGAAAAAAAATTACTGTTATAATTTGACTTTATTTTTTCAGTCAAACAATAACGGTTAAAATGTGACTTTTATTTTTTCCCGCAAAAATAAAAGGCTTATCTAAATAACAAAAAAACCTTAGGTCCAAATAAAGTAAATTTGGTACCAATCGATTCGTCTTGACTTCTAGATTTTGTTGATGTTTGGGTTCTGGCTCAGCAAACGAGACCAAAACTAGCTGCCGTTTGATGCCTGGGATAGCAACATATTAAATGCCAATTCTTAATGAAGATCCGTGGAGTATTTCTTTGAATGTTTTCTATGTTATTAAATATAATGAGGAATTGATTTAATAATTTTGTTTTCGAGGAGTCCGTACTATACAGGTTATTTAAAATCATTTAAAACACATAGGACATATGAAAACTTCAGTATCAGCATTGACATATTCAATTTGCAATTCAAGCGGATCGAAATTAAAACTTTTTTATTCCCAATTTTCAAAAAAAAGAACAAATTATTGTATTTCAAAACGTTCAAAAACAAAATCTTCTCATTCAAGCAGGTAATTTACTTTATAAAATATTGTTATTTAGCTTTAAAAGGCAAATTTTTTCCAAATTTTTGTCGGACAAATTATAACGTAAGTCCGTTAAAACAAGTTTCAATGCTGAAAAAGCTCGTTCAACTTTAACTTACTTCTACTTTGTGAGAGTTATAATCCCTAAGCGAGGCCGAAGGCCGCCTACGCAGAAAGGTGTTCTCTGCAAAAGGTGTTCAGCCTCTTTTCGTCGCAAAACAAGAAGAGAATTCTACTTTGTGAGGGCTATAATCCCTAAGTGCGGCCGAAGGCGGCCTACGCAGAAAGGTGTTCTCTGCAAAATGTGTTAGCCCTTTTTCTTCGCAAAACGAAAAGAGAATTCTACTTTGTGAGGGTTATTATCCCTAAGTGCGGCCGAAATATCGATCATTACAACACCCAACACATGTGTTGAACAGCGTTGCCATTTTAGCCGTTTTCCGGCTAGATCTAGCCGGTTTTGATAGCAACTATCCGGAGAAAATTCGATCTAGCCGGCAGCCGATTTGTTAGCCGGTTTGTAAAAAAAAGTTAGCCGTTTTTAGCCGATTTTACTATTTGCCTAATTTTCAGGTGCAAAAAGTAAACAAGTTGTTCGAAAGCAATAATGCAGACCTAATGAAGATTTTTAAGGAACTCAATGTTTTACTTTCGCATCTATGCTCCCTAGTGGTTATTAGCGCGGACACATTTGATCCTATATGCTCCCCGTTGGAACCATACCTTGCTCCATTTCCCCAGTTTTATCACAGTTTTGAAGAGTATTTAAAAATAAGCACAAACGCTTTTGACCACGAAGCCGAGAAAATAATTCGAGAAAATGGTCGCTATTTTATTATCACTTTAATAAAGGAATTACGCCTACGCCTCCCAAATATTGCCACACTAAAAAAAATTGACTTTTTTCGGTTGGAAATGCATTAAGAGTAATTAAACCAAAAGTATTTGTTCAACTACAGCAACAAAAACACAAATATAATGCCGACGAAATAACATCCATAGAGATGCAATGGCAACGGTTAACGTTACATACCTGCAGTAATTTAGACTCAACTGTAAAATTTTGGGCCGAAGTTTATCAATTTCGAAATGCCCTAGGAGAAAACCCTTTTGCTGACCTTTGCAACCTAGTTTTTAGTTTTCTTGTTTAGTCTATAAGTAATGCAGAAGTAGAGCGAATATTTAGTTCAATGAATATAATAAAAACTAAGCAAAGAAATCCAATGTGCGTTAAAACGTTAAACGCTATTTTATATATAAGATAGGGTTTAAAACGTGAAGAAAAATGCTGCCATAATTTTACTGTAGATGACGATCTCTTAAAATTAATGAATTCATGTGATATATATAATAGTGATTCATTTGATGATGAGGAATATACACTCGATATAAATTAATGGTGTCTAGTCTTTCGTTTCTTGCGATTTATTTAAATAAAGCATGTGAATTGAATTGCCGTTTTTTGCCAGAGTCTATGTGAAATTTCACTAAAACATTTTAGCCGTTTTTAGCCGCTTTTTTTGCCAATCTAGCCGGTCGGCCCAAAAAGTTCTGGCAACACTGGTGTTGGGTGGGCTTTCCAAAACGGAACCAATCGAAATTTCAGCGAAAGTATAAGGAATTTCGTCATGAAACTTGGTGAGGATGTTGGGGGAGGCCTCCTCAACATGAATTGTTCACTCTCACAATATAATTCCTAATAGTATTTTAGCAATTTGTTGTTAAATAATGTCCACTATCACCCCCTAATTTTTTTAAAATATGCCACTTATCACTTATATTTTGTGTTACATATTATATTTTCAATGCTCACATGCGTATTTTATGCTTTTATTATATATAATTCACCAATTAATTAAGTAAAACGCGGTTATAAATTTGTGTTCACGTTTTACCACTTTTCACAAACAAACAGAAATAACAATGGCCGACAGTAAGAGCAAATATGTGCCGCCATACGTTTTAAAAGTAAATACGCCACTATTAAAGGATTTTATTAAAACGCGGCCAACACAAAAAGGAGTTGTGCGTAAAATCGTCATATTTTTATGGCAACCGTATTCCAACGGTATTTCTTTTATTCTCTTCTTATTTTTTCGCATGCAGTAGCTAGCACTGCATTTTTTCACGTCTTTTACTATTAAATGCACTTACAAACCGTATTATTTCCTTTTTTATTTCTTTTTTTTAATATACTTTCATAAATTATGAAATTTTTTT
>NW_023458555.1:89155087-89165550 GCF_013731165.1 Rhagoletis pomonella | reverse complement strand
TTATATTCTAAAAATCGATACTTCCATAAATAATGAAAATTTTTAATCAAAAATCGCGCGATTTTTTATTAAAAATTTTCGCCTGCGGCGCTTTATATTCTAAAAATCGATACTTCGATGAATAATGAACATTTTTAATAAAACATCGCTTTTTATTATAAAATCGATACTTCGATAAATTATGCCACATTTAATCAAAAATCGGCCAATAAATAATACAATTTTTTTATTAAATATCGCGCGATAATTATCTGCATTTTTTTATTGCTTCCGTTTTGTGTTTTTGAGGCATTTTTTCATATGTATGGCAGCACTGACATTTCACTTCAATTGGTGTACAAAGCAAAAGGTGAGGTTAAATTCGGTATTTTTTGCAACTTTAAATGCGAATTACTTTAAAACTATAAGCCTCCGGAGGGTGGGGTCTTCAGATTTAGAATCTGAAAAAGCTCCTCTATACTCCCTAATATTTTTTTTTTTCAAAGCCTGGATCCGTTTTGGAAAATTTTCCCCTGGTGTTGAACAAGTGTGTGTTGAGTTGATATGTGTTGAGTTGGTGTGTGTTTAGTTAGTGTATGTTGAATTCCTGTGTTGAGGTTGTGTGTGTTGAGTTGACCTGTGTTATTTAGACATGTAATCGGTGAGGTGGTTGACGTGGTGGTGGTTGGTGGCGTCGCAGTTGAGATCTGCGACCGAGCAGCGCAACACGGGCCCTCGAAGTTCCCCGTCCAATCTCGCGTGGTGCGCAGACCTCAGCATGCCCTAAAGTGCCACCAGCCAAGGCAGGTGTCACATTACGGAATATCCTGGTCTGACATACCGTGCAGACCGTGTACCTAAGTGAATCAGACTTCAGCTAGTTTTTGTGTCGCTTGTTGAATCGCAGAAGCCCAATAGCGACAAATTACATATTTTTGAAACCTAGAAGTCGAGACGAATAGATTGGTACCAAATTTACTTTATTTAGACTGAAGGTCCTTCGGTATTTAGCCAAGCCTTTTATTTTTGCCGGAAAAAATAAAAGTCACATTTTAACCGTTATTATTTGACTGAAAAAATAAAAGTCAACTTTTAACCGTTTATATTGGACTTTTTTCAAAAAGTTAGGAAATTAAAGGGCACGAAGGGTTCTTATAGATAATGTCCTGAGGACCTCAAGAACTTTAAAAAATCCTGTCTACAACAATATTTTGTCCTTGACTTTTTTATTTTTGAAAATTGTGATAACGGTTATTTTGGGTCCCTGCTTTTCGCTTAAAGCGTGTTTGTCTTGTTCAAATTTCACAGGCGATTAGTTGAATCACAGTTGAACGAAACGTATAATTTTTATTTGAAAATATTCTTATGCCATGTTTAAGGCTAAATATGTATACATATATACATATGCGTATGTACATATATTTTTTACGTACATGTACTGGCGATCAAAACTGAGTGAATGGTGATTTTTCAAATATCTACAATGTTTTTCAAGTTCACTGTTTTGTTATTTTTTATAAAAATACTTTGCCTGCTTTAAACAAACCCGTATACATTAGGGTGATTTTTTTGCGACTATTTTTTTTTCTCTTCTACCTCGAAATTTTGTGGAAACACTTAAAACAAAAACTCCCTGAACTGAATGCTCTACAAAAGAGCTGATTGGGGTGTAATCCTAACTCCCACCAGCGAGGTAGTACGGGTCACTAAACTCAATTGTTTCATGCAATTATCGTTTTTTGCCCATTTCTCGAAAACAAGAAGAGCCACAAAAAAAATATAAATGATAAATAGGGCAAAAAATCGAGAGTTTCATTAAAAAATTGGATTTTGTGACCCGTACTACCTCGCTGGTGGTAGTTAGGATCATGATACAAAAAAGAAGGAACCATTTAATAGCATTCGTTGTTGTTGTTAACCATTTGACTTTTAATAAAATTATGACGTTTCAATAAATTCATCCTACCTGATCACGAGCAGTAAGTATTTTTTTTAAGCAAATGATTTCATCAGTTCACTCAAAGATGTGGAATATGATGAACCTGAAAATTAATGCATCATTTCAAAATGGGGTTGACGAAACTAGGTTTCAGAACGCTTGAAGAAAGTGATCAAAATTATACTTATGGTAACTGGTTATCAGAGGACGGTCTGCACAGGCCGAACTCAAGTTTTTTTGCATACATTGGAAATTTTAAATTCGAAATTTGTTGAAGTAAATGATGATAAGCTAACCACAAAGCCTAATTTTTTGCAAAATCTGATGAGAAATTTAAAAGTAAATTTGGCCCAAAATATTCAGCCCTCTCACGCATTTCACGTGAACAAATATTCCAAAAAAATGCAAAGCAAAACAAAAACAATTTTTCCCAATTTGTTTTTGTTTTGCATGTTGAATTATGGGAACAATTTATTCACATGGAATTGGCGATTATAAAAGGTTTTATTTGGAAAGAACATTCTTTCGAATTACATTTTTAAATCGCAAGATTGTATTCAAAATGAGAAAATGAAAAAATAACAACATAATGCTCTCGTGATTTTTATTATAAAATAAAAAGAACAATTCCGATGAAGTTTCCTTTAACATTACACATTTTATATGTTATTAATAAAAAAGGTGCGAACCACGTAAGTAAAAGAATTGCCAAGCACTGATAATGATTTTTGTTTTGAAATAGGTTTAAACTGGTATAAATTTGGGAAAGAAAATACTCCGATTGTTTTAATATTGTCAAAGTGGCAAGGCCGTTGAGAATACCCACAATTTATGAAACTTCCAAAAATTTTATTATCCGTCAAAAGTTCTTTATTGAAACGACCTTCTTTTTTGTATCATGGTTAGGATTACATCGCAATCAACGCTTTTATAGAGCATTCAATTCTAAAGAAAACCCATCAGTGACCAGGATTATACCATAAATGCCTCTGAGCTGTAGACTTTTGAAGAAAAACACTCAAAGTTTATGTGTATTTCATATGGGAAATCTTTGCACGCCTTGTGCATGTACTTAATGTTAATATTAAGGTTTAAAATTTTCAGGGAGTTTTTTTTGTTTAGGTGTTTTCAACCAAATTTCGAGGTAGGAGTGAAAAAAACAATAGTCGCAAAAAGCACGCTAATATACATACATTAATCAAACTTGCAAACTTAATACAAATTTTAGAAAAAATGCAAAAAATTTCCATCACAATTTTGACCTTTTTAATCTGAATTCTTGGATATGCAGTTACATGCCTCATGAAATTTTGGTAAAATTAGTTCAGGTTTTAAACAGCGCTATTTTCATATAAGTGCAATTTATAAACACTGGCGCTGATTTTTTTAATTTCTTTTTTTTTGCAAGCGTTCTTGCGCATTTTCTTCATTTTTGTATGGAAAAAGCCATCAGCAAAAAATTATCAAAGATCTATGCGGTTTCTAGCCGCGTAAAACTTGAGCCATGTAACTGCATATCCAAGAATTCAGATTAAAAGACAAACATTTTTATGGAAATAGAGTTTGTATTAAGTTTGAAAGTTTTAATAAATTGTATGGTTTTGGCTAAAGCACGAAAAATATTTGTATAAAATATAATAAAAAAGTTACTGGAAAAACAGTGTAAATATTTAAAATAAATCACCATGCACTGAGTTTTGATCGCCAGTGTGACTTTGTTTTGTTCAAATGATATTGCATTTTTATTTTCGAACGGTTTTGTTGTTCCATAAGCGAATAAATAAATTTTTTGTTGAATGCAATTAGTTTTATTTGTCTCTAGAAAAATTCCGCGTTTTCTTTCTCAGTTGTGCCCAAGTTCCCCAATTTGTTCTTATCTGTACCCCCTTCGGCATTTTAGGTCTAGTGACCCTAATAGACAGGGTGATTAACCAACGAGCTTGTATTGATATTATATTTATATCCTCATTTTCGTTGTTGGTGTTTCCGACAGGGTAGGAGTGTGATGTAATGTGGAACGATTTTCTGTCATCCCTTGTCAAATTTGGTTTGGAGACAAACCGGTTTCGGCATTGTGCCATCTTCAGTGTCATATTTCGTTCTGAATAGTTTCTGTTTGTCCGTCACTAGTTACAGCCGTGCTAAATTGTCGCTGGTTTTTAGTTAAGTACGTCTCAGAGGATTATATTCTTTCGGTCAACCAGTAGTTTCTTTTTCTGTATGTACATTAGGGTGGTCCACAAATGCATGTGAAAAAGTAAAGTCGGATTTTTTATGCTCTCACCACCTAGGATTGTTCTATACCAAAAAAATATACCCTAATTTTTTATTTTGTAATCAAAATATTTAGAGGTCGCTCAAAGCGCCCAAAGTTATCCATGTATTTTATCTGGGGAAAAAACAACTTTTCGTGGAAATAGTATAGAATAGTTAAAAATAAATATTTTTTTTACCAGAAAACGGTGTTTATCTGCACGAGATTCCCAATAATAATGCCCAATTGTTTATTTAACCAAACCCCACAAAAAACTCGAAAAATACTTTGGGGCGACCAATAAAAAATCTTTAGTATTAAAAAATTATTAAATAAATAATTGGGTATTTTTATTGAAAGTCTCCTGAAGAGAACTAGAGTTTTCCGATCGAAAAATATTGATTTTCAAGGATTTTGTACCATTTCTATAAAAAATTCTATTTTTCCAATATAAAAATACATGGAAATTTTGAGCGCTTTGAGCGAACTCTAAATATTTTGATTACAAGCTTTTTTAAAAACGAAGTAAATTAGTACAAATTGTTAGTAAATTTCATTTGAATAACTCCTTTCACTAAATGGCTTTTAGTAACTTTAACGAGACCTTAACTTATTTTATTTTATTCATTTTAGTGCAGTTTTGACAAAATTTTCTTGCTAAAAAATCTTTTGTTACACTACTTTATTTTATTCCTTTGAGTGTACATGTTAAATAAAAGCTTGTTTTTAAAAAATATTTTTTTTTTACATTATTTTATTTTATAATTTTTAGTCCATTTATAAAAGCGTTGTATATTAAAAAGTGTTATTTCATTTTATGTACAAAATTTTGCAATAGATATTAAAATAGTTCAACTTGCAATGAAAGAGAACAGAAGACTTGGCAAGCAAAATGTTTGCTTATGGTTTGTATAAACATACATATGTACATATAGCAGCAGTTAATTTTAAAGAAATGGCGTGTCGTCCATTTCCTTTGTAGCCTGGCATATAATTAGGTGCAATATTTAACTTCTTCTGTCGGGGCGACATCTCGAGTCTTCTAATTCTTACAACGAGGTTCATATCTAGACTAGGTTGATATCAGAATTTGCCACAAGTAGCTTTGCTACACTATCGCCGACAGCTTTAACAATTTTATAGTGGTTTTACGTTCTTTGGCAAATTACGCTCTGTTAGCCATAAATCTTACTATTTTTTGACCGCCTTTGAATCAAGACCCCTGGACCATATGGGGAATTCATTTATATTTTAAATTGCATTGTCATCGTGATTGAAACTATTCTGAAAATTTCAAGTCTCTAACTTGTCGGGAAGTCAGTTTAAAATCGATTGGAAATTTCCGCGATTTTCGCGGGATGACCAAGTTAAATAAAAGCTTATAAAAATGGTAGAAGTGATAGCTATTTCGGAAATCACCACATTTTTCTTTTTCTTTGTTTCTGTAGTTTGGACCTGTGTTTCATTGTTTATGGTAGGCGCAGGGTTTCTCTACTGTTTTGCGTATAGTAGCCTGAGTGGTTCGAATAATATATCAGATGCGGTGTTTATTTGGTCATTCATTATTTTTCCGACGAGCGTCTTTTGTTAGTACATCTCCACAAAACTTTGGTTGTCTTTCCTGAAAAAAGCATAAAATCCATGAAGAAGAGAAAACTGAGCGACGAAAATGAAACTGTCAGAGGGCTAAAGGAAAAACTCAAAACCAATAAAGTAATCACAATAAAAGCAGACAAGGGGATCACAACGGTACAACAGAGCAACTAATCAAAGAAACAAATTGTCAGATGAAGAGAAAGGACTCAACCGATGACTACCAAGTGACAGTAAACCCTGCAATAAAACAGGCAAAAACAATAATAAATCCAAGGCAAGCATATACAATGACATTAATGAATCCTTCCGCCCTTTCAATTATCGCAAACCAGGAAATCCGACGAGACCAATTATCAACCACAAATCAGCACCAGGATACAAACTGTCGAAATATCTAAAATCGTTGCTGAAGGAAAAACCGGAGCTGCCCAATAAATACACAATTACGAACATAGCGGCGTTAATTGAAAGGATGAAATCGCTAGATATACCCAAAGATGCGAAATTTGTATCATTTGATGTTAAGGATTATTACCCATCGATAACAACGACAGAAACAGTTACCAGTTTGACTAAAACTTTGCTAGAAAAAACAATCAAGAACGTTGCAACGGAAATCGTGAACACATTGAGGATAACAATATTCATTTGTAAATTTAATTGCAAAATTCAATCAGATTGTGGTCAGTTCTTCAAATCAATGTTTTGGTGCACCTTATTGACCGCAAATATCGAAAAATTAAAACGCTAATTTATTTTGTCAAATTAGTATTTTATTTAGTTATGTATGCATTTCGGTTGACAGCTGATCAAACATCGCTAGCGCGCGACTAATGAGCACTAATCAAAATAGACAAATAGACAAAAAGGTACAATAGTTGTGAACATAAATACATAAATACATGGGCCATTCTTTTTTAAGTCGGACGGATTTCGTAAAAAAAATAAATCATGTCTCCGATTCGCTTCAAATTTTGTTTTGTGGGTTCTATAAATGAAATAAGCTAACATATGTTCCAGGATTTTTTTTTCTTTTTTTTTCTTCGGAGATATGGTCGGTCAAAGTTTGCATTTTTTCGTGGTCCTGACTAATCATGTACTTCTTCAAAACGTTATACCTCGTGTCCTGCTCATCGTAGACATTTCATCTTAACGTCGTTTAAAAGCTCTGTATAATAAATGGTCAAGATTGTCCTAAAGCTAACTTAGCTATTAACAGTTGAACTTTTTGAAGTTGGTTTGCATAGTGAAGACCAGTGAATTGGGTGTTTAAAATTATTCCATCGTAACCCCTTTTTAATCTACTATATATTTGTGAAAATATGTATGTATGTATTTATGTATGTATGTATGTGCCAGGTTGCAGTCTAAACGGACGGACAGAATCGAACTGGGCCTATAATAGGGTGAAAAAAATTGGGATCCGACAAGGGAGCGTGGCACCTCCCATAGGCGTGAAATTTTTAATCAACCATAACTTCCAGACCATAAGTCACATGAACTTGAAACTTGGTAAGCAGACATGTCAACAGTAGATGCTTATAGGCGGGTATATATAATCGAGTTTGTAAAAGGGGGCGTGTCACATCCCATAGGCGTGGAATTTTTTATCAGGTATAATCTCGGAACCATAAGTCGCACGAGCTTGAAATTCGTATTCAGGTATAGCTATGGTAGGTGTTTATAAAAAGGCGTAGAAATTTTTATCACGTATAACTTTAAAACCATAAGTCACATGAAATTTAAATTTGGTATGCAGACATATCAATGGTAGGTGCTTATACGAGGGTATATATAAACGAGTTTGTAAAAGGGGGCGTGGCACATCCCATAGGCGTTGAATTTTTTACCAGCTATAACTTCGGAACCATAAGTCGCACGAACTTGAAATTTGGTGTGCAGACATATCAGTAGTAAGTGCTTATACGAGGGTATATATATATTGTCACCTTACCTTTTGTTTACAAAAGCCGCCCTACCTAATGTTTCAAATAGATGCACTTATCGTGCGCAACAACAATGCGCCGGGCCAAACGAGGTAAACAAATATACGCACAAAAGGGAGATGACAAAAAAAACCAAGCAACCGGCTGGCTCACTGGAGACGGCGGGGTTGCTGGCAAGGGGAACAACAAGACAGTATACAGACTAATCAAACTAAATAAAATTCACTAGTTATTACACACAATAAATATGAAGCTACCAACACTAGGGTGGGTCGAAAACAAGACAACAAGATTTACGACCAAGGAATCGAAACAAAACAAAACCTTGTTTTTGGGGCGCACCCGAGGTGAGTCCCACCAAAAGGTTACGAACCCACTCGCACTACCGCCCGTGCTGCCGGGGATATCTTTAACCCGCCTGTATGACTAGGCTCAGGGTGCAGGATGCTAAACAGGATCGGAAAGGGAAACACAATAAGAGGAAGCCTACCGACAACAATAACGCCTGAACACAGACACAACAAAAGAAGACGATACTTATCGGCGGTCGGTGGGCGTTCCGACCGCAAGGGTGCTCCTCGGGAATTTGGCTCCCAAATCCGGTGCCGACTTCACCACGCCTCGACTGGCGCTGCTCCTCGAAATTAATTGCTACTGCTACTGCAACCTAAGTGCCTCGCCTGGCACTTCACGAATTTTTATTAAAGATAAAGCACTTCTCACTACAAAAATTTATCTAATTTTACTGGGCTACTATATATAAAAACACTCGCGCTCGCAATAAGGATGTTGCCTTTCTCAAAGCTCGCTTAGAACTGCCCCGGCACGCAGTCGCGAGGCAGGCCGCAACCTACGCACCGGTACGCAAACCGTTGGAGTGTCAGCGCCGGTGTTGTTGGTGCCCGATCAATTGGCGCCGGCCCGCGCATTCTAGAAGCGAATTAGGCGCTTTAGCGGTCGCCACCACGGCGCACACAAACAACACCGTGAACTTGCTATTGCCATCATACGGCGGACAACAAAAGTGCCGCAATAGGTGAGAGCAAAGGCGACATCCCTACTACGGTCTTTCGCGTCATCTCTCATTCCTACATTCTTATCCTCGATCGACACCGTTTTGGGGCGGAGTGCCCTAATGGAGACTTTTCCCCTTTGCGGTGGCGCTCCACCGACAAACAACTATTTCGCTCAACTTGAGCTTATTCTGCTATTTATTTAGGTAAGTACATACATATATACACTTGGGTGTCGGCAGCCTTCACTCCTATCGGCCGGAGTGAAAGGAAATAGGTAAATAGAACGAAGGGGAAACAAATGTTTATTTTGTTGCGGCCAGTACGCGACAGTATAAACAAGTTTGTTAAAGGGGGGCGTGGCACATTCCATAGGCGTGGAATTTTTTATCAGCCACAACTTCGCACCATAAGTCCCACGAACTTGAAATTTGGTATGCAGACATTTCAATGGTAGGTGCTTATAGGAAGGTATGTATAAACGAGTTTGTAAAAGGGGGCGTGGGACATCCCATAAACGTGAAATTTTTCATCAGCTATAACTTAGGAACCACAAGTCACACGAACTTGAAATTTGGTATGCAGACATATCAATGGTAGGTGCGTATACGAGGGTATATATAAGCGAGTTTGTAAAAAGGGGGCGTGGCACATCCCATAGGCGTGGGTTGGTTTATCAGCTATAACTTCGGAACCCTAAGTCACACGAACTTGAAATTTGGTGGGAACAAAAATGGAAAAAAAATCAAAAAACAACGACAACAACAACAACAGCAAACTATAAAGGGACCGGTCCCCTTAAGGCGTCGGAAGGGTCTCGGCCCACTAAAGAAGGGGCTCAAGCGATACAGAGTACCTCCACCAGCCGTAGTTCGGTGACAAACAGCGGGAAACCAAGCCAATGGTGAAACCGGGCGAAGCTCCTGCAAAAAAGAAGGAAAGCGGCGGTGGGATGCTCAATGGAGTCCACCCCGGGAAACTCCTGGCACCAATGGATGCCAACCTGGCATGCAGATTGCAGCCGGGGATAAGGCTGAATCTGTGGCATAGGCCCCGGGCGGTCCTCCCGCGAAACCCAAGGCCTTTACGAGGCCTGACCAGAGGCCAGAACCAGCTACAGCGGGCTATCGACAGAAGAAGATGTCTGCACGAATTCTGCAAAGGTTCACCACTACGCCTGACCTGTGTAGCAAGGCGAAGGCAGAGCATGTGAAGGAGGTCCTCACAGAAATCGACTGGGCGAAGGCAGTCCTGCCCGATTACCGTAAGCCGGAGGAGAGACCTCCGCAGGCGCCCTCCAGTAAGCGCAATAGATCGGGGGGAAATACGCCCAACAATGCAAAGAGGGTCAGAACGCAGGGGCCTTCTTTTGCTGAAGTATCCAAGGAGCAGATCCTGCTTGGCGTCATTGACGAGAGCGATGAAGACAGCCTAGCCCTGGGGCAGCAATGGAAGAGGGTTAAGGCCGCGATGGCCAACATTGCTATCACCATCATGTTGGAGAATCCGGGACCTCCGCCAACCTGCAAGGGAGCGGGGTGGTTTCAAATTAGCATCCGGGTTATAGCATGCGAGGATGCTAGATCGGCGGATATTTATATGAAGACAGTCGAAGGCATTGGAGAAGTCTACCCTGGTGCGAAGCTCAGGGCAGTCGACTTCAAGGACCTACCGGTGCGACCGAGAGCCAGAGCATGGTGGCCTTGAAAGCCAGCGGAACCCGAAAGGATCCTGCA
>NW_023458555.1:89150326-89155077 GCF_013731165.1 Rhagoletis pomonella | reverse complement strand
AGAGCATGGTGGCCTTGAAAGCCAGCGGAACCCGAAAGGATCCTGCAAACCATAAGGCTCTATAACCCGGAGCGACCTATCGAAAATTGGAAGGTGGTGAAAATAAATAGAAGCGATAAAGCGACGATAAGGACTCCATAGAGATCTTGGAGCAAAAGAGCGGGGTGATACGGTACGGCTGTGACATGGCCAAAATTAAGATCTACAGCAACGGCGTAAACGCAGCGAAGAACCTGATCGCGGAGGTAGAGCCGGAGGAGGCCAACAGCGACGTGGAGATGGAGGAGGAATCCGAGAAGGTTGATCCGATGGCCGACCTGACCGGGGGTTATGCCTCATCGACGTCTTCGCTGGGGGTCGGACGCAGGCTTCGGCTTTATACGGAAGAGGAGTTGATCGAGATGTCGGAAGACGCGGTCAACTCCACCCTAATAGGCGACGTGGGCGATAACGGCCAAAATGGTGAAGGTATTGCAGATTAACCTTCACCACTGTAAAGCAGCTTCAGCTGCACTGCTGCTCCATCTAACACCTAAAGGGTCAGCCGACATCGTCCTAATCCAAGAACCTTGGGTGGTGGGACAAAACATTTGCGGGCTGAAAGCGCTGGGCTACAGACTGGTAAATGGAGCCTCAACGGGGAAACCAAGGACGTGCATATTGATAAGTATCACACTAAAGTGTCTCTTTCTTCCACAATTTAGCGACGAGGACACAACAGCATTCAGTCTAAGTGTAAACGGACGACCAATTAAGATGGCATCCATGTACCTAGTGCACGACAAGGAGGTGCCAACTACCTGGAGGTGATGCCAACTACCTGAAGGTGATGCAAATGCTCACCATCATACCTGGGGCAGCTCCGACGATAACGAACGGGGTGAGTCACTTTTTAATTTCATACTTAGCTCTAAGCTTGTTATTGCAAATAGGGGGAACGATCCCACTTTTATTACAAAATCCCGAAGGGAAGAGCTGGACGTTACCCTTATCTCTGAGAATGCGGAATGTCTGGTCGGGAAGTGGAAGGTGCTCGAGGAGCACTCCTTTTCTGACCACCGATATATCCAATTCGAGGTAGTAGGGGAATGCCCAAGGCTCCTCTAACTAGAAATTTGCGTAATACCAACTGGCATAGGTATCGGGAAGAGCTGGATAGGCTTTTTCCAGAAGATAGAGAGCCGACTACTCCAGCAAACCTAGAGGAGTTGGAATATCTTTTCGACCATTTTACAGCCTGCAGTAAGGCAATTGACATTGCATGCCCCAAAAAGCAGCACCGGGGTAGGAAAAAGCCACCCTGGTGGAATGAAGAAATCAAGATTTCACGCAAGAAATGCAGGAAAACCTTCAACCAGGCCACTGCGTCTGGTAGGGAGGGACATTGGGAGACCTACAAGACAACGTTACGGGAGTACAAGAAGCTCCTAAGAAGGTCGAAAAGAACCTCATGGAAAGACTTCTGCAACGGGGTGGAGTCTATCTCAGAGGCAGGCAGGCTCAGAAAGATACTCTCAGGTGCTGCCCAGAAAGCCCCAAGATGCTTGCAAAGACCTAACGGCTCCTGGACTGAGACCGAGGAGGAATCACTGGATCTGCTTCTTTTCACACACTTCCCGGGTGCCACGGACAGCATGCCGGTGCAGCCACATCTAACTGGAGATCCTTCGGTCACTGGAGACTTCCTCACTAAGGAAAAGGTCATCTGGTCTATTGGGACTTTTAAGCCATATAAATCACCAGGTCCGGATGGCATTGCCCCCATACAGCTGCAACAAACACTTCAGCGTGGCTACATGCTATAATTAAGGGTGTATTAGCTCTTAGTCATATCCCTAGAAAGTGGAGGGAGTCAAGAGTGGCGTTCATCCCCAAGGCAGGGAAGGTGTCCCACAACAACCCAAAGGATTTCAGGCCCATCACCTTGTCGTCATTTCAATTGAAGGTTATGGAGAGACTGGTGGAGGTCCGTATCAGAGAGTCGGTTGGTGACGGACTCTCTACCACACAACATGCTTATACGAAAGGTAGATCTACAGAAACGGCGCTACATGAAATAGTGTCGCATATAGAAAGATCACTAGACATCAAAGAATATACGCTAGCAGTCTTCCTGGATATAGAGGGCGCCTTTAACAACAAATGCTGAGATGCAGGGTGGTTCGGGCGGAGCTGGCGGGGGTATCGTTGACCAGGATCGTAGAGAGGGGCACCCCGCAAGGGGGAATCCTATCCCCTCTATTATGGGTCGCAGCGGTAAACTCACTACTGTGTGGCATGGAGGGGGGTGGCTGTAAGGTTATTGCGTATGCGGATGATCTTGCACTAACAGTAAGTGGGAAATTTCCACAGACCTTATGTGACATTATGCAGGTAAAACTGAGGTAGGCGAGAGTTGGTAAAAAATAACGGGTTAGGGGTAAACCCAAACAAAACAGAACTTGTACTCTTCACGAGAAGGTACAAAATCCCCCCATAGATAACACCAAGGCTGGTACAGACCACACTAAAATTAAGCGATTCTGCTAAATACCTGGGGATAGTCCTAGATAGAAAATTCAGCTGGACTCAAAACACCGAAGAGCGGGTGCGGAAGGCCACGGTTGCCCTATACAGTTGCAGGAGAGCAATCGGCCAAAAATGGGGGTTAACCCCGAAGATAGTGAACTGGATATACACCGCCGTGGTGAGGCCCATACCTCTGTGCGGGGTATTGATACGGTGGCCAGTGCTGGAGAAGAAAGTAAACAGTAATAAATTACAAAAAGTGGAGAGAACGGCTCTGATCTGCATTAGTGGTGCTCTCCGCACAAGACCTACTATGGCATTGAATACGATCCATAACATCGTACCTATAGATATTATAGGACGACAATACGCTGCGTTTGCAGCCCTAAGACTACAGGGGCTTAAAAGCTGGAAAGCGGCTCGCTGTGGTCACACTGCAATTCTGAGAAACCGACAACTTCCGAGTACAACGGACTATTGTGTACCAAGGCCCACCTTCACTAAAGGTTATAGCGTAATGCTACCTAGCAGAGAATCATGGCTCGAAGGAGTTCCGGGGTCTAGAGATGCCATAAAATTCTACACGGACGGCTCCAAACTAGAGGCGTCTACTCGGAGAAATTGGAAATAAAAAGATCATTCCGACTACCTGACCACTGTAGTGTCTTTCAAGCCGAATTGGCAGCCATACAAGAAGCCGTTGACAGCCTAAAACTAGCTGTTATCGCCACTACGGAAATATATATATACTCAGACAGTCAAGCGGCCCTTATGGCGCTTGATTCTGTCACTATAAATTCGGGAACAGTTGCCAACTGCCGCGAATCACTTAATGTGATGGCAGAGCAGTTCGCTTTGCACCTGGTATGGGTACCGGGGCACAGTGACATACCAGGAAATAAGAAGGCAGACGAGCTTGCAAGGGCGGGTACTTCCTCTCCACTTTCACCAGCCTGGAAGAGGATGGGTATGCCACTCGCTTCCTGCAAGCTCTTACTAAGGGAGAACTTCCTTGAAGAAGCGGCCTCCAGATGGGATCGCATTGAAAACTGTAATACAACGAAGCTTACATGGCCAAAATGGGATGTGCGGAGATCGAGAGAAATTCTTACTCTCAATAAAGCCGATATGTCACTGGCCATTGGTCTGCTCACAGGACATATCTTGATAAGAAGGCACGCAGAACGCCTCGGGGCTAGTCACAACGACTACTGCAGGAGCTGCCACGATGAAGAAGAGCCTGAATCAATAAGGCACTTACTCTGCGAATGCCCAGCACTAGGCAAGAAAAGACAGAAATTCCTAGGTATAGGTCTTTTAGACGATCTAAGGCTCAACTGCTAAGTTGGGAATACGGCAGCTGCTAAGGTTCGCAGACTCCCCGAACTGGTTTAATGAGTAGGGGTTTTTGGATCCATGTGGTATCACAATGGGCCCTGATCGAGCCTAAGTGTGCTGGCGCCCTCTGGACCTAGCAGCCGCTTCAACCTAACCTAACCTATAACCTCGGAACCATAATTCGCACGAGCTTGAAATTCGGTATGCATGTATAGCTATGGTAGGTGGTTATAAAAAAATAGATATAAATGAGTTTGTAAAAGATGGCGTGGCAAACCCCATAGGCGTGGAAATTTTTATCAGCTATAACTTCAAACCCATAAGTCACATCAAATTTTAACTTGGTATGCAGACATATCTATGGTAGGTGCTTTTACGAGGGCATATATATATAAACGAGTTTGTTAAAGGGGGCGTGGCGCATCCCAAAGGCGTGGAATTTTTTATCAGCTATAACTTCGGAACCATAAGTCCCACCAACTTGAAATTTGGTATGCGGACATATCAATGGCGGGTGCTTATAGGAGGGTATATATAAACGAGTTTGCTAAAGGGGGGCGTGGCACTTCCCATAGGCGTGGAATTTTTTATCAGCTATAGCTTCGGAACCATAAGTCGCACGAACCTTAAATTTGGTATGCAGACATTCCAATGGCAGGTGCTTATAGGAGGGTATATATAAACGAGTTTGTAAAAAGGGCGTGGCGATTCCCATAGGCGTGGAATTTTTTATCAGCTATAACTTCGGAACCATAAGTCCTACGAACTTTGAATTTGGTATGCAGACATATCAATGGCAGGTGCTTATAGAAGGGCATATATAAACGAGTTTGTAAAAGGGGCGTGGCACATCCCATAGGCGTGGAATTTTTTATCAGCTATAACTTCGGAACCATAAGTCAAAC
>NW_023458555.1:89147013-89150226 GCF_013731165.1 Rhagoletis pomonella | reverse complement strand
GGCGTGGAATTTTTTATCAGCTATAACTTCGGAACCATAAGTCAAACGAACTTGAAATTTGGTATGCAGACTGTAGTAGATTCCAAAGATTTCTTTTTAATATTTTAATTAAAAGTTAACAAAACTTAATTTATTTTTATATTGTTAGCAATTCGAGAAAAGTTTGAATAATAAAAATTTTCTATTTGATTGACGAACTACAAAAAACACATAAATCTAAAATTTCCAAAATTACAAAGTTGAAATGAACACAGTACAATAAAAGGTAATAACACAAATACAAACCCTACAATACTCCCCCTTCTAGAGAATTAATGTTATATAAATTAAAAGTAACTCGTTTCTTATTTGATGTTGTGTTATTCATTGTATTAGAGTTTGTTTCTGGTATTAGTTCTGTTTCAATGATTGCTGGTTTTAGTCTGTCTATCAGAATTGTTTTAACCTCATTATCTACTTCAAGTTTGAAATATTTTTTGTTTTTTTCAACAACCTTATAAGGTCCTTCGTATGGTTGTTGCAATTATCTTTTATTAATAACACGCATAAAAACAAATTTACAAGTCTCCAAATCCTTTGGTATATATACACCAGTATCAGAATTTTGATTATGCCTTAAATTTGATTTAACATTTTTAAAATGTTCCCGTAAATTACCTAAAACTTCAATTGGGGAAAATTTTTCTTCAGATGGAACAACAAGTTCACCGGGTAGGCGTAAATTTTGCCCAAAAACCATCTCAGATGATGTGGCTGAAATACTTTCTTTATACATCGATCGTAAACCAAGAAGTATTATCGGCAGCTCATCATACCAATTGTTGATTCCATTTCTAGCCATTATCGTAGCTTTTAACTGCCTGTGAAACCGTTCTACCATACCATTCCCTTGAGGATGATATGCAGAAGTTGTAACGTGATGACTACCAAGCAATTTTGTTAGTTCCGAAAACAATTTTGACATAAACTGAGTACCCTGATCTGTAGTGAATTTTAACGGTACCCCAAAACGTGAAACATATTCTCTAAAAAATTTATTTGCAACCACTGCCGCTGAAATGTCCTTTAATGCATATGCCTCGGGCCAACGCGTGAACCTGTCAACTATTGTAAAAATGTAACGATGTCCTTTCGATACAGGAAGAGGTCCAACAATATCTAAATGAATATGATCAAATCTACTTTTGGGAATCGGAATTTTAATTACTGGAGATTTAGTGTGACGATTAACCTTCGATTTTTGACAATTTATACATTCTTTTGACCAAATATTAATTTCTTTGTGCATTTTTGGCCAATAGTACTTTTTAATAATTAGACGACGTGTAGCTTTTGTACCAGGATGTGTAATGCCATCTAACATATTAAACACTGTCTTGCGTAAACAATTTGGAACAAATGGCCTAGGATTCTCACCTGTCATTTCACACCAAATATTAAAATTTAAAAGTGGAATTTGAATTAATTTAAGGTTATGTGATGTATCTCCAGATTTTAATGTGTTAAGTTCCTCATCCTGTTCTTGTTCATTTTGTAAAACTTTGAAATTCAGTTCTGTACCCTTAATTGCATCAACTTCGAAAGCTCGAGATAATGTGTCAGCTGTAATGTTCTCCTGTCCTTTAATATATCGTATGTCATTAGTAAATTGTGCAATGAATTCCATATGTCTAGTTTGTCTCGGACTACGTTCGGTTTTTGAACTCAAAGCATATATCAAAGGCTTGTGATCCGTAAAAACTGTAAATTGTCGTCCTTCTAAAAGATAGCGAAAATGTTTAATGTTCAAATAAATAGCTAGCAACTCCCTGTCAAATGCACTGTACTTAACCTCGGATGGAGAAAGTTTCTTAGAAAAGAAAGCTAGTGGCTCTGATTTGTTATCAAACGTTTGATGTATGACACCACCAATTGCCGTATTAGATGCATCCACATTTAAAGAGAGTTTGGCATCTTTGTTAAAATGATTTAACAATATCGTAGACGCAAACTTTTCTTTAATACATTCAAAGGCTTTATTAGTTGTGTCATCCCAAATTAAGGACTTGTCACGTTTCTTAGTTGTTCGATTGATTAAATCGTAGATAACTGCCGTAAACTCAGCTAATTTTGGTACATATCGATGGTAATAATTAACCATGCCTATAAATTTCTGCGCCTGTTTAATAGACTTAGGACGTTCAAAACTACGAATAGCTATCACTTTTTCATCAGAGGGTCTAATTCCTGCCCCATAAATATTATGTCCTAAAAAGTCAACACTTGTTACACCGAAAGTACATTTACTTGGTTTGATATTTAACCCGTACTCTGTTAGGCGTTGGAAAAGTATACGGAGATCTTTAAAATGCTGTTCTTCATTTTCACTTGCAACCAATAGATCATCAATATATGTAAAAACAAAATCGAAACCACTAACTACTTCATTAATAAATCTTTGAAAAGTTTGTGCTGAATTTCTTAGTCCGAAAGGCATTCGTGTAAATTCAAACATACCGAAAGGTGTCGTTATTGCAGTTTTATAGATATCCTCTTCTGCCATTGGAATTTGGTGGTAGGCCCTTACCAAATCTAATTTCGAAAATATATACTTATTTCTGAGATTCATGTTAAAATCTTGAATATGAGGTAAAGGATAACGGTCCGGTACAGTCACAACATTAAGTCTCCGAAAATCACCACAAGGACGCCAGTCATTCAGTTCTTTTTTAGGTACAAGATGCAGTGGAGATGCTACACAAGAATTTGAAGGTCTACAAATCCCTGTCCTCACTAAAAAATCGAATTCAGTTTTGGCTACTTTAAATTTAATCGGATCCAAGCGCCTTGGCTTAGAGAATGTCAGATTTCCTTCAGTAAAAAGTCTGTGAACCGAAGAATGTTTAACCGGTTTCGAATAATCTGGTTCAGCTATCAAAGAAGGAAACTCCTTCAACAATCTTGTATACTTGTTCTCTACTACAAAAATTTTTGGAAGCGAAATATTACAAACACATGAAACTGTGTTAACCGAAAGACTTGTTACTGGATCAACTAAACGTTTGCATTTCATGTCAATTAAGAGACCGTATTTGCAAAGAAAATCTGCACCAATAATAGGTTTCGCAATATCAGCTATGAGAAACGTAAATGGGAACTCACGTCTTAAACCTAAATTTATATTTAAAATCTTTTTACCATACGTTGAAATCGTTGAACCATTGGCTGCAGTAA
>NW_023458555.1:89141186-89146913 GCF_013731165.1 Rhagoletis pomonella | reverse complement strand
TAGTAGAGTTTAATTTTATTTGCCAAAAGATTAAGTTTATTTGCCAAAAGATTAATTTTATTTGCCAGAAGGTTAAATTTAATTGCCAAAAGATTAAATTTATTTGCCAAAAGTTTAATTTTATTTGTCAAAAGATTAAATCTATTTTCCAAAAGATTAAATTTATTTGCCAAAAGATTAATTTTATTTGCCAAAAGTTCAACTTAATGTGTCAATGCTATATACGTTTTATCGATGCACTTGAACAACATTCGCATTCGCAAAAGCTCCGCATTAATTATTGCGAATGCGAATGTTAACTTTAATGCGGAAGTTCCGCAGTTGGGAATGCGAATGCGAATATTGGCAACAACCCTGCTACATACTACCATATTTTGGGCCCCGGCGAAGTCGATCAGCCTTAATCAGGGATGCCGTTTGGATCTAAATAGATCCAATTGGATACATTTTTAGATGAATTTTAGGTTTCGCAACCTAATACACGTTTATATAGCGAGCCGCTTGCTCCACGCAGACACTCGCTTGCAGCCGCTGCTACTGATGAACAGACGCTGCAGACTTCAGTGAGCCCTTAAACCGAATAAGTCGGAGTGACCCCACCGAAGCTCCCTCTCTTTATGCCGTGACCCAAGGCTCCACTCGGATTAGTTACCGCGTCTTGCACATCGGTTGCTCACGTTGCCCAGAGTGCGCGAAGAGGACGCAAGAGACGGGATTGAGTATAGATATGCAATTGTACCTGCATACCCAGCGTAACGACTATACCCTATTGCACTCCGACCAGCGTTACCAGTTTAGCCTTTTTGAGGCTAGATCTATCTTTTTCCTTTATCGTTTAGCTTCCAAATTTAGGATTTAGCTTCGTGGCTTTCTTCCAGCCTTTTCTTATTTTCAAATGTTAGCAATCGGCATAAGGCAACCCTGTAGTATCATTTGTGTGTTTCACATGACATTCTGCTGTTGCTGGTTGGTCGTGCTCTCTCTTCCTGCGTCGTTCGCAAGCTCCACGCGTTTTTTGATGTAACCTATATCGTATTTACTTTGATTAATAAATTGTTAGTTTAAATCTACAATCTCTGTTTTAATACGAACATCAGCCGCTATAACATTTATCCGGCGACTAGGAGTCTGGCATATATAACGCGGTCGTAACCTTTCTACGACATGGATGCCGAAGCGCTGAAGCATGTGCTTAATCAATTGCAGGCATCGAATCAGGCATTTATAGCGAGCATGGTAAAGGAAAATTGGGATTTTCTCGAAAAGACTATTCGCGAAAATAAAGTGGCTGGGGAGCGGCAGATGGCCATACCCAATTTTCGTCCATTCAATAAATCCAATGATAGACGGAGTACATACATACTCCAGTTAGAGCAACATTTTCTGGCAATTTGTGTGACGGAAGAGCCAATGAGATGCGCATGTATACTCAGTTGGGTTGGAGCAGAAAATTTAGAGTTGTTACAAACGTTTTTTGATGGTAAAGTAAAAGAAAAAACTTTTAAGGAGATAACCACGGCTTTAAATGACCATTTCATCGAGAAGCAACACATGCTAGCGGCATGCTTCAAGTTGTATCGTACCACATTGAGAATGGACCAGACATACTCAGATTGGGTAGCCGAGTTGCGAGGGCGCTCGAAAGACTTTATGTTCACATGTTGCAAAGCGGGATGCTCTGAATCATATGTTGACAGTAAAATACGAGACATGATCGTAATGCACACACGTTATAAAAAGGTAAGGACTGCCGCATTACAGAAAACAAATCCAACGCTGGAAGAGGTACTACAAATAGCATCAATTTATGAGTCAACTGTTCGAACTTGTCCTGCAATGAAGGAGCTTGAGCCTGCGGCAGTAAATAAAGTTTATGCATCTAGAAGCAGGTCTTCCACCTCGCGGATAGCAAATGGCAAAAGAGTAATATTTCACGTGGCTCCCCAGAAAAAGCGCTGAAATCATGCCCTGGGTGCGGTACGTCGCACTCGCGAAATGACTGCATTTACTTCAAAAGGAAGACTAAATGCAACAGTTGTTCAAGGCCCGGACATATTTCGTCAGTATGCAAATCTACCGAAAAACGTAAGACGTCGAAGTGCAAGCAAGTTAATGTAGTTAATGACGTTAGCCAACCGACTTTCGAAAATATCAGCGGGATAAATGTCGTTAATACCACGAGCGACATTGATGAGAAAATTGAAGTTAAACTCCATGTAAATGGTAAAAGCCTCAGTTTCCAAGTAGATACGGGTGCATCATGCTCTTTGGTCGGAATGCTTGGAAAGCCAAAATGCGTGCGTACAGTAAAGTACTAAAGACATACGGTGGAAATCAATTATTATTAAAAGGTATAACCATGGTGAACGTTCACTGTAACAATATACATGAAACCCTCCCTCTTGTGGTGGTGGATAACAAGGAGGCCTCCAATATTCTAGGATTGGTTCCGTAAATTAAGGTTTCATACTGATCTCCTAAGTAATATAGAAGCAAATCAATGTTTCTCATCTTACACAGAGGCCCGATCAAGTAGCCAACTAGCTTAATCGCTCGGGGGTCTAACCAAATAATACCCTACTCTTTTCGCAGGCGGACTTGGGTTATGCTCTACATTTAAAGCTGAAATTTGTCTTAAGGCTGGCGCAAAGCCAAAGTTCTCCAAGCCGTACAACTTACCCTTCGTATTTCACGATGAAATACTGGCCGAACTGAATCGCTTAGTAAGTGCTAACGTTTTACAGCCCATCAAGGCCAGCGAATGGGCAGTGCCCATTGTGGTGATACGAAAGCAGGGTGGAAAAATACGGGTCTGCGCTTATTTTAAGGCAGGCCTTAACTCCCAAATACAAGTGGATCACTACCCCATCCCCCGGATAGAGGAACTACTGTGAAAACTCCAAGGAGGTCAATATTTTACAAAGATAGACCTCAGCGACGCTTATCACCAAATCGAGCTATCTGGGAGCTCAAAAAAATGCATGGTGATCAACACAGCCTTTGGGTTATTCCAGTATCAAAGGCTACCGTTTGGAATTCCTAGCGCCCCTGGAATTTTCCAACGGTTTATGATGCAACTGATAGCAGGCATCCCTGAATGCGCAGTATATCTTGATGATGTGATCGTTACTGGAGAAAATGATGAAAATAATGTGGCAAACCTCGATGCCGCCCAGAAAAATGCACCTTCGCCAGTCAGAAATTTGAATACGCCGGCGACATAATTGATGCTAACGGCATTAAACCCTCAACCAAACGTTTAGAGGCGATCCGAATGCTGCCTCGGCCTTAAACGTGCGTGAAGTAGAAGCATTCATTGGTAAAATCAACTATTATAATAAGTTTATCCCGAATTTCTCCGCAGGCGTCCGCGTTGAATTTCTTGAGAAGGCAAGGGCAAAAGTTTGAATGGGGCGAGGCTCAGGACACTGCTTTTACAGCACTAAAAGATGATATGATAACAGCGACCCAGCTCGTGCACCACAACGATAAGCTACCCATAGTTCTTGCAACGGAAGCGTCAAAATACGAAATCGGTGCCGTGATATAGCATAGGTATCCAGATGGGTCGGAAAACCAATTGCTTCGCATTCAAAACGTTAAATAAGAGCCAAATAAACTACTCGCAAGTAGAAAAGGAAGCACTATCCATAGTATTTTGCGTCACGCGTTTTTACCAGTACTTTACGGTCGTAGGTTTGAACTAACTAGTGATCAACCACCGCTGGTCACCATATTTCATCCCCATAAAACGCTACCGGTCCCAACGTTGCACAGGCTCGAAAGGTGGGCAATATTTCTCCAAGCCTTCGTCTACACTATAAGGCATAAAAATACGGCACAACACACCAACGCAGATGCGCTCTCTCGACTTCCAAAGGGCGAAGACTTAAAGTTCGATTCTTGAGAAAATAAGATACTTAACGTTCATGAGGTCAATGAAACTGCACTTGACACTTTTCCCATTAGCTCATCGACGGTCTCAAAGGAGACAGAAGAAGATGTCCAATTTCAAGTCGTTAAAAGAATGAATCAAGATGGGTGGCCGCAACACTCTCGCTTTCTTTACAGAAGAGCGTGATCTTGTTTCAAACAGAGCACAATCGAGTGGTTGTTCCAGCAACTTTGCAGTCAAAAGTCCTAGCTATGCTTTATGAGGGCCACTGGGGTTAAACTAGAATGCGAAGGACTGCCGAAACCGTAGCATGTGACAACGGAACGCAATTCACGTCATGGGAATTTCAAAAATTCTGTGAACTCAATGCCATTACTCATCTCACTACGGCGCCTTTTCATCCAGCATCTAAAGGGTTGGCGGAGAGGTTCGTAAGAATATTTAAAGGAGAATTTGGTAAGGAAATGAAAGGTTCATCAAGTAAAGAAAAGGCTCTATGTAAATATCTAGCTACGTATCGCTCAACGCCAAATACGATCATAGGGAAATCACCAGCAGACATACTGCATGGTCGACAGCCTACTGTTAGCACTTTTTCCAAACCATCACATACATAACCAGTCCAAATCGAAGTTTTGTATAGTATAAGAAGTCCAAGTATTGGGCCGCATGATGTACAACATAACAACACCAAAGGGCATAATTAGAAGACACCAAAACCAGATACGGAAAGCGGTAGCACCTCCCACCTGCGAGCCGGTAGACGATGAGATAGAGTGGGCCGTAGATCCAAATAATATAACCACCAATAACAACGCACCGCACACTAAGAACGACCATCCAACGATCCTTGCGCAGGACGGCGACAACAACTCCAACGTACAAACAAGCGTACACACTGTCCGTCGATCGGATAGACCGCGCAACAGTGCGTTTCCAGATACCTTTCCAATAAATTAGGCCAAGGGAATTCTTAGCAATCGGCATAAGGCAACCCTGCATTATCATTTGTGTGTTTCACATGACATTCTGCTGTTGCTGGTTGGTCGTGCTATTTCTCTTCCTTCGTCGTTCGCAAGCTCCACAAGTTTTTTGATGTAACCTATATCGTATTTACTTTGATTAATAAAAGTTAGTTTAAATCTACAACCTCTGTTTTAATCCGAACATCAGCCGCTATAACATCAAACTAGCTTTTTTTTAAGGACACTCCTCCACAATATTTGTAGTAGCACTAGATTATTGTTCCTGTTCAGTTCTACTTGACGAAATGTTAAGCGAATATCACCAAGCAGCATCTTTAAAATTGTTTTCAGGGGCTCTCAAGTGTACCTATAAAACCAGGAAAAGCATGTTGTTTCTTAAAACTCCGCAACCCACGGGAATTACGTCAAGCACTACATCGTGGGAGGAAAGGTAGCTAGTCGCCGCTGCTATACCGTAGCCATTCGGGCTAAGGACCGCCTTTATCGCCTCTGCTATTGCGTTAGATGCTGCCGACCATAATTCGCTGCTATGTTGCGAAGTTTGCATCTGGTACGGTCAAATCGCATACACTCAAAAAATACGTATTCTATAACATCTCCTCCGCAGTAGTCGCATATGGTTCCGGTTCGTGCTTAAATCGGTGAAGGTATGCCTTAAAGCACCTGTGTCGAGTTAAACAGTTTGACAACTAGAAATAAATTCGCTGTTTAGTCTGCTTCATTTGCGTATATATATGGTTCGCTCTTCACTATGCCCGCTCTGATTGAAACATTCACGATTGTAATCGTATTGTAATATATGAAGATATTTGGTGGTACGAATATACCAATACTTTATCTGTAAGG
>NW_023458555.1:89139914-89141086 GCF_013731165.1 Rhagoletis pomonella | reverse complement strand
GGATTTTTTATGGGGTAAAATAAAAAAAAAACCCATATTTCTCTTAATTTTTTAAATTTTGACCATTGATAATTTCCACAATTTCAAAATATGTAGTCCTGTCTAAAATTAAATCTATTTTCAAATAAACTGATACCTCATTAATGGCAATCTCATTAAAATTGTCGAATTTAGGAGACTTCTTAAATACGGCCTTGAATTTATATTGTTTATGTACCGGACTTTCAGTTTTTTTGAGCAGTGGCGCTGGGGAATTCATCAATATTTATTCAAAATTGATATAAATATACAATCGTTCTTTAGCAAAGAAGTGGTTTTTCAAGATTTTTTAAGAAAATGAGGGTGGCACCGCTCACTTTTATGATATATGCGTATCACAAAAACTGCTCAATCGATCTCAACCAAATGTGGTCTACACATTGTGCTTAGCCTCCTTAAGTGCCGTCTTGAATATTTTTGAAATCGACAATTTTAATGCGATTGCAATTAATGAGGTATCAGTTTATTTGAAAATAGATTTAATTTTAGACAGTACTACATATTTTGAAATTGTGGAAATTATCAATGGTCAAAATTTAAAAAATTAAGATAAATATAGGTTTTTTTTATTTTACCCCATAAAAAATCCCAACAAGCCAAGTTCGAAAATAGATAATTAAATACCATTTTAAAGGCCTATATATCCTCTTCTCAGATGACATTCGATCTTTGAAATCGAGTCTAAAATAATCATTCAAAAACTCATAAATCTTCAAAACCGTATTTTTTAACCTAAATCGACAGGTCGCGACCTTTAAAATATCTATAAAAATATGCTATAACATTTCTCATAAAAACGAATAAAATTAGGGGGCAAGGTCTTGAAATTTCCAAAAAAAACAACATTTTCGATGGGGACCTTAATGTACATAGTATGCACGTAAATAAATTTTTTTTGTACCTGCGTTTGGAAATATATTAAGGGAGTTCAAGATTTGTAGCATTTTAGATGTTTTTTATCCCATTTGGCCATAATGCATGGTTTGGTTGAAATAAAATGCGCCAGATAGTTTGACGAATATTTGAGACCATGCTCTGACAGAACTGTTTGAAAGTGAGCAGTCAAATCAACAGAACAGAAAAACCAAAAAACACTTTTCAGCTATCCTGGAGGTTAACTCTTGATATTGGCG
>NW_023458555.1:89132361-89139814 GCF_013731165.1 Rhagoletis pomonella | reverse complement strand
AAAAAACACTTTTCAGCTATCCTGGAGGTTAACTCTTGATATTGGCGCAGTAAAGCTAAGTCAAAAGTTAAAAAAAAGCTTTCCTAGCACAACAACAGCAGTTTTTTTAGGGTATTTTTTACTTTTTCAAACACTGTTTATTACTATAGTAGAGTTTAATTTTATTTGCCAAAAGATTAAATATATTTGCCAAAAGATTAATTTTATTTGCCAAAAGGTTAAACTGATTGGCCAAAAGATTGAACTTATTTGCCAAAAGATTAATTTTATTTGTCAAGAGATTAAATTTATTTGCCAAAAGATTAAATTTATTAGCAAAAAGATTAATTTTATTTGCAAAAGTTTAACTTAATGTGTCAATGCTATATATGACAAACAAAATGACAAATTGTAGCCAATATTATTGTCTGTGGTCGTGGGAGTATTGGTGTAACAAAACTAGTCAAATGTCATACTTATCAACTTTGACAAAAATGTCGCTAAAAATATTATTTCTTAAGCTATATAACCGCGTTATCAATGGGCAGTCATACAAGTTCCAACTTCCACATGATCTTTGACGTACGTCAAAGGGAACATAGTTTTTAACATTTTTTTTTCTGTGCCTGCATTGCTTTCTTTTTTTTATTATGATTTTTTGGACCAATCTTAAAAAACTATTAGACACAAAAGACGAACGTGTGCACTGTTCATAGGGATATACACTGAATCCTTGGCTAAAAGCTTCTTTGGTAAAACTGTCCCTTTTTTGCTATTTAAAGTCTAAGGAGCTTACCTTCAATAGGGATTTCCAGCAGAAACGATCAACGTCTGGCTATAAAGAGAATCGACCTAATAAACACCAAAAAATATTTCTCCAACCCTGGAGAAATTCATAGTTCTCAAGTTGATATCCAACATAATTCTCTAACTCATCTCTAAACGACGCGCAGATACGTAAAGAGTGATAAAGAAACCAATTTTTTATTATCAAGTGCAAAACGAAAGCTAAATAAAGAGGAAAATTACCAACAAAAAGTAAATAATCTAAGGGCCGTTTTCTCAAGTAACCTGTAACTTTAAAGCTCACTTTAGATTTAAAGGTTGCATTAACATGTATGATTGTGTGTAAAGTAAACCATTTTACTATCGGTTTTAAATTGGTTTACAACCAAGAAACATTCACACGTCAAAAACCGATAATAGAAATGCTTAACTTTAGACATAGCTTTATTTCTAATCCAACCTTTAAATATAAAGTGAGCTTTAAAGTTACAGGTTACTTGAGAAAACGGCCCTAAATACAATAAGTTATTTTACTATTTCAATTTCAGTATTTCAATGATATTTTTGAGACCAATTGGAGAATTACATTGGAGTTCAAGCTGAGAACTAGCATTTTCTCAAATTGAGAAACAGTACTTTTTTCATACAAAGAAAAATGCCCTTTTTGTTGAGAACGCTATGATCCACCACTTGATGTACTGTTAAGAAACAACGTTCGCGATTTGAGAAATACCTTTGCTCTCAACTCAGTCTCAAGTTGAGCTCAAACATAAATGTTTGTTGGGGATGCTCAAATAATTAAAAAACTATAGGTCTGACCTTTAATAAGATAAGAATTACGTAACTATCTGAGATTCAGAGCTTATAAAAAACAGGGTGCTTTTTAAAAAAATAACAATATTGTGATCCGATTCGGCTGGCAGCCACGACTTTAAAAACAGAATTTTGTTAAAAATTTCCATTAATGGAAAATAATAATTTATTTTCCATATCCACCTATTTAGCTCGCCATAAGCACACATTTTTCAAACCATTCGCAGCAGAAAGTATTAAAAATGAAGTAAAAAAACTAAAATCGAAAAACGGTGATGAAGTTACAGATTTCCCAAATTCTGAAACAGCCAATGGGAATAAAATACTCTTTTTAAAAAGCTTTAGAACAACCTGATATATGTATCTGGTTTGGCTTGTAAGCGCCATTATGATAGATTCTAATTGTTTCTTAAAAATTCTTGACATCCGCATCCCCATCTGCGGATGTTAGCTGTTAGATATTCGCATCCGCATTCGCATCCGCGGATGTCTAAAATTCCACATTCGCAACATCCCTAGTACGTAGTACTAGGTTCAAGCATAAAAAGATCCATGAAGCTACGTGGCTGTCTCAGGATCGAAAAACGAGAATACAAATCGATCATATTGTGATAGACGGAACGCACGCTTCCAGTGTTTTAGACGTACGCACACTTCGAGGCCCAAACATCGACTCGGACCACTATCTTGTTGCAGCCAAGATACGCACCCGCCTCTGTGCAGCAAAAAATGTGCGCACAAATATGCAAGGAAAGCTTAACGTCGAAAAGCTGCAATCACAACAGACAGCCATTGCTTTCGCTACTCGACTCTCACACCTGTTCTCAGAGAGCACTCTTCAACAAACTGACTTATGCGAGCAGTGGAAACACATTTCCCGCTCACTAAGTACCGCCGCCGAAGAAGTAGTTGGATTTCAGCGAGCCCGAGTGAACAACTGGTACGATGAGGAGTGTCAGGATGCTGCAGAGAAAAGAGATGCCGCCTACAGGGCCACGCTGCGACCGGAAGCAACGCGCGCTATGTGGGACCGCTATAGGGATCTGAAGAGGGAAATGAGACTTATTAGCCGAAATCAGAAGAGAGAGGCCGAAATACGTGAGTGCGAAGAGCTTGAAATGCTGGCCGACAGGAAGAATGCCGGAAAATTTTACCAAAGAGTTAGGCGACTTACGGAAGGTTTCAAGACCAGGGCGTACTACTGTAAGAACAATAATGGCGACCTAATAACCGAAGTTTAGAGCGTACTTAAATTATGGAGGGAACACTTGCGAATGGTAGTAGCACGGAAAGTTGTGGAGAAGAAGAACTCGAGCCCGCAGTCGATGGTGACGGAGTCGACGTTCCACCGCCTGACTATGACGAGGTACGAATAGCAATAACGCGGATGAAAAAGAACAAAGCTGCTGGAGCTGACAGCCTGCTAGCTGAGCTATTCAAGTATGGTGGCGAGGAGTTGATAAGGTGCATGCATCATAGGGAGATCATGCGTGTCGATGTTTTTACGAGTCCGATGTTAAGTCAAACATCGATGATTTGAAAGACATCGAAGAGGTTTCTTTACTAAATTTCAAGCATTTCATTTTGAAGGCGTTTTAAATTTTGGGCGGACGTTTGTTTCTTTAATAAATTCGTAAACTCCAATTAATAAGTGTTTATATATGTATAAGTAAGAAATCAGATGAAAAGCGGGCGGACCACAAAAAGAACTCGTATGTAGAACTAACTAAAATTTTCATACTTTTACATTAAAATTAAACCTTCTTTCAAAATAAAAATCCACCACAAGTCTTAACAATACATGTTTTTCGTATTAAATTTTAGATACTTTTTTATACAAATTTAGTTCATTCTTTAACAAAAACAACAGAAATCCAATTTAAAATTGTATGCAATACTTAAAATAAATCAGCAAGCTTTCCTAAAAACATTAGTAAAAACATCGATGTTTTAATTCGATCCATGGAGCTTCTATCGATTTAATTTTTCGAAACAACGATTCCTCAAACATCGATAGTCTCATTGTGATTTACAACCCTAATTCATCAACTCTTGGTCACAATATGGTCAAATGAACACATGTCCGACGACTGGAATTTAAGTGTGCTCTGCCCAATCCACAAGAAAGGTGACACCGCCATTCGCGCCAACTACCGCGTTATCAGCCTTCTAAGCATAGGTTACAAGGTCTTTTGGAGCGTATTGTGTGAAAGACTGAAGCCCACCGTCAATGAACTCATTGGGCCTTATCAGTGTGGCTTTAGACCTGGCAAATCCACCAAAGACCCGCGAAAAAAAGGATCGACACTCACCACCTATTTTTCGACTTTAAAGCCGCTTTTGGCAACACTAAAAGAAGTTGCCTATGCGCCGCTATGTCTGAATTTGGCATTCCCTCAAAACTCATACGGCTGTGTAAAATGACGCTGAGCAATACCACCAGCTCCGTCACAATTGGTAAAGACCTCTCGAGCCATTCGCCACCAAACGGGGTTTCAGACACTCCCTTTCATGTGGCTTCTTTAATCTGATGTTGAAGAATATAATAAGAGCTGCAGAACTTAACCGCTCAGGAACAATTTACTACAAGAGCGTGCAATTGCTGGCGTACGCCGATGACATCGACATCTTCGTTATCAAAAAACCGGGAAGTCTGTTCTGCCTTTTCCAAGTTGGATAAGGAAGCAAAGCGAATGGGTCTGGTGGTAAACGAGGACAAGACGAACTATCTCCTGTCATCAAACAAACAGTCAGCACATTCGCGCTTTGGCACCAACGTCACTGTTGACAGTTACAATTTCGAGAAAGTAGAGAATTTCGTTTACTTTGGAACGAGCATTAACACCGATAATAATGTCAGCATTGAAATCTAACGCAGAATCACCCTTGCCAACAAGTGCTTTGGACTGAGTAGGCAATTCAGGAAAAAAGTCCTCTCTCGACGTACGAAAACCACGCTCTATAAGTCACTCATCATGCCCGTGCTGGTATATGGCGCTGAGGCATGAAAATGAAAACATCCGATGAGGCGGCTCTTGGAGTGTTCGAGAGAAAGATTTTGCGGAAGATTTACGGGCCTTTATGCATTGGCGACGGCGAGTACCGCAGACGATGGAACGGTGAGCTGTATGAGCTTTGCAACGACATGGTTATAATGCAGCGAATTAAAATACAGCGTCTCCACTGGCTTGGCCATGTCGTTCGAATGGACACCGACGCTCCAGCTCTGAAAGTTTTCAACTCGGAACCCGCTGGTGGTAGCAGAGGAAGAGTAAAGATCAGGTGGAGAAGGACTTGCCTTCACTTGGCGTTTCCAATTGGCGTCAGTTGGCACAGAAGAGAAACGACTGGCGTGCTTTGCTGAACTCGGCCAAAATCGCTTAGGCAGTTACAGCGCCAAATAAGAAGAAGAAGAAGGTAGCGCTAGTCATTATATGTTCTAACTGTATTTAACGGAAATCTATGTTACTATAAGAATAAAACCTAAAAAACTATAAATGGGATTAAATGGATTATTTAACAACCTGAGCACTAGAAATAAATAATGGGAAAACTACGAAAAGCATACAAGTTAACAGCAGACCACACGGTTTAAATACAATTTGTAAACAATAATTTTAATTTTATTTTTTAAGTTTTTAATTTGAATCATAAAGCAACAACCTCTGTAATTTAATATCACATATTGAACTAAAATAACAAATGCATATCGTGCAACAATGTCTTTTCCATTCCTTCTGTAAACTTTTGATTAGGAAAACAATATCGCATTTCTCACGCATTGGCATTTCATCAATCCACTGGCTGATGCGCAGCCAAAGCGTCATTGTGAAATTAGTTCTTAAGAAAACAAATGTTAGTTTATAAATAAGAGACAATTGAAATTAAGGGTTGCCTTCTGATAATTGTCCGCGAGATGCGGATTAAGTAAAGAGTCGTTTTTAGTTTTAATATAGAAAAAGGTTTTTTCTTAACAGCGGTCGTCCCTCGGCAGGCAATGGCAAACTTCCGAGTGTATTTCTGCCATTAAAAACAGCTTCTCATAAAAAAATACAATCGCCGTTCGGAGTCGGCGTAAAACTGTAGGTCCCTCCGCTTTGTGTGACAACTTCAAGGCGCACGCCACAAATCGGAGGAGAAGCTCGGCCAAACATTAACATATGTGTAAGCGCCTATCTATTATTATTATAGTGAAAAGAAAAAATCAAAGTAAAAAAGCACTATACTAAAATTATAAATTATAAATTATAATAATAAAAAGCAATGTTTACACAAAACTAAAAGAGAAGACCAGACTTAAAAAATTTTAAATGGGAAATAAGTTAGATAAACCCAAATACGAAAGACTGTATTATTGCGAATACTGTCACGGGGCTCACAAAATAGATAACTACCCATACCTAAACAGAAAACGTTAGAAAACGTAAAAAGAAGATATAAAAACTTTTTAGTAACAAAGATAGTAAAAAATAAAAATGGAAAACGGCAACGCACATTTAACCGTGGACATAAAGAGCAGAATGTACCATTACGCTAAGGCAGGAAATTGATAGGCTAAGGGCTCAGGTAGATGTTAATACCCCTAGGACTACTGACTATCAATCAGAAACCATTAATGATAACATAGTTTGCCAGGAGTCACTGGACGTTATCAAATCTTTACCTGAATTTCCTGGAAAGATCAACGCGTATGTTAGCTGGAGAGAAGCGGCTCATAACGCAATGAGCTTATACGTAAGGGGAAGTAGGAAATACCTCTCGGCCCTTACAATTTTAAGAAATAAAATCACGCATGACGCTTACGACACGCTAACGAACTATGGTACAGGTTTAAATTTTGATGCCTTAATAGCTCGTCTTGATTTCGCATATTCGTACAAACGTCCTATTCATATAATCGAGCAGGAGCTAAGTGTCCTTCGACAAGGCGCTTGTCTGTTGTCGAGTATTATATCATGGTGAACAAAAAACTGACCTTGTTAACCAATAAGACCATAATGACACATGGCACTAATATAGACATCACAAAGGAATTAAACAAAAAGAATAGAGACCATGCGTTAAGAATTTTCATTACTGGTCTGAATGGGCCATTGAGGGATATAATTTTTTCATTAAACCCGCAAGACTTACCAGACGCTTTAGCCAAGGCTCAAGAGCTAGAGTCGAATAATCAAAGGGCACGTTTTGCCCAAAATTTTTTTTTTATTATAAAATAAAAAGTGGGAATAAAAAAGTTGAAAAAAGCATGAATATTAATATTCAATGTGCGAAAAATGAAAATTTAAACCGCTTGTGACATGATAGTCTTAAGGCGCCCGCCGATGGAATTACCGGCAACATAAAACAGTGGTAGTGGTAAGCAGTGCGCACTTCCACTCCGCAACGCCTGGGTTCAAGCCCTGTTCAAAGCAACATCGCAAAAATATAGAAAAAGGTTTTTCTTAACAGCGGTCGTCCCTCGGCAGCAATGGCAAACCTCCGAGTGTATTTCTGCCATGAAAAATAGCTTCTCATAAAAATACAATCGCCGTTCGGAGTCGGCGTAAAACTGTAGGTCCGTCCGCTTTGTGTGGCAACATCAAGGCGCACGCCACAAATCAGAGGAGAAGCTCGGCCAAACACTAACATGTGTAAGCGCCAATCTATTATTATTATTATTATATAAAACAAAAAGGTGAAAAACAAAATATGAAAAAAGTTAAAAAGTGCAAAAATGCAGAATATTTAAACCCCTTGGGACAAGAAAGTCCTAAGGTGCCCGCCGTTGTTTTTACCGGCAATATACAAAATGAAGTCAAAAGGTGCAAAAATGCAGGAAATTGAAGCCCCTTGGGACAAGAAAGTCCTAAGGCGCCCGCCGAAGTTTTTACCG
>NW_023458555.1:89125095-89132351 GCF_013731165.1 Rhagoletis pomonella | reverse complement strand
GGCAATATACAAAATGAAGTTAGAAGGTGCAAAAATGCAGAAAATTTAAATCGCTTGGGACAAGAAAGTCCTAAGGCGCCCGCCGAAGTTTTTACCAGCAAAACAAACAAAGAAGTTAAAAAGTGCAAAAGTGCAGAAAATTTAAACCCCGTGGGACAAGAAAGTCCTAAGGCGCCCGCCGAAGTTTTTACCGGCAAAACAAAAAAAGTAGTTAAAAAGTGCAAAAATGCAGAAAATTTAAACCTCTTGGGATAGGAAAATCCTAAGGCCCCGCCAAAGTTGATACCGGCAATAATATTATACTAAATAAATATTTTGCTTTGGGACATGAATATCCTAAATCGCTAGTCGACGAATATTCCGGCAATATCGTAGACAATTATTCAATACTGAGTGAAAGAGGCTCAGAATTATCAGCTGAAGATTATAATTTGGATAAAAATCCTGGACATGAAAATGAGGAATTATCAGTGTTAAAAGAAAAGGTAAAAGATAAAATTGAAGAAACTCATTTTAAAATTAATACAAGCTTTGCGTTTAGAACAAACGTAACAGCAGAAATAAGAATGGAAAGTAAGGAACCTATATGGAGCGGACAATATCCATACCCCCTATCCGTGAATTCATTTTGAATAAAGAAATTAACAAGTTGTTAAATGAAGAAATCATAAGGCCTAGTAAAAGTCCTTATAATTCACCAATCTAGGTCGTACCAATAAAAGGAACAAACGATGACGGTTCACCGAAATTTAGAATGGTTATAGACTACAAAAAATTAAATGAACATACTGTTTCCGATCGTAACCCTATCCCGGATACAAACATAATTTTATCAAATTTGGGGAAAGCAAAATATTGCTCAAGTATAGACTTGGAGTCCGGCTTTCACCAAATTTTAATATCAGAAAATTACATAGAGGAAACAGCTTTTTCCATTAATAACGGAAAATACGAATTTTTACGCATGCCTTTTGGTCTAAAAAATGCTCCCAGAATTTTTCAAAGAGCAATGGACGATATACTGCGTGACCACTTAGGAAGAATATGTCACGTTTATATGGATGACATAATAATTTTTTCAGAAAATTTAGAACAACACGTGAAGGATTTAGAAATGATAATTGAAACACTAAGTAAAGCCCACATGAAAATTTCACTTGAAAAACCAAAATTTTACGGACTGAATAGAGTTTCTGGGTTATATTATAGCCCAAAATATTGTCAAAACAGATCCCCATAAAATCGAGGTGATACCGAATTACCCAAGGATCTTATCGCAAATTTGCCTTTGACGAAATATTTATCAGCAGGAAACGGTAGATTTTCAAAAAACATGTCACAAAAATAAACTATAGAAATAGATGAAAATGGTGTTTCTGCTTTTAACAAACTGAAAAGGCATTTAGCGTCAGAAATGGAGTTGACGCAGCCCGATTATTCAAAACAATTCGTGTTGACTACTGATGCATCTAACGTTGCAATAGGCGCAGTGCTTTCTCAGGAAAATAAAGCAATTACCTTTATGTCTAAAACTCTCGATAAAACGGAAAGAAATTATGCTACAAACGAAGAAGAGTTGTACGCCATTGTATGGGCGTTGAAAAACCTTCGTAACTACCTATATGGGGTAACTAATCTTGAAATTCATATGGATCATCAACGGTTAACATTTTCATTATCAACTCGTAACCCAAATTCCAAAATGAAAAGATGGCACGCGTTTATCGAAGAATTTTCTCCTAAATTTGTGTATCAGCCAGGAAAAACTAATATAGTAGCTGATGCACTATCCCACATTGAATTGAACAATTTGAGCAGCGAATTCGCCAGATTATGAATCGCACCATTCCGCACAAAGTAGCGAAAGCATTCATATCCAAGAAACTAAAAAACTCTTAAACCAGTTTAGGCAGCAAATTATATTATGTAAAAATAGGTTCACTATCCATGAACTAATCGAAACTTTTGGAAACAAAAGACACTTGATCGAATACGACACAGTGGAGAATCTACTCACAATTTTGAAAGAATATATTAGACCTAACTTGGTAACAGCAATACACTGCACAGTAGAGGATTTGCACGAAATACAGCGACCGCTGAAAAAAACATTTCAAAACAAATTTTTGTTCACCAAACTTTTTCCAATGGGTATCATCAATACAGAAGATCAATCGGGTACAATTGAACAGACATACAACAGAGCTCGTCGAAGCTCTAACGAAAATATGAAACAAATAGAAAAGCTATACTATTGGCCAGAAATGAGAAAGAAAATAAAAGAGTACGTGCAAAACTGCATAATATGCAATAAAAATAAATACGATAGGCATCCTAAAACAATCCAATATGTAAAGCTCCAATTCCAAAAGAAGAAGGCGAACAACTTCACATAGACATTTATTATGCCCAAAAGTTGAAATTCATCACGTGTGTAGACGCTTATTCTAAATTTCTAATATTAAAAAACATTGAGGATAAATCTAACATTGAGGAAAAAATTTTGAAACTGCTCCAAACTTTCCCAGATGTAAAACGAATCACATTAGATAACGAACCAAGCTTCACAACACCCCAATTCAAATCATTAATGCAGAGATTAAATATTGAAATTTATTTTTGCGATCCAAGGCACAGTACTACTAATGGACAAATAGAGAGAGTCCATTCCACTATAATCGAAATCGATAGATGCATAAAATAGGAATACAACATAGTGAGCGATGTTTTCCACAATAAAGTAAAACATGAAAATTTACCCAACATCCTCAGGCAAGCGCAGGTAAAAATGCTCACGACTCATAATAAAAATAGAACGGATAAACAGTTTTATCCAGGCCAAATGATTTACGAAAAAGTTATAGGAGAAAGAAATAAACTAAAAACTAAGTATAAAAAGCAACAAGTAAAGGAAAATCTAGGGAATAAGATAATAATTAATAATAGGAATAGAATTGTTCGTAAAGATAACATAAAATCATAATATTTTAGAATGCCATCATGCTACTTTTACTTCTTGGATTACTACTCAGTTTAACAAAAACTGACATCATAGATTACACTCGACAAATTTATATAACAGTGTTCTTTACGACAAAAATAACAACGCTAAATTTGAATTTAATAATGCAGACTGAATCAGAAATTTTAGTAATAGAAACGTTGGTAGGACAATTAAAATAAAATACTTTTAGACAAAAAAGAGGTATAAATGCATTAAGAACACCTTGGAAATGGATAGCAGGAACTCCGGACCATGACGATTTCATCAAAATGAATGACAAATTAGACGAATTAATTTCAAACAATAGTTGCGTTCGATAACAAAATTAGCCAACACCAGCCAACAATCAAAATCAAGAGAGTAAGCGAAAATTCTCTCCCAAAGAGATGAAAAAGCAAAGAAGGAAACGAACAGGCGACTGCCTTCCTCGGGGATGAATATGCTAGGCATGAAATTATTGGTACACACGCCTTCCAAGCACGCAGGGTTGCTTTTAAGAAACAAAAAATAATTAACTCCAAATAGTTTCAAAAAGTATAGTGTAAAACGAAATTTATTGAATAATTCCACATAAAATGGTATACATAAATGACGCATTTTCTAAACGATTTAAATTAAACGCATTTGCGAATTGACAGAAAAGTACTACGGATTGTAAATTTTTGTTAACTATGAGGTGAATGAAAATTTGCAACCCGGCCTGATGGTTTGATTTTATTACTAAGGCGTCTAATAAATTCATGGCTTTTAGTTCTAGAAGAATAAATGTCAGTAAAGACAAGTCTTTTTTGTATAATTTCTGATTTTAATTGCTCAACGTCTTTTGAACTAGAGCAACTGTCAAAAATTTCCAACAGTAAAAAGTCACGAATTGGCACAGCAGAAATGTAAAATTTTCTCGCCATAATAAAAAGTTTTTTCAACAGGGAACTTTTCTACTAATTGACATGAAATTACTATATCAACGCTCGGAGCGCTGCCACTGAGGGCATTTGCCAACTGATTAAAAAGAGAAAATTTGGAAAGACCAAACAAAAATTTTGAGATTTCTCGTTGTGAATACGAATGCCATAGTTTTTACCTAGATCGTGGGACTATGCAAAATTTTGACAGCTTGTAAATATGTATACACATAAAGTTGTTGGCGGTAATAAGGAGTCAAAATTAAAATGGAGAAAAGAACAAAAAGCGTAGGTTAGTTGTCAGTTATAAAATAAATCCAATTTATTTGCGAATATTTGTTTATTCTTTTTATTGAAAGGCAACCACTCGGAAAAGCTTGTGTTAATTATATTGATAACAGAACCTGGCAGCTCGCACGTTGTCTAAATTCTCAAGTAACATAAAGTATAAATTTTAACAATACACAAAAATAGAGCTTTCGCACGAGCGTTTGTTGGTTTTTCAACACCATTTATAATTTTCTTTTAATAAAATCACGATTTGACAAATACTTAAATTTATTTATATAATAATAATACAGCACACAACCCTGAAATCTAAGAAAAAGTCTGAGGAAGGCCATTAAATAGCAGCACACAACCCCGTGCCTTCCTCAGAAGTGAATATAACTACAACAACAACGACTACTACAACAACAACCCAAAGAGGTTGGTTACTGTCTATACTGTGGCCAAAAAGCATATAAATACCAAAACTCGGAAAATGCAATTTTGTTTGTTTACAGAAATTGCAACCATATGTTTTGTGATCATATGTTTTCGTGTTGGATAATTTTTGCTGACTAAAATTTTGCCAGTACAAAATGAACGCTTCTCTTGTATTAAAATGAACGCTTGCTCTCACAATTTTTGTGTGTTGGATATTTTTTTGTCGTTATCGAACGCCATCCAGTAAAAATTTGGAAAAACTATTACAAATTTTTGACCTGTCGAACGCACCTAATAACAAGCAGTTTACAACAAACTCAGAAATTTTTAAAATTATCACACAACTGACTGATACAGTGCAAAAGGTGACACATTTGCTAGAAATATAGAGAAGAAACGAAATCAGTTTATTTTGCATGAACTTCAAAACATGATAAATACAATAACTTTTGGAAAATTAGGAATTTAAAACCCAACTATTTTACATTTGACGAACTAAAAAATATCACTTATTATCAACATGGAACTATGACAGTTACGGTTAATGGACATTTCAGAGTTTATAATTATACAAAAGAATGACATAATTGTACTTTACATTAAATACACAAAAATAGAATTAACTTGTAAGTTTTATGAAGTAAGGGCTATAGCTCAACTAGATGGTAAGCTTCTAATCAACAGAAATGTAACAAATTCTAAAAGCAAATTTTATAATATTTATAATTGTAAAACTGAAACACATATTGTAAATTAGTAAAAGAAAAATCATGTTTGTCAGAAATTTTAAATAAAAATCAAGGAAAATGTAAAAAATTAAAGAACGGAACAATAAAATTGAAATAGTGAAACAAGGGGCAATACTAATTTCAGGAAAAAATAATGTCGAAAACCTAACACTAGAAGGAACATATTTAATTACTTTTGAAAATCAAACTGGGATAAATAATATCACATATGAAAACACTGAGTCTAAAATTTGGAACTATTTGAAATATAACTATGTAAACAACTTTGAAATATTGGAATATATAGAATCAAGTAACAAGCTGTTAAAACTAGAAAACATAAATATTTTAGGTGAAAAAATATACGCTTTAAAACCAATTCATTCATTTGGTATATTATCTGTCTGATGAAGAGATGTGGTGATCTCCGAAATAGCTGCTAAGACTTCGACCGCTTAGACTTTGTTGCTTTTTCAATTTTTCCTTATAAACAATCGTGGTACAAAGCTCAATAAAAATATTAAAAAAATAAAATGTCAATAAGCTACAATAACATTGACAAATACATAATTTAATTTTTGTTTTATACAATGGCACACTTTACTACTTTTTCCTTCAACAGTAGACTAACGATTGGTTTTTGGTAACGGTTTGGCAACCGATCGTGCCCCGGCACTTCAACCAGACGATATCTTCTTTATTTTTCACTCAGCATACATTCACACGTATTCACGCATACATACGTACATATCTGACTTACACAACACCCACAAACACGCATACGTATTCGCGCTACAATTCGCTTTCACTCATGTTGCGCTTCAATATTGGGGAACATGTTTGCGTTAGTGACAGATACGCTGATGGAGTGGAAGGATAATTAAGCCGGATTATGTTTTCAATCACAGGCTGTGGTTACAGGCTCGCATCCGCCGATATTACTTGTAACATGGAGTGTGTGCGTAAAAAATTCAAAACGCAGCCTGAGTATTTTATTTGCATATTATGCCCCACGACCCAATGCCGGGCTTCCTATTCTTATCCTTTTGCCTTCGCCTGTGTATGTCTCACGCACAAGTCTTTGGAGCGGTGTTACAGCTACACATGTATCTACATGAGGGTGAAAAAGTAAAGTCGGAATTTTTATGCTTTTTCCCCCTAGGATTGTTCTATACCAAAAAAAATATATCCCTTTTTTTTATTTTGAAATCAAAAAATATTTAGAGGTCGCTCAAAGCGCCTGTTTAGGCCTTAAGCCTAAATATTTCAAAAAGCTGGTGCTCCGCCTTAATGTCTGTTTTTCTTATACACTCAAATACGTATGTGTGTACGTATTAACGGGAAGACTTGGGCCATTAGCAAGTCCTTCCCGCCGGACAACGAACTTTCGTTAACTTTTCCCTTCTATATCGGTGTTTGTCCGGGAGTCTGCAACTAAAGCGATTTAATTTAATCTGTCACTTCTCGTGTGAGTCTACATGGAGCTACCAGCGTTAGCGATATTCAAGTATTAAGGTAATATACTCAATTTATTTATTTATTTATTTATTTATTACGATCTTGGAGATCTAGATAATTTAATAAGGTACAAAGTATTTTTAATGTTTACATATTTGTTTCGATTCTTTAAATTTCTTCGACTTCAATTATCTAATAATCTATAAAATTATTTACTAAAAATTTTTAACTACTTGATAGGTAGCGCTTTACAGTAGCTGTATAATAATTTTTTAAATTTTTTGGTATTATTGCAGTTTTTAATATCAATTGGCAGATCATTATATTCTCTAATTCCATCGTAGTATATACTTTTTTTATCGAATTCGGATCTCACTACCGGCAAGTAAAAGTTGTTATTGTGTCTTGTTTGATAGCTATGGACCTCTCTATTTAGTCTGACACGTTCACTTAGGT
>NW_023458555.1:89118983-89124995 GCF_013731165.1 Rhagoletis pomonella | reverse complement strand
TCGTTTTAATGATCTCGTATGTTTATATAATATTAAAAGGACCATGGTCTTGGTCACGCCGATTTGGTCAGTTTTCAAGATCGTGGTGAATGAAGTCAAACATGTATTGTCAAAGATTAGGAATCATTTGATAAGTTAATAGTAGTTTCCAGCATATAAGTATTTGCACACATTAACATAATACAATTAGGGTAAGTCCATTTATGCAGTATTGCAAAATGGTGCGGAATGGTTTCATTAGTCACCGAAGAAGCACATTTTTCTAAATTTGCCGTTATATGAAAGTAGGGGACGTGCATTAAGTGTTAAGATATACATAAATATTTTAGTTAAAAAATAAATGTAATAGTCTTTAACATATCCTGGGAGATCCTTATGCAACTAAAGCGATTTAATTTAATCTGTCACTTCTCGTTTGAGTCTACATGGAGCTACCAGCGTCAGCGATATTCAAGTATTAAGGTAATATACTCAATTGTATAAAAATAAAATTTTACCAAATATATGACTTAATTAACTATTCTTAAACCACGGCCTTATATTTTTCTTTTATTTCCTTTAAATAAAAACCTCAGTGCATCCGAGCACCTCCGGAAGCACATGCATTTTGACATGGTCCCATCGAAGGCGAGCGATATATGACCAACGACCTGCATATTGATATTAATTACAGTCCACAACCACAGCGTACACAGGGAATTATTGTCCAGAAATCACTTTTGCCACAACGTTTTCCGCAACAGCAATCGGTCAAGCCACAGAGATCTAGCAACAACTCAACCACACTCAGCTTACTTGCCACAACACCTGCTACATTTGCCAGAACACCAGCGAGCGTACTACACTACAACCACCAAACACCAATCACTTTTAATTCAAGGTACGTGGTTATAATTTCAATTGCACTTGTTAGAAAATTGCCCTAAAAACGTTTTAAATTCAATGCGCGTGCGCAAACGAGAATCTCGCGAGTATTTAAATTAAAAATATACAATTGGAGCATTTAAATTTGAAACCACACTGTCGTTAATTGAGGTTAGTCTGTCCATCCGCAAGTGACCACAATTAGGTGTTCTTGCAACATTAACATATACACACACATTGTCACACAGTACTCGTTGGTTTGCTACACATTTGTTAGAGTCTCGGTTCAAATTGCGTCCGCGATCGGTAACCAAAAATAAGTGCACCTTGCGTCCACTCGTATATATATACTCGCAACAGTGATCCGTATGACATAATATTGTTAGTGAAGAATCTCGATTTGGTTTAAATTCACAGTCCATAATTCATAATCTTCGTTTTTCTGATCGTTTTTTCATTGTCCCTCTTAGTTGGGTTACATTCTTTTGTATATTTGCGAACACTGTCACTGTTTCGAGGATACATAACCTCTAAATTTTGTTATTTGCATTGAACCAATTGTAGATTTTCACTAAATCACTACACATAAGCGATTCAACTCCGTAACATATTGCATATTTTGTATATTAAAATTTGTTGCGTACGTTGGACACATCACGATTTTACCACGTTTATTATTAACACCTTGCACAGCTTATCAAAGCGCGGAGATATTAGTCTGCACAGTTGGGTGTCGAGTCGTTAGTAAACAATAATTATAAAAGAAAAAGGTTTAAATTTTAATAAAGTGTCGAATATATTTCGCAATACAAACTATTTTAAATTTTATTGATTGTGTTGGTTCTTTTCTGGCGAATAAAAGCGATATCAATTATTCGCTTAAGTGGCAACTTTACGATTATGCTTGAAACCTCGAGGGATTTCCCAAATATCCTTCGAATCGTATATCTGGATTGTTAAATGAATGCTAACGATGACCAAATTGCAGTACAATTAACTTTATTGTACAACAAACAATTTACAATACTCGTTAATACACTAAAAATGATGTACAATACTTGTTAAAGCAATAATAACACTTTACTAAACTTGTTAACACAATTAAACTCATTGCTTGCTTATTCGCAACTCACTTCTCTGCTCACTTTACTTGTAGCTTGCTGACTTGTAACTAACTCACTTCGCTGTGGCGGCGCCCTTATATACCTGCGCTCGCACTTATGGCAACTGAACGGTGAAGCCTTTCTTCGGCTGCGGCATGTGCAACAGCACCAAATCGCCTTCCTGTAGCTCCTCTCGGCTCGATGCGTTACTGGACATTGCTTCCAGCTTATCTCCGGTGGTGCACCATCTCACATGGTCGTGCTTCTGCCGGCCACTGGTGGTGACCAGACCATGTCTCCTCTCGTGGGCACCCTTTTCGCCAGATCTATGCCGCATCTTCTATCCATGACACCCAGGCTCCTGCCTTCGTGCCTTTAGCACATCTTGGAAAATCCGGTTCCCCACGCGGAAATTTGCCCAGTGTTTCCGCATCTCGCTTTTTCGCCGACGTCAACCTCATTGACCGGACATGTATAACCTCATCCTTGACTTCCAGCTTAACTGCTCGCCTTTTCCGACCACCTTTTTCGGGACACTTCAAAGCGCACCTATTGCTTCCAAGCCGCTTCCATTTACGGCCACCGGCGTATCACCATTGAAACGTGGTTTAGCGGCTTTCCTCCTGCCGGAAACACTGCCTGGGTTGCCATCACAACTTCTTTGTTGCGACCTCTTCTTCACTAAGCTGCCGGAACCGTTACGCTTTTCCTGTATCGGTGAACCACTTCCTTCTCCACACGAAACCATGTCGTCTCCATCACAGTCAACCTCTGCCCAACTAATGGTGTTCTTACACGATATGTATTTGCATATGTACATGCCACTTTTTACATATTGAAATATCAACATATCGTATAAAGGCAAATTAGATTTGTCTCTGTACAAAGAAGATGCACGTACATACTACAAATACAAATACAAGTACAAATAGAAATGTTTATATTTCATCTGACACACAGATAGAATCATCTGAGTTTAGTTTATTTCGTTTTCAAAGAACGTATTTTTAAATAGTTAAATATAGACTTTGAATTTGACAGACATACGCAAATACATATGTATTGAAAAACTCACATTTACAGATGCAAATACATGTCGTGTAAGAACACCTTAACCACTTCCGTTTCTGGTGGAATTTTCGACACTTCCTCTAAGACTAACCGTCTGCTGCAGCACTGGCTGTCGTAACCAACCCTAAGTGGCACTTTCCTGTGACGATCTGTCAGGATCATTCTCTGGGGGTCAATCTTCATGCCTTGGCCAAGTAAGCCGATGATGACTTCATCCACAATGTCTGCCACTATAAACTTAGTGTTCGAGGCCACACCGTCGATTATTACCTCGCATGGTACTTCTCCTAACACTTGGGTGCATTCACCAGTTGCAGTATGCAGCTTTGCTCCAGGTAGTGGCTTCACATAAAAAGTGGCCAAATCCGGTCGAATAATGGAACGTGTCGTTCCAGTATCCACTGTGAGTATTCTCTTCTGCCCATTCACACATCCACCAACAGCTGCATGCTTTCCGGCCAATTTGTGAGACGGAGATTATGGGGCATTCAATTGCGGGAGCCAGCGCGCGCCCTTGCTGCTGGATCGTTTTAGTTTAACGACTGATTAGAGTTGGATTCGTCTCCTTCAGTCCTGCGTTTGCCTCCTGCTGAATTGTTGAGCGCACTGGAACTTGCGCTGCAATCGCGGTCGAAGTGGCCTGGCTTTCCACATTTAAAACATTTGCCAGAGCCATGCTTTTTCTCACCCATCAGTTGGATTAGCTTCTTCAGCATTTCCTTTGTCTCGTCCGGTGTCTCCACTTCCACGCGATGTGCTTTGTAGGCTGATCTACTTAGGAGCGCCGCCGTTTCACGCGTCTGAGCATACGAGACAGTTTCAGCAAATGTTGACTTGGGATTCGCGTACGTCTCTCGCTTGGTACGTCTCACCAGATGCATCTCCAATTGCCAAATGAGCCAACTTTTCAATCTTGGAGGCGAATTCCTGTAGAGTCTTGTTGGATATCTGGCCGCGATTCTCCAGCTCCATCTGGTAAATCTGTCTCCTGTGCTCGCTACCATAACGTCTTTCCGCTCCACCCATTAACGCATCCTAACTGTTCCTTTCACAATCAGGAATAGTCTGCGAGATTTCCGCTGCAGGTCCTTTTAATGCAACGAACAGTGCAGCGGATTTATCCTCCATGCTCCAGTGATTTGCTGTAGCTGTCTTCTCAAACTGGAGCTTAAAGACCTGGAAAGGAATAGTGCCATCAAAGGATGAAGTCTTTACCTTGGGAGCGTTCGTCCAATTAGCTGGACGATTCAACTGCAAACCCGGGAGACGATCTTCAAGCTCATCCACCTTAGCTTCGACTTTGTCCTGTTTTTCTTTAATAAGCGCTTCGATTTTATCTTCTCGTTCCTCGATTTTATCCTTTCTCTCTCTGAGTTCCGAGTTATTTTTGAATAAATTGTCTTGTGGCTGAGTACTCTTTTCATCTAGCTGCGATGATATGCGTGCGTCCTTCACTTGCAGCTGGGATGAAATCTGTGATGACATGTGTGACATGGCAGATAATAACGTGTTCATGTCCATAGCTGTTGATGAACTTGGAGACTTTTGCTGTTCTTCAACCTTCCCGGATGTCTGCTGCACTTCCTTCGACGAACAAGCGGCCTCATCATTCTGTCCATCCTTTGCGGATGCATCGTCGAGTTTACCCTGGAAGTCGTATTTGTCCACGTCGATGCCTTCTGCTTCCATAGCCTCTAGCAGCCGTGATAGTAACTCCACTTTTCTTCCGGAAGTTGCTAAATTTCGCTTCTCCAACTCCTGTTTGAGTTCCTCAAACTTTAAGTCCTGATTTTTTGCCATTTTCAAAAGTTTATCCTTCGGGATTGATTTAATAATCCCACTTCTGACACCAACTGTTACGATTATCCTTGAAACCTCGAGGGATTTCCCAAATTATCTTCGGTTCGTATCTCTGGATTATTAAATAAATGCTAACGATGACCAAGTTGTAGTACAATTAACTTTATTGTACAACAAACAATTTACAATTCTCGCTAATACACTAAAACGCTGCACAATACTTGTTAAAGCAATAATAACACTTTACTAAACTTGTTAACACAATTAAACTCATTGCTTGCTTATTCGCAACTCACTTCTCTGCTCACTTTACTTGTAGCTTGCTGACTTGTAATTAACTCACTTCGCTATGGCGGCGCCCTTATATACCTGCGCTCGCACTTATGGCAACTCTAGAACGTTCTGAAGTTTATCGCTCATTCTCTATCTCTCGCTGTTCGCAGTGTTCATCCAACTTGACTTTTCTCTTTGTGGAACATTCTACGTCATTCCTCGAACATTCTGCCTATTTCTCGTTGTTCGCTTCGCGTTGCCGCAGTATTCGCCACAATACAACCTATAATCTTCGATAAGATTACGCGTGTAACATCATATAATTCTATCTGCGAATTTAATTAATACTTCGTTCAGGGTAAATACCTTTAACAATGAAATTGTATATTCTTTTGGCAGAAGCTGTAACAGAGTTCGAATCTCATTACAAAGGCATACCCGCAGCAGAACAAAACAAACATGGTCTTGCTATTCAGCTAGACGAATTAAAAGCTTTGTGGGGAAAAACCAAGTCAGCTTACGATAAGCTTATCAATGAGGGATTATCTAATGATGATGCAGAGGCCATAAAAAAGAAGAATAAGATTTCCTTTCAAAGCTATGTCAGGTGCATGTCTGCTATTGTTTCTCAGGTTGAAATACTAACCAAAGCGAACAAAGATGTAGAGGATCAGTCCGTCCGGGAACACAATATCCACCTGCCACCGTGCGATACAGATGTGTTCAAGGGCGACTATTTTTCATGGCCATCTTTCCGAGATATGTTCACGACCATCTACATCTTGAACAAGCGCCCCACCCGAGTTGAGAAACTAGTTCACCTCAATAATAAAACCCAAGGGGAGGCAACAGACATAGTGCGAAAGTGCCCACTTACCCATGAAGGCTTTTCGACAGCCTG
>NW_023458555.1:89108250-89118883 GCF_013731165.1 Rhagoletis pomonella | reverse complement strand
TGATCTCGTATGTTTATATAATATTAAAAGGACCATGGACTTGGTCACGCCGATTTGGTCAGGTTTCAAGATCGTGGTGAATGAAGTCAAACATGTATTGTCAAAGATTAGGAATCATTTGATAAGTTAATAGTAGTTTCCAGCATATAAGTATTTGCACCCATTAACATAATACAATTAGGGTAAGTCCATTTATGCAGTATTGCAAAATGGTGCGGAATGGTTTCATTAGTCACCGAAGAAGTACATTTTTCGCGGTTTCTAAATTTGGCGTCATATAAAAGTAGGGGACGTGCATTAAGTGTTAAGATATACATAAATATTTTAGTTAAAAAATAAATGTAATAGTCTTTAACATATCCTGGGAGATCCTTATGAGGACCCTCCAATTGGACGATATTGCTTTGCATTCAGCTTGAACGAAAAAACACACTTACTTTTCTGTAATCCGGTTCTTTCATTTAAAAGTTATTTATGTATACAATTGAAGAGAAATAAAAAAAAAACTGGAGATCCACTTAAGTTTTTCGATATAACTTTAGTAAATGTTATTCGTAAATGTTATGTAATAATTACCAAATTGAAGGCGAGCCTTACTGTTACTGATTTATGATAATAATATGACGAAAATCGTTCAGATTATAAACAAATTATTTTAAAATAAAAAAAAAATTTGAACAAAATTTTTTGTAATTTTCCTATACATATTTGCAATTTTTATGTTGTATCCATAAACTTAAGTGAACTAATTAGTGTTTCTAGAAGTTGTGCCTGTTCAGTGTTTCCATACACATTTGCATAAAAAAATTGTTCCACGATGATGGAAAATAATGGCTTTTCTATTCGAGCTACCGAAATCGTTTCAAAATTTGCAAAAATTCGCAAACTATAGCTAATATTAAAAAAGATTAGAATATTTGGAAACAGCGACATAAATGCACGCCAGCAATATTAATGCTGTTCTTTACATCTTTTGTCTATAGGCCAGTGGAATTATCAAGAGAACAATTAAAATTTTATTGAAAACAGACAACTTTGAGATTAACGATAAACTAAAGGGCTGCGAGAGATGATATTTGACGTATTCTTTTGAGTTAACGGATTCATTATCTAATAATATGCACCAAACCTTTTTGCTGAATCCAGAATTTTGAACAAGAATTGGTCTTATTCGACTAGTGTGCTGTGGATCACTTGGCGGTCGATGCGCGGGCTCTTACAATTAAAATAAAAGACTAATATTTTGCAGGCTTGTTGTTGACTTCATGATACAATATATTTTCATTATTACCATGGAATTTGAGAAAAATTAGATTTTCGACCCGCCCTACTGTACATACTGTGTCAAGATGCACAAACCCATTTAATTGTAGCAAGTGCGACTCGCTACACAACACGCTCCTTCATATTGAGACAGCTCAAACAAAGGCAACGACACTTTGGACCTCTTCAGATTCTGAGACTAATTCTGCGTCAACATCCAATCAGGCCCAAGCCAAACGAAATTCAACAAAATCAAACAAGCATACAAGCAAAAACGTGAAGTCCTGCTATGCGAATACAAACACAGGTGTGTTATTAGGGACAGCACGTGTCAACATATATCTCAATGGTACGAACTATTCCGCTAGAGCACTTATTGATTCTGGTTCAGAGTGTTCTTTCATTACTGAAAGACTAAAACGCAGAATTTACCTGCCGTCAAGGCGTATGCATGCCTAAGTTTCGGGCATCACTAATACAACTACGGCGCAGGTTAAAAAAGCGTGCAACATCAAATTGTCGTCTCCTGTTGACCCATTGTTCCGCTTAAATACCTCAGTGCTCATGCTAGCACAACTGACTGGAAATCTTCCTACTTGCCACATTAGTGCAGTGACTAAGCAAGCATTTCCAGATCCGATTAAAGCGGATAAACGATTTTTCGTCAACGAACCCGTAGACCTTGTTCTGGGTGGCGGCATATATCCACAAATTATTCTGAGCGGGCTAAAGAAGAACATATTAAACACACTTCTGGCCCAAGAAACAGTATTTGGCTGGATAATAACAAGGCGAACTGATACCACGAATCCAGGAATGAATATCGTCTCCTACTATAGCGAAGTTAGTCTGGACAAGCAACTGAGTGCCTTTTGGGAGCTAGAGGAGATTCCAAAGAACAAAAGCCCTAATGAAGACGACAAGTACTACGAGGAGCTGTATCAGAAGACAACCACACGAAATATTGAAGGAAAATACATCGTGTCACTATCATTTAGACAAGATTTTCCAGGAAATATTTCCCTAGACCCATCCTTTAAAAGGGCATGTTCTCAATTTTACCGGAATGAGACACGGCTGGCCAAGGATCCCGTTCTGCAAAAGGAATACAATAGGGTTCTAGCGGAATATGAAACGCTTGGGTATGTGTCGAAAATAACAAATCCCATACCCGCAGACTCGTCTGATAATTGTTTTCTGCCGCACCAACGAAAGTACGCGTGGTGTTCAATGCCTCACGCCAAACGGCGAATGGCAACAGCCTAAATGACGTACTTTTTCCAGGACTAGTACTTCAGGCGGATCTTCCGATATTAATACTCCGTTAGAAACTATACAGATATGAGTTCAACAGTGACATCGAGATAATTTATAGTACATATCAACCATACTAAGTATCAGAGGAAAATTTTTCGCACTAACCCGAATGACCCGATCAGTCTGTACGAATTAAAGACTGTCACGTTCGGTATCAATTGTGCTCCTTATCTGGCTGTAAGGACACTTTTACAATTAGCTGACGATGTGCAAAGCTCTAATCCAATAGCATCTAACATACTGCGAAAATGCATGTATGTCGACTATGTATTATTTGGTGGACACACTATAGATTCAGCAATAAAAGCCAGAGATGAGATATCGGAAATGTTGCAATCAGCCGGTTTTCCACTTCGAAAGTGGACAGCCAATAACAGGAAAAAAATACTGAATGGCATACCGAAAACAGATCTACTTAGTGAAGATTTTTTGGCATTTGAAGATACCAGCGCTGTCAATGCTCCTGAAATAAGATGGAATGCCCATACAGATCTTTTCTATTTTATAGCAAGGCCATTGGAGAAAAGTGATACTGTTAGGAAAAGAGCGATACTATCTGCCATTGCTAAGCTCTTCGATCCGCTGGGGTGGCTTGCGCCTATCATAGTTGTAGCCAAAATCCTTATGCAAAATATTTGGCTGGGAGGCACAGATTGGGATGAGACTGTGTCTTCGACCACTCTAAAACGATGACAGAATTTTACCCAACATTACCACGAAATTGATAATATTCGTATACCGCGATGGGTATATTTTTCTCCAACGGATGACATACAAATAGACGGATTCTGTGACGCGTCGGAGAAAGCATATGCCGCCTCTGTGTATATGCGTGTCAAAAGAGATAGCAAAGTTTTTATTAACCTGCTTTTGGCAAAAACTAGAGTTGCTCCTGTTAAAACCATATCGCTACCACGACTGGAACTTTGCGGAGCGGTACTACTGGCGGAAGTAGTTGATTCGATAATCAACAATCTCAATTTAGGGCATATCAACATACATCTGTGGACCGATTCTAAAATCGTTCTCGCTAGGGCTCGCAAGCCTCCGGGTTCATGGTCATTGTAGAGAAGGTCGGAAACAAGAATTGCCAGCATGTGGATTCGGCATCTAATCCAGCAGACTTAGCGAGCAGAGGACTTCCAGCATATGAATTGGTCAACAATTCGTTGTGGTGGCAGAGACCTTATTGGTTACAAGAAGATAACCCTAAATGGACCACACAGGAAACAGACTACAGCACAGTAGTTGAGGAAAAAAGAACGCACGTTTACACAACAAAAGTAAATTATACCGATATTCTTGACCGTTTTTTCAGATTTTCCGAGAGCTTTGAGAGTTTTATCATATGTTATGAGCAGGGAACGGAGTTTTAGGACCTAAAAACCTATAAAAAAATAGCGAAAAAGGCACTAGGTATTGCAAAAAAGGCAAAACAAAATAGCAAAAATGGCTGGAAAAGGCACTAGGTATTGCAAAAAAAGCAAAACAAGGCACTAAAAAAAGACAGAAAATACAAACAACAATCAAAAAATACATTTATTTTAGAAATGTTTATGTTACAAGTAAAAAGAGAAAAACTATGAACTAGTTTCATTATATGAAAAATTTGTACTTTGAATCTTTGACTTTTTTATCCTTTCGAGTTTCTAACTAATAAAACTTTAATCTGTATAGTTGTACTAACATTGAACCACGAGATGCATTTTGAAATTTTCTGGCAGCATTTTCATTCGATTTTCGCGAAGAAAAGCCCTGAACGTACTAAATGTGCGCTCGACGTAAGTTGATACGAGTGGAGCCCAATTTAAATATGAAACGATTGAAACGTTCATATTATCAGGAATAAGGGCGTTTTCCACGCCCTTTACAATTTTATCCACACCCCTTATTGTCTCCAAGCCTACGTTAGCTGAGAAAACGGCTTTGAATTTTTCCAACACCAATGTGGCAAGAAGTCCCTGCGCTTCTATAAGCCGCATGGGCATGTGTATATTTTTTAATCTTAAAAAAAAATTTAAATGCCATAATCGCTTTTTTAAAGGCAGAAAAAGCAAAAAAGGCAAATATCTTAAAAAAGGCAAAAAGGCAACATCAAATGTGTATATATGGAATCAGGGAAAGCTAAATCGTGGACATTCTTTATCGAATATACTCTATCTCTTTAGCAGAAAAAAAGGCAATTTCCATAAAATCCGTTCCCTGGTTATGAGATTCTATCAAAGAACACATCGAAATACGAAAAATCCATTTCAAGAAAAGTCACGCTTTATTTCATTCATTTCATTATTAAGTGTTGCACTTTTTACTTATCATAACAAACTTATCAACTTATCAAAAAATTATTAACTGACAAGTTTTTTGGATAAGTCGATTTGATAACCATTGCACAGCCAATTTCTTTTGCTTTTCAAATAGAGAACTTTTCCAATAGTGTGCTTAGCTAAAATTACTACCGTTTCGGAATGGAAAACGAAACCTTAGCAAACTCATGTGCGATTTGATAAACATTTTCAATTTATCTTTTTTTCTTACTATTACTACGTTTATACGTAAGCTATTTCCAAATAAAAATAATTCGCAAATACCTAACTTACTGTTTATTCGATGGGGAAACATTCTTTTTTAATATTGCCTGATTATAAAAAAGCAATAATATGACCATCGAAAAAGAAAATAAAGTTGAAAATGGCAACGTCTTTATTATAAAAAGGCAATAAGATGACCATCGAAAAAGAAAATAAGCCTAAGAATGGCGGCGTCTTGCGCTTATTTGCAAATAGTACCACTAATAAATACTTATTTGCGTGATTTAGTTATTTGCAAATAAAAAGTTAACTCAGCGTCTATACGGCAAAGTTTACCATTTTGCAAATTGTTATTTGCAAATAATACGTGCGTATATACGTAGTATATGTCGCACGCTCAAAGCAAAGCCAATAAATTGGCTGCCTTGAAAATTATTAAGGAAAGAGGTAAGTCCGGCTTGGCTATCATATGTATGTTTATATAAATAACTATATTTTTCTCCAAAATAATTCAGTAGCAAAAAACCAAAAATCACATTGCATTAATTGAATGATTTCCGTACCGGTTAACAAATTGGTACTCAGTAGCCTAGAGGTGTCAAACTATCGATGGTACTATTGATAGTATCGATAGTTTTATTTTTTTTGCCCCTATCGATGACTAGCGATAGTTTTTCTCAAAAAAGGTTAAACTATCGATAGTACTAGTTGACTATCGATAGGCGAAAACCTCTAGCACAGCCGATTTTATTTATAATGTCTCCATGTAGCTGCGCGTTAGTTTTTTAAGTTTGTCATTTTTTTGTTATAAGTGATACTTTCATTGTGGTTCCTCCTTTGAGGCCGTTTTCTCAAGCAACCTTTAATTGAAAAGCTCCCTTTATATTTTAACGTTGCTTCTAACCATAAGGCTATGTCTGAAGTAAAGCATTTCTATTATCGGTGTTTGTATGTTTCTTGTCTGTAAACAAATCAAAAAATTATATTACGAAATTTAAACAAAATATATCTATTTGAAAATTTTTGTTTTTGATAGACTTTTTTATGCTGATTACGAGTCCGTAAGCATAAAGTTTCCATCAGCTCCATATTTTGAGAAAAACGAGGTCAAAGTATCAAAATATCGCGTTTTTTGCAATATTTTAGAAGGTCTAGCACAAAAAACAAAAGGTGATAGGACCTTTGTCTGGGTCTTAAGTTAAAGCTATAACTCTCGGCTACTATCCCCTTACCTTGACCTGGTGGTCACTAAAAGTCATTTATTGAACAATATAAAAATACTGGATTAAATACTGTGCTATTGAAAAAAATAAAGAAGTTTTGCCAAAATCAGTTTTTGCTGTTAAATAAGTGACCTTTGGGTTAATGTTCAGGGATGGTATTTTGGGCGATTTTAGTCGAAAGTTCAAGCCTTAATTTCAGCCCTCTATCCCCTTTTGTTTAATTGCGGTGGGTACTCAAACTTCGCACAAAATCAGGTTTTGCTGTTCAATAAATGGCTATAAGTGACCATCAGGTCAAGGTGTAGGGATGGTATTTTCAGGGATAGTAGTCAAGACTTCTAGCTTTAATTTAAGCCTAATTCAGCGTTTTGTTTCTTTGCTAGAGCTTCTAAAATATTGCCAAAAAAACCCGATTTTTTGAGATTTTGACCTCGTTTTTCACAAAATATGGAGCTGATAGAAACCTTATGCTCATGGATTCGTAATCAGCACTGACAAGTCAATCAAACACAACTGTAACATTTGCCGCAACAAATTTTTCCCCATTTTTTTTTGCGATGTGTTATAGATCATAAGAAGAAGCTATCTTTACTAGGCTCATAATTTTATTTTTAATTGTAAGCTTCAGTAATAGATATGTAAATAAATAAATAAAATTCGATAATAAAATCCTTTACTTAGACAGAACTATACATGTTAAAGCAATATTTGTTGGGTTCGCTTACGCTAATTGTTAAGTTGTAATATGTATATCATAAACATAAAGGTTAACGCAATAGTGTTTACAAGGGTTAACTTTGCGACTCTAAACAAGAGTTAATACCAGTTGTTATTTGACATTTTGACTATTCTTTCTCTTCCTTTTTCGTTTTTGCTTTGATTATAACTAGCTATTTTGAGTACTTGTATTTTCGCTCGCTCAAGTTCTGGTTGGGTTTTTACGGCCGCTTTAATTTTTTTCGCTTCGATCTCCCGCTTTTTATACGCGTTTAACCGCCTTAAATAATTCTGCATAAATACCTATGTATTAAACCTATAAAGTTAAGTTAATCCTAAATAAGGGAAACTGAATTCCGAAGAAACCGCTCTTTTACTTAATCCGCATTGGGCGCTTAGTTTTGGTGCAACTATATATACGCAAGGAATCCGCCGCAACATTTACTGGTCCTTCGCACCGGATAGCTGATACTGCTCGTAATATATGTACATTACACAAATACGTTTGTTCATAAGCAAGTGCATAGTATAGAAAAAATCTACATTTTTTTTTACAAAATCAGGCGTACGTCGCCTTCTCTGTACAAACATTCGCTTTACTCGCATTCAAAACGTGGTGCTATTTTGCTAAAGGTGACCTTTCATGGACATTGAAGGACATGCGAGCGTCTTTGATTTGGCCTCTGCAAACAATTCGCAAAACCAATCTTGACCTACGAAACACAAGGGAAAAGAAAAGCAGCAATGTCAAATTCGGAGAAGTCACGCGATTCTGCGCTTAAGGAAATTAAGCGGTACATGGCAAAGAGCATCGCTGATGCGTTTACGATGAATGCTGAATCCGTGACAAGTTATCTGCAGCTGTTGAATGAACAATGGACCCAATTCAGCGCAGCTCAAGATGCATTGGAAAATTCCTATGGAGCCGACAACACGGATTTGGAGGAAAACGTACGAATTCAAGCCGAAACTTGGTACTCTACTGCTTTGCCGAATTTCAACCGGGTACAAAAGTTTCGTACACAACGTCCAAATCAGCCTGCAACCATACCAACAACCATAACTGCCTCTATACATTTACCGAAGATGGAGCTACCATCATTTTCGGGCGATTCCACCAAGTGGTTAGGTTTTTATGACGCGTTCTGCTCGCTGGTTAACACAAGCGCCGCATTGTCGGATGGACAAAAAATGCATTACTTTCGCAGCTGTTTAAAGGGTGATGCATTAAAGATCATTAGCGGCTTCAAGATCAGCGATGCTAACTACAAGGAGGCATGGGATCTGTTGAAGTCTCGCTTCAAAATCATGCGAGTCATTGTTGAGGCGCACTTCAAAGCAATGGCTGACATCCGAAAAGCCGCAGGTGATACTGCCAGTGCTATCAAAGGCGTTCTCGACGCATATCAGCAGCATATTCGCGAACTGAAGGCTTTGGGTCGCCGGGTCGAATTCTGGGACGATTGGTTGGTGCACGAGGTGATAAACAAATTTGCATTTGAGACCAGGAAGCAGTGGGAGCTATCACTCGTTAGTGACGGGCCCCCAACTTTCGATCAATTAGCAACGTTTTTAGAGGTGAGGTGCCGATCACTATCGATGCTTTCAGCAGCAGCTGACCCGCCACAAGGAAGTAAGTCGACTACAGCAAGTAGGTCCACCAAGGTTTTCCACGCACTACCGGAGCAGAACAGTGTGAGTTGTCCCTATTGCAAGGGAGCTCATAAGATTTACTCATGCGATATATTCAATCCGCTGGATTCTACCGCTAAATTAAAGTTCGCTAAAGAGGCACGACTCCGTTTAAATTGTTTGAGCTCGGGTCATTTTAAGTCTCGATGCAATAGCACATCGGTGTGTTGAACTTGTCGCCAACGCCTTCACACTCTACTATATATCGCTGCAGCCTTCACCAGTGTGGCCACTACCGCTGATAATATACAACCAGCAAGTTCTAACTACGCAGCCGCAGATACCGCTGCACCTATAATCGATTCATCGATTGATCCCGCTCGCGGATCCGTTTCTTCGTGCTTAAATTCTGATGCTGACCCACTACCTGTAAACCAAAGGACCGTTTTGCTTGCTACTGCTCTAGTGAAGCTTCGCGATTCCGCTGGTCGTTGGCAACCGGCATGTTTATTCTTCGCCTCTGGGTCCCATGCATCGTTTGTAACGGAGTCGTGTGTTCAACGCCTGGGTCTGCCCTGAACGTCGTCTGCCGTAGTCATCACAGGAATTGGGTCATCACAAGGAGGACGAGCTAGAGGCGAGGTTCTACTTTCGCTTTCATCATATTATTCAGACGAATGCTACACGATAAATGCGCTGATTTTACTGAAAATTACAGCAGATTTGCCAACGCAAAGATTGGCTGCGTCGAGATGGCCGCACAATCATGGACTATTCTTAGCAGGCCCGCAGTTTATGAAGCCTGGTCGCATAGACGTATTGGTGGTCATGGACGTTATGGACCAGCTAGTTTGTCCGGAAATTCAAAGGGTCAATTGGGTATGCCTATGACGCAGCGAACGGTCTTTGGTTGGACACTCTTTAGTAGAGTGGACGGTCCATTAATGCCGCGTATACAGGCATTACATTGTGATGTACGATTAGAAAGAGCACTTACAAGGTTGTGGGAGTTAGAAGAGACCCCGCACAAAATGCATCTGACAGCTGAAGAACGCTTTTGCGAAAAACACTTGAAATCAACGCACCCAAGGTCACCTAATGGCTGTTTTGTTGTCGAGCTGCCGCTGAAACCTGATGTGCCGCTGGGAGATTCTTGAAGCTTTGCTGTTCGTAATCTGTTCCGCATCGAGAGAAAGCTGGCTACGACGAGTTACGTAGACGTTACAATGAGTTCATGCAAGAACTCACTGATATGCACTATATGGAGCGGGTAACTGAAGCGACAAATCGAGCGTACTACATGCCACCTCACCCCGTAGTAAAGGAGTCAAGTATTACGACAACGCTACGGGTTGTCTTCAACGCATCCGCTAAGACCACAACTGGGAACTCGCTCAATGATGCACTATTTGTTGGACCGCAGCTGCAATAGGACTTGATTTCGATACTCATGCGCTTCAGAACTCATCGGTATGCAGTAACCGCAGATATCGCGAAGATGTACCGCCAAGTCTGCGTATCATCGAATCACGTCGATCTGCAACGAATTGTTTGGCGTACTGATCCATCACTGCCTATACAAGACTACCGAATGTTACGTGTCACTTATGGAGTAGCACCTGCATTAGGCTGGGTCGATTTTGTATGGGGGAAAATAAAAGTTATTTGACCGCATTGTAATAGTAATATTATGATGTCTTAGGTATAAGCCAATTGTTAATGGCCAAGAAAAATTTATTTAAAACTTATCTTTAGCCCGCGCAAACGAATCAAAGTGTATGAATTTTGAAAATGAAACTTTGGCTTGTAATATCTATGGAATGCGTTATTGTTATAAACTGGGAGATATACCAAATTAAGGGTTATTAAATTTAGTACCTCACGTTCATTTACCATTTTTCAATAAGTCTAATAGTTTTTAAGATATTAAGATAAAACTTACAAAAGCTATAA
>NW_023458555.1:89092811-89103250 GCF_013731165.1 Rhagoletis pomonella | reverse complement strand
GATATTGCAAGGTAATGTTCTCGGACAACGGCACAAATTTTGTCGGCTCTGAAAAGGTTCTGCGCAATAATTTTCAACAATGGATGTCACATGAGAGACTTCGTACATTTTTTGCTGATTCGAACATCGAGTGGCGTTTCCATCCCCCGACCGCACCCCATATGGGAGGATACTGGGAGACAGGTATTAAGCGCGTAAAGTATCATATGAAACGTGTTTCGGCCGAAACTTTGTTATCATATAAAGAGTTCAGTACGGTACTGACAGAAGTGGAAGCCTGTGTTAACTCCCGCCCGTTATGTGAGAGCTCGACAACTGCAGGAAATCTCGAAGTTCTAACTCTTGGCCACTTCATAATCGGTGAACCGCTGAAGACGATCCCAATACCTGAGGGTCAAGGGTTCTGGGGTAATCTTCATCAACGATGGCAAGCAATATCAACGATCAGACAACATTTCTGCCGACGTTGGAGAAATGAATATCTGACAAGTTTACAGTGTCGATCAAAATGGTTTCGACCTACACGTAACTTTAAAGAACCTATCACCTAGGGCGGCGGTATGTTGGGTTCGCTTACGCTAATTGTTAGGTTGTAATATGTATATCATAAACATAAAGGTTAACGCAATAGTGTTTACAAGGGTTAACTTTGCGACTACAAACAAGAGTTAATACCAATTGTTATTTGACATTTTGACTATTCTTTCTCTTCCTTTTTAGTTTTTGCTTTGATTATAACTAGCTATTTTGAGTACTTGTATTTTTGCTCGCTCAAGTTCTGGTTGGATTTTTACGGCCGCTTTAATTTTTTTCGCTTCGATCTCCCGCTTTTTATACGCGTTTAACCGCCTTAAATAATTCTGCATAAATACCTATGTATTAAACCTATTAAGTTAAGTTAATCCTAAATAAGGTAAACGGAATTCCGAAGAAACCGCTCTTTTACTTAATCCGCACTGGGCGCTTAGTTTTGGTGCTACTATATATACGCAAGGAATCCGCCGCAACAAGATTTAAACATAAAGTGAATTTTAAAGTTAAGAGTTACTTAAGAAAATGGCCCTACGTGTGTTTGTATTTTCAATACTTTGTTGTTTTTTTTATTTTTCGATGCCGTCCCTGTTACATTAGTTGCCTTCCAGATGCTTCACGATTTGCAGGTTTTTACAGGAAGTCGTTCCAGGTGACCACCTCCCATAAGGTTTATTATTGGGGAACACAGCTGTTCCTGCAAATCGTGAATTTCGTGAATATCGTGAAGCATCTGGAACGCAACTATGGAAACAGTTTTTAACATTACATTGACTATCGATAGTACTATCGATGGTAGCGTTTGACACTATCGATAATATCGCTGGAAACTGGTAGTTTTTTTTCTGAAACATGAAAACTATCGATGGTGGCACTATCGATAGTTTTGCAACTCTACAGCAGCCTTAGGGACGTCTATATTTATCATAGTTCCATCAATGCACCCAGCGACTTAAGGAAATCCACCTATGTTGAAAAATTGTGTGGCAATATATTTCGTAAATTGCGACCAACAAATAGTTTCATCCATCAATTTGTTTATCAGGGCATTTTCCACTCGATGGATTACTGTACATACCGCTAATGTGAACACCATGCATTTGACCACTCACATGATATTGGCTACCATTAACTAATTAGTGCAGAGTCGATAGTAATTGCTGTAGGACTTAAGCCATTACTGCGCTCACTGTTATATTGTAGGTCCGCTCCAATTTTTAATAAAATTTCTTCAATTTGGCTACTACATCAATATCTAAACTTTAGCTGATTTTTTATTTTATGACACGCCTTTTATTATTTCCGGATTTTCCTCCTCTAATAAATTTAATAGTTCGAATCGAAGCATTTTTTGTGTCAATATTGTATCGAATCACGTGTTAGAGCTTAATTTTTAGATTGTTAAGGTATAATTGTATTACCCTTTTACAATAAATAAATTCATTCAGACTGAATAAATGTAACTTATCACTTGTATGATAGGTAAAATAACTTTTAGCAAATTAATGCTAAAGTTAGCAAAATTAAAGTGATAGTGATAAGTGATAAATAAAAATTTTTGGTGTAACGAAATGCTAATAAATTTTGATAATTTGCATAATTTATCTCTTATCCGCTAAAGCCTTTTCGCTAAGCATTTCAAATTTTGGTGCAACGTTTATCGTTGATTGTGAGTGATATTCTACTTATCAATACTCATTTGAGTGACTTTTCCTTATCATGTTGGTGAAACAAAAAACTTTGCTCCAGTTCGATAATTAGCTAAAATGCTAATGATAATTCGTTGGTGCAATAGGGCCCTGGTCCCGACGATCGAGTACGCGTAGTTGACATCATCACGGAGAAAGGGCAGATCACGAGACCGCTGACCAAACTGGGCCTACTTCCATCTCAAAATGAAGAAAACGAGGAGCCAGCTATCACTTCGTAAACAAACCCTCTCCGTTGAGCCTTAATCCCGCCTGAATTACACTTCTTCATCCCGCATGAATTCCGCTTCCTCATCGCACAAAAATTCCACTTCCATGCATTAGGATAGATTCCACGCCTAAAAACAACCTTACCCCAGAATAATCTTTAAGTAAGCCGTGTCTCTTACTAAGATTGAAGTGATGGTTCTTGGCGGGATTCCACTAGCCCGATCTGGTAACAAAGAATGGCTGAGATTTCCATTACGGAATCAATTGCTATTCCGCGCAAAGTATACTGAATTTTTTAATGAAACTCGGTGGGGATACTAATGGAGGGCTTCTTTAACTATATTTATCACTTTCACAATGTTGTTGCTAATAGTACTTAAGTTATTTGTTGTTAAAATATCCTCCCTACTATCACTATATTTTATTATAAAACTACACTCATCACTTTTATTTACACAAATATACTATCCTTAAAAGGTTGGCATGCATAATATAATGGATTGGCGCTTATACATATGTTAGTGTTCGGCCGAGCTTCTCCTCCGATTTGTGGCGTGCGCTTGATGTTGTCACACAGAGCGGAGGGACCTACAGTTTTACGCCGACTCCGAACGGCGATTGTATTTTTATGAGAAGCTGTTTTTCATGGGTGAAATACACTCGGAGGTTTGCCTTTGTCTGCCGAGGGACGACCGCTGTTAAGGAAAAACCTTTTTTCTATATTTTTTGCGATGTTGCTTTGACCAGGGTTTGAACCCAGGCGTTGCGGAGTGGAAGCTTAGCACTAAACCACAGCGGCCGACACAATACGTACATTGCTATTATTAAACAAAAATTATATTAGGATGTATAGGGGTCTTACTCCTGATCATAACGATATAAATTTTTTTCGGAGGGAAGTAATATTGGTAGTAGTGCACTTTAGCTTACGCGGCCGAAAATGGACAAAAAATGTCAAGAGTGGTATTACGCAAGTAAAAATTTTGATTTTTGGCTATTTTTCCCATAGGGGACCTAGGTGGTCGGGGGTTGTTGAACTTTCGGCGAAAGCCGTTAAAAAGCAAACGTTGTGGCTATGTAAATATTTTTTAAGTGGCAACCACCTAACTACCAATTGGTTTCATCGTTTATTTAAATTCCAGGAACAGAAGTACCGCTTCTTTTTAATTCTGCTTTAAGCAAGCAAGAGGTTCTTTCTACCATTTTCCATTAAATTCAATTAAATAAAAAATGATTGATACTGACTGCGGTAATTTTTATTACTTTTTCCCCGATTTACACATATTATAGAATATACGTATTTACAGATTCAGACGTACCTTCGATGAGCACTGGAGCTGCAAGGGGAAAGGTGTTAACCTCTGCGGAAATTCGCAGTATGTGGTCCAGCTACAAGGTCCGTGATCGACTGGGGACAGCGGAGCAATGCATTCAGTTTGCTGAGGAGAACGGGTTGGTGTTGCGCAGCAAACTTTGTCCCATCTACTTCAAGGGTAATTCCGATTTGGGCAGCTTTTGTTGCTGGAAGGGGCAGTGCCGGACCCAGTCTAGCGTTTCAAGAGCCAAGGGGACTTAGTTCGAGAACGCTAAACTGTCACTGCCCCACATATTCTATTTAATGTATTGCTATTCGCGGCGTTATACCCAGTTTAACGTACAACTGGAAGACTATGTTGGGGCCCCTGCTTGTCAACCAGGACGATTACCGACTGGTATAGTTACTGAAGGAAGTCAGTGGTAATATACCAAATTGATAAGCAGGAGCATGTCGGGAAAATTGGCGGTCCAGGCAAAATCGTTCAAATAGACCAGAGCAAATTCGGAAAGCGGAAATTTAATTGGTTTCGTGGACTGCAAGCCTTTTTACCGACCAGTGGCAATTACAATAAAAAATAACGAAATTATCGAAAGCTAGTACAAAATAAGCCAGTTTACTAGCGCCTATGCCATTTTGCTTCAAGATCGCAGATGTAATGAATATTTCATTATTATTGGTTCTCCTTAAAACTAGCTTTTAACTTATTGCAATCATTATAACACTTGGGCTTGTGCAGTAAAATCACCCGATTTAGCGGTAGCATAAACAATAGACGTAGCTATGTATACACATATGTACAAGTGCAGTGTATCAATGTATGAAATGAGCACAAAAGGCAGTAAATCTGTATTGAGTGTTATTAGTCAACGTATGAAATGAGCGCAATAGAGAGTAAATACATATTGAGTGTTATTAGTTATGTTACTTGTTGATCGACTCGTACCAATAATATTGAAGGTAGATCTTATAATTAATCAGCCTCCGCCTGTTGAAAGGTTTAGGCTTTCAATACGTTGTCATCGATTGCCACAGCTCGCTTGAATGCGCCATTTGCAGTTTTAAGTAGGGCAACACGAACTATATCATCCTTTCCACGAACAGCATCGATCACTCTAGCTAGGGGCCACTTGAGTGGAGGGCTATTCTCTTCCTTAATTAGAACCAAATCACCAGGCCTTAAGTTTGCTGAAGACGAATGCTACTTCTGCCGCTGCTGAAGAAGAGTTAAATACTCGGTGTGCCACTTCTTCCAGAAATGCTGCTGCATACAACACACACGGTGAGTTGACTTATATTAAGCTCAGAAATTTCAGGCTCCAATTAGAATGTGTGCTGGCGTAAGCACCTCCAAGTCTTCAGCATTCTCTGAGATGGGACATAAAGGCCACGAATTTACAATTGCGGGTATTTGACAAACGAGCGTCCGAAGTTCCTCAAAATTTAAAGTTGATAAACCTGCAACACGAAAAAAATAATATTTAGTTATTTTGATCCAAGCCTCCCAGAGACAGCCAAAATGGGGAGAGTGAGGAGGTATTAGCCTCCATTCAATGCCATCCTTTGATCACTGCTCATGAACTGCTTTCCAATGCTCTTGGTTGAGAAATAGTTCCTTTAGCTCTCGTAATTCCCGCTTGGATCCAACAAAATTAGTGGCATTGTCTGACCATATATAGAGCTGCTAAGAATGAAGCAGTTGTCAGATCTTTAACCAGTTTTAAGTGAACGGCCTTGGTCGAAAAACAAATAAATAAACAAATGTAGCATTTGATCGGAGGCCGATTTCTAACTTCGGACTTATAGAAAAATGGTCGGCAAAAATCTATGGTAGTAGTAACAAATGCTCGATTGATTCTTATTCGTTCCGAAGGTAAGCTTCCCATTAAATGTTTCATCAACTTGAGCCCGAAAGCAGCGTATACATTTACTAATGACGCGAGAAACAGTTTTTCGACCGCCAATGGGCCAGTACTCAAGTCGAATAGTGGCAAGCAGGGATTGCGGAACGGCGTGAAGTAGTTGATGAAAACTATTGATAATTGAGTCAGTTACGGGGCGTTGCTTGGGTAAAATTAGTGGGTGCATGTAGGCGAAGTGCAAAGATGAATGTTGCAGCCGGCCGCCAACTCGAAGTAACCCATTGTCATCGATGAAAGGATTCAGAGGTCGAATGTGCGATGAAAGTTTTATTTCTCCTTTCGCTTCTAGTGATCTATATTCCTCACACAAGTGGGATTTTTGAATAATACGAATTAAAAGAAAAACGCCTTGTTGTAGATCCATTGTGCTCAATGGTCCAGAGCACTTCATACTAACTGGTTGTAAAAAACGATAGATGAAGGCATACACTCTACGTAGCTTATCAAATGAATTGAGAAATTTGCAGTTTACCGAAATATCCACCGTAGTTACAAATACAAGTGCTTCTTTTTGCCATTCGGGTAAGTCGTTTGTTAGGATGGGTTTTTTTTGTTGTTGTAGAGGTAGCACAAAGCATTGAAGGCCGATAAGTGTGGGACTTGGGACCTTTCGGCTCACCGCACTAAAAGCCCACCCCTGCTCCGTTTCCCTCCTTCCGTGGAACAACCGCAATGTATTATTTTGCGGAGGGGGAGCGGCCTATTGCCTTTCTATGAAGATCTGCGGAGTTGTTCCGCTTGACGAAATTTTCTTAGGATAGTGCTTGCCATATGACAAACAACGGACCAATTTTCTCTTGACTCAAGCATGATATCCACAAGGTTGTCAATCTTAAGTGGCCTCCCCACCTTTATGCTCAAGTCGTCCCTTTGGGTTGCGAACTGCGGACAGACGAAAAAACAATGTTCAGCGTCTTCTATTACCTGCCCTGTACAGAACGTGCAGTACGGGTCGTCTTCGTAAGTAAATCTGTGCAAGTATGCTTTAAAGCAGCCGTGTTCGGTTAGTATTTGAGTCAGGTAGAAGTCAACCTCTCCTTGTCTTCTGTCAAGCCATTTGCTTATACTCGGAGTAAGTCTATATGTCCAGCGTCCGTTAGTTGAGTGGTCCCAGCGGTCTTGCCACTGCTGCAAACAATTTCGTCTCACCCTTTCTTTCTCCTGCTTTCCAGATATTGCACCTATTTCTTTTGCCACTATGTCAATAGGACAAAGACCAGCTACTACTAACGCAGTTTCCTCTGACGTTGTTCGGAAAGCGTAACATACTCTTAAGGCACAAAGTAGGTACAGGGATCAAGCTTCCCGAGCGTAAGATTTCGTCTTCAGTGCTGTTGACCAAACGGGTGCTCCATACAGCAGAATGATTCTAACCACACTTACATATAAAAGTCTGCGTTCTTGCTTAGGCGCCCTGACGTTTAGCATTAGTCTTGACAGCCTTGCTGCTACTTTTTCCGCCTTTTCGACTGCAGACCCGATATGAGCTTTAAATGTGAGCCTAGTATCGAAAACGATGCCTAAATATTTTAGACTCTCCGCCGAGGTTATTTCGGTGCCGCAGACCCTAATTTTGGCCACTTCTCATAGCTTTCTATTGCTGAGCAAAACTGCCTCCGTCTTCTGGTGTGCCAGCTCCAGACCTGCTTCCGTCAGCCAATCGTTTACCCGGAGGATTGCAGAGCTTGCAGCCGTGGTTAAATCTCACAAATGTTTGGCTACTACTACCACTGCTATATCGTCAGCGAACCCAATTAATTTTGCACCCTTTGGCAGTTTCGAACGCAGAACGCCGTCGTACATTGCATCCCAGAGCTTTGGCCCGAGGACGGATCCTTGTGGCACGCCACCGGAGATATTATATTTTTTGACTCCGTCGTCTGTATCATAAATCAAACCCCGGTCGGAGAGATATTTGCTTATAATCCTCCGAAGATATGTCGGGACTTTAATCTTTTGGAGGGCGTGGAGTATTTTCTGTCAGCTTGCAGTATTAAAAGCGTCCTTCACGTCTAGAGCGACCAGCAAGCAGTACTTCTTCGAACCACCTTTCCACCTTTCCATCGCTTCTCGCTGATCGCCTCTTCCGCCAGCTGTTTAACTAACATGGCCGCTCCTACAGTTGATCTACCCTTTCTGAAACCGAACTGCATATTTGTTAGGATGGGTGATGCTGGCCATTTGCTTTGTTCATTGCCAAGAAATGATGGCCCATATTTCCAAATGCGCATATTTAGTAGTTCCTTTGGGCTAGCTCCCTTTGAAAGTGCATCAGCTGGGTTCAGTTCTGACGGAATATAGCGCCACGCCATGCCCTTTGTAGTGTGTGAATAATATTAAACCGATTAGCAACAAATATATTAAAATTAGCTGGCTCATTACGCAGCCATGATAAAACAATGCTCGAGTCTGACCAGAAAAATACCTGTCCCTTAAAAATACTTAATTTTGTTACTATAATTTCTAGTTCTGCTAACAACAATGCGGCGCACAGCTCAAGCTTTGGCACTGTAAGCGTCTTGAGTGGCGCTACTCGCGACCTAGAACAAAGAATATTGGTGCGAACGACTCCAGCTTTCTCTGCACTTATGTATAAGCATGCAGCATACGCGGCCAAACTTGCATCACAAAAGGCACGTATCTGTACATCGGCATCAGGCATTAGCACGTATCTGAAAAAACTAAATCGCGCGACTAATTCATATCGCTGCGTAAGAATGTCATATCCAGATAATTATTTACAGTGCATAATATGGAGGGACACTCCTAATGAAATATTTCGTTTTTTTGCATATATCTGCGGTAAGAGCAATCTTGAATATACGAAAATGTAGATGAGTGTCTAAAAGGGAAGGTTGAATGGTAGGCCCTGCCATCAATATTGAATTTAACGAACGTCCGTTGGTAGTTGATGCAGAACTATTAAACACCACCCGTAATTTGGTTGTCGTGCTGTCGGCCTTAAATACACAGTGATGTGGCAAAAAATGTACCGGTACCTGATCGGGTATAATATCCACCGATGACATGTGCTTTATATCGAAAAATTGTAATGAAGGATGAATATTGTTTTCTAAGTTCAAGATTACGCTGCAACTTGCGCTCTATAGTTTTAAATCGACTAATGGCCTGTTGATATCAATCTCCAAGCTCGTTGGAAGCTACCCTTTTGGGTAGTCGTACCGAATAGGCTCCAGATTCCAGACGTTGATAATCTATACTAATTATATAAAGAGAAGTCCCTTTTTTTTGTAACAGGTAATCTCGCGAACCGCTGGTCCGATTTTCATGAAATTTTGTATACAAATAGCTTTCGGTAACCACCATGTTTTAGGCTAAAAAAAATTTACTTTTTTCGGGTAGGTGGACCAGGGACCGGTCTATTCGAAAAAATCTTATTATAGTCCGATAGTACGTAATTAGCTTTTTAGCATATATTAGCATATATGACCCATGTTTTACGGTCCGATTTGCTTAAAATTCAGTGCGCAGGTAGCTTTTTAGCATGTATTAGCATATGTGATAAACTTTTTCCGAGTAGTGGACCAGGGGCCGATCTATTCCAAAAAATCGTATTTATGGTCCGATTTGCTTAAAATTCGGTACGTAAGTAATTTTTTAGCATATATTAGGATATATGGTAAATTTTTCCCGAGAAGTGGACCAGGGACTGATCTATTCGAAAAAATCGTATTTACGACCCGATTTGATTAAAATTCGGTACGTAGGTAGCTTTTTAGCATATATTAGCATATATGATCCATTTTGTCCGAGAAGTGGACCAGGGACCGATCTGTTCGAAGAAATCGTATTTATAGTCCGACTTGCTTAAAATTCGGTACGCAGGTAGCTTTTTGCCTGGATAAGCTTATAGATTCCTGTTTTCCAGTTTTCATGCAATTTCGCATATAAATAGCTTTAAGTAACGACCATATCAAGGGGCGAATTCGTCACTAGGCAAGATTTTTTTTGCGCCAATCAGAAACAACGGATACTGTCAAAATATAATTATAACATATAATATATCTCAACTAAGATATATTTAGAAAGCCGTTTGATAGTTTTCGCAAGGCTCGAGAGCGGCTGAACCGATTTTTTTGAAACTGCCACCTGCCGCACATGTCCCAAGGATGGTTTTAGGCTGAAAAAAATCTATATGTAAAGGGGGCGTGGCACTTCCCATACAAACCGAATTTCTCATGCTACATATCTCTGAAAGTGTGCATGGTAGAGTTTTGGAAATTGGTATGGAGATATACGAAATCAATCGCATACCCTTGGAGAAAAATTTTAGCTATTGTAAAAAGGGGTGTGACATCTCCCATACAAACCGATTTTTTCATATTGCTTATCTCTGGAAATTTTTTGGTAGAGTTCTAGAGTTTTGTATGGAGATGTACGAAATAAATCGCATACTCTTGGAGAAAAATTGGAACTATTGAAAAGGGGGCGTGGAATCTTCCATACAAACCGAATTTTTCATACTGCATATCTGTGAAAGTATTCATGGTACAGTACCGGAACTTCGTATGGAGATATGTATATAGTTGAAATCAAGCTGAAAATCGACCTGTTGCACCATTGAGTATATCGAACGCTCCTGCGTTGCAATTGGCCCAATGGTTGTGATTTTCCAATATTATTATGCGTTCAAACTTTTAAGGTATTTCGTCTGAAATAAGTATATGTATATTGCATTTCTGTCGAACAATGATTCGCACCCATTTTGAAATTGCCACCTACTATACTGTA
>NW_023458555.1:89090985-89092711 GCF_013731165.1 Rhagoletis pomonella | reverse complement strand
ATGACCACCAAACCTTAATCTTAGCAGACAAATGTGCCAATGAAAATAGTAAACGTGAATTGTTGGTGAAAATGTTGGACCAAAAGGTTTCAATAAAATACATAAAAATTTTGGGCGGGACGAAGTTCGCCGGGTCTGCTAGTTTTATATAAAATGCTCTTCACATATATCTTCGTCAGTAGTAGTAGTTGGCGCTAAGCTGCTACACTCCTCTATTTCCCAAAAGCGTTTAACGAAATTGTCCAAATCCAAATCTAAGTCACACTCGCAACTGAGGGATTGCTGCCAAATAAGAAAGCGTTGACACCTTTGCTGTGCTTTCACCAGACACCACCCAACCTACCTTAGTCTTTTGTAGAACTGGCAAATTTCTGGCCAAGCGTATTTGGCCCACGCAGAGTAGGCCGAAAAACAAGCCGGCACCAATGAGAATGTCGATGCGTTGGGGTTCAAAAAATAGTGGATCCGCTAGGCGAATGTTTGAGGTTTGCTCCAGGCAATCCCCTTCAATGAACGGCTTGGTTGGACGTCGGTATTGGTATGCGTAACAACTGCCGACAACTTGGAAGAATAATCACTGATGCGTGAGTGTAGTTCCAGATCAACGACATGATCTGCGACAAAACCATTTTGACCTATGCCAGAAATGGACAATGACGATTTAGTGATAAAATTAAGCTGCGATGCAGAATCGAGCAATGCTCTACAAGCTATAAGCGATCCAGCGCCATTTTTATATAAATGACTGCGGTTGCCAAGAGAACGAAATCAATGTCAGTATCAATGGTTTGGGAACCAGAGCTTACAAGTGTTGCTGCAGAGTAAGAAAATGGCGACGCTGATGTCGAAAGCGAAGCGGACGGGTTACCGGTGATAAGCAATGAAGTTGCCGCGTCTGTCACTATAGCTGAAGTAGAAATTGATGATTGAGCGGGTGACCCAGATGGAAGGATGCCTTGCTGTAGCAAAGTATGATGTTTCAATGAGCGATATTTGCAGCAGCCGGACTTGCAGTTCTTTAGAGAATGACCTCCTCTTAGGCAATTCAGACAAAGTTGTTGTCTCTTCACCTCTTTATATCGCATAGAAGACGAAAGGCTAGTGAATGTTTCGCATTGAGCGATTGCATGCTGCCTGGAGTTGCACATTACGCAACCGTTTGACGACGTGGCTAGCGAAACCTTGCGGTTGTTGTTTAAGTATGACTTACTTCCTACCTGTTTGGCTGATAACCTTGTGTTTAGGCCGGCGCCCTAAACAATTAAATTTACGGACCGCCCTAATATTTCACTTTGTGTATAAGACACAACAGTTAGCTTATACTTGTATAATCCACTAGCTATGTTAAAATTTCCCTTGCGGAAAAAACTGTTTCTCCTAAGGTAAAGTACATAGCAGAAAAAAGAACGGATTTTACTTATCTTGCGAGTGTCCAAGTAAGCAGACGTCCTCGAGCCACCACGCTTCATCGCCTCATCAATTTAATAATAAAGATAATCTGAAATACATTTGTACATGTTATTATTAGAGCAAATAAAATATATTTGAATTCTTGTATTTCTAATACCGAATTTTACCTTTGTCTATTTCTTTTAATTTAACTTACGACACATCGGAGCGAACGTGTATCTGATCCTTGCCACATATTCGCCCGATGAACATGGTCCTCCGTCGCCGTGAGCTAATCTGATTAATTTAATAAAGGGAAACCTGAACGACAGCGCCA
>NW_023458555.1:89083329-89090885 GCF_013731165.1 Rhagoletis pomonella | reverse complement strand
AAAAATGGTGATCCTCAAACAAAGTGGATTGGCGCTGTCGTTCAGGTTTCCCTTTATTAAATTAATCAGATTAGCTCACGGCGACGAAGGACCATGTTCATCGGGCGAATATGTGGCAAGGATCAGATACACGTTCGCTCCGATGTGTCGTAAGTTAAATTAAAAGAAATAGACAAGGTAAAATTCGGTATTAGAAATACAAGAATTCAAATATATTTTATTTGCTCCAATAATAACATGTACAAATGTATTTCAGATTACCTTTATTATTAAATTGATGAGGCGATGAAGCGTGGTGGCTCGAGGACGTCTGCTTACTTGGATACTCGCAAGATAAGTAAAATCCGTTCTTTTTCCTGCTATGTAGTTTACCGTAGGAGAAACAGTTTTTTCCGCAAGGGAAATTTTAACATAGCTAGTGGCAAGGCACATTAAACAGGTAGTATCAGTAGAGCAAAAACAACATTTGCGTGTATATTGTTGTTGCTTCTGGTATCGAAAGTGTCAAAAACTGTTCTGAATTTTTTCTTCAAAATCAAAGCGTGCCATGTGAAATACAAAAAATTATAAAAAATAAAAAATTGAAATTGGAAAAAATAAAAATTGTTGCAACTTTCTTTCTTAGTAAATTTGTTTGCTTCTCGAAGCATTGATCCATCCTTTACAAGGGCCAGTAATCAGCGGTTGTGCTGCTGAGTTGGGCGAACGTTCCAAAAGCTGCTATTCAATCGCTTGTTTTGTATGGAAAAAGGTTTCACATGCAAATGGATTTTAACAATTCAGAATTTTTGTGAGAAAAAATTAAAAATATTTGACATTTTCGAGACCAAATAATTTGAAAATAAATCAAATCAGCTGCTCTACTAATACTACCCGTTCAATGTACCTTGGCTAGTGGATTGTACAAGTATAAGCTAACTGTTGTGTCTTATACACAAAGTGAAATATTAGGGCGGTCCGTAAATTTAATTGTTTAGGGCGCCGGCCTAAACAGGGAGTATATGTAAAGTATGATGTGAAAAGGAAAAGAGAAATGGGATATGTCAAAATTATTCTTGAACCTGAGTTGAATGTTGCAGTGATTAGATTGTGCTCTAATCCATAGAGTTTGTTTAAGTTAGAAGAAAATAATTAGACAATTGTTATGCAAATGCCAAATTTTACATTTCGCCTAAGCCAGTGAGTGAGAAGGGAGAGTATTTGTACTTTATTTCCCTCTTCTCCCTTAAGAAAATAATAGTTGACAGCAACAGTAAAAATATTCTCCCAGTTAAACATCATAATCGGCGTTATCGACTCCCTGATATAAGTATGGCGTCGATAACGTCGATAACGATGTGTAACTGGGAGTTAAGGCTCTGTTACGTACGTGTTTTTACGTAGAAATCAAAAACCAACAGACTTATACGTATGTAATGCTGTGCGTTGGGTAATAGCTTACACGCGAAGCTCATTTAACAGATTCCTTATGTGACAACTCTCAAGCAATGCCAAGTATGCATAACAGAGCCTTTGTTTTAGCCAGACATGGTGCAAACGGCTCTTAGGGCCGTCTAGTTAATTCTAACTCCCAGTTAAACATCTTTATCGACGTTATCGACACCCATCATATAACAAGTGATCGATAAAGCAGTTAACGTGTTTAACTGAAGGATGTACCTCCAGTTAGCGTTAACTAGACATGGTGCAAACGGCCCTTAATAGGTTAAGTTGATTTCCTGTTCCTTAATTTTAAAATGTTTAATACAAAATTTTAATAAAGTTTCATTTAATTTGAAAAAAGTTTCATTTGGTTTGAATAAAGTTTCATTGAATCTGAAAAAAGTTTCATTTAATTTCAATAGAATTTCATTGAATCCATATATGTAATACTCCTATATTGGCAGTAAGAGCTAGTACCGTCCGAAAACACTACAGTACAGATATATCAATAAACACGTACGAAAGAAAAGGAAAATATACGTTTATAAATAAACATGTACACAACACATATACAAAAACGGCACTCAAGTACACAATACATTGACAAAAACGGTACTAGACTGTCGCCCTTTGAATTCGGAATGCTTACACATTGAGAAGTTAGCTTACTGCCAATATAGAAGTATTACATAAATGATTGAATCCGAAAAAGGTTTCATTTAATTTGAAAAAGGTTTCGCTTCATCTGAAAAAGGTTTCAATTAATTTGAAAAAGGTTTCGCTTAACCTGAAAAGGTTTCATTTAATTTGAAAAAAGTTTAATTTAAACTGAAAATGCTATAAAAAGAATGGTAAATCGATTACCTTTTGTTTGATTATAAAATCACGGAAATCGCTTTACGTTTTTATAAAAAGTTTACAACTTTTGCAAACATATATAAGTAAGCAGTAAAAAAGTCAAATTTTGCAAAGTTGTAAAAAAACTGAATTTTTGTGAAGCAGTGTAAATGACTTGCAACTGTTAATATATATCAAAAGAAAGGTAAATCGATTACCTTTCTTTTGATTATAATTTTGTAAAAATCGCTTTTCATTTTTATAGAAATTTTGCAACTTTTGAAAACATCTATTTGTAAGCAGTGAGAAAGTGTTAAATTTTGCAAAGTTGTAATAAAACTGAATTTTTGGGAAGCACTATAAATGATTTGCACCTGTTAATATATATCAAAAGTAAGGGCAATCGATTAGCTTTCTTTCGATTATAATATTGTTAAAATCGCTCAACTTTTTTATAGAAATTTTGAAACTTTTGAAAAAATCTATATGCAAAGGAGTAATACTATTAATAAGAAATTAAGCAACCACATATGTACATAAAAATATATTTATTAATAATGTTAATTATAATTTGTATTCATAATATTGATTATTAACTATTTATATTAGACTAACAAAGCATTTTGAAAAATAAATTTTGCAAAATAAAAATGAAAAAATTTTTAAGATTTTTTATTTAAAGTTTTTAAGGTTATTTTTAATTCGCCGTGAAGAAAATGCAACCCTGCGCCGGCTGATGTGGGGAAATTTTAGAGGAGCGCAGCTATATGTTTTCCTTACGAGTGGGACAGTGTTGGAAGGCTCACACGTACAGGGGGAAAGTAGTGACAATCTGCGCATCGCCCATACAAAAGTCACCAGTTTTGAAGTGACCGAAACCCACGGTTTCACCAGATTTTTCACTACTTTTGGCTGGCAGGGAATAGTATCTATACTACCGATGGTTGTGACTATCGACTATCGATAATTTTCAAGCTCTGTAAAACGGCGTTACCACGCCAACTGAATCACGTGGTTCGCCCTCTTAATTACGAACGGCGAATCATCCTGTTTACACTACGGATGCAAGTCAAAAAAATACATCGATGTTTTTTCCATTCGATGCATCGAAATATAACATCGATTCAAATCGATATATCGTATAAAAACATCGATATTTTCGATGTATCGAATGAAAATATCAACAGTTTCGATAAATGTTTAAGGGCCGGTTACTCAATGTGTGGTTAACACTAATCTCTGGTTAAACATCTTTAGCGACGTTACCGACTCCCTTATATGAATGGAGTCGAATACGTCGATAACAATGTTTAACCGGACATTAGTGTTAACCAGACATTGAGTAACCGGCCCTAAGTATTAACTCACAGTGAAATGTATTTATTGATTTAGGGCCGGTTGCTCAAAGCCCGGTTGACACTAATCCCCGGTTAAACATCGTTATCGACGTTACCGACACCGAATTATATGTATGGAGTCGAAAACGTCGATAACGATGTTAACCGGTGATTAGTGTCAACCAGGCTTTGAGCAACCGGCCCTTAAATAGTTACAAATCCCAGTTTTTTGGTCTTTTGATAAGCTTTCGAAAAAAGTTTTCGGAAGGTACTGAAGTGGCGACCATAAGCATTTTTTTTCTTGCTTTCATTTGACTTTTATGTTAATCCTTTTCAGCGAGAACTTATGAAGTTTTTTTGATTTGAGAAAAAAATTAAAAAAAGAACATCTCAAGAAATTCTTGCCGCTTGTGCAAAAGCACACATAACGTTGCAGTACTGATGTTTTCAGTCCCTCAGGATGAGGACCTAAGCCGAAATCGGGCAGAGGAGTGCAACAAAACCAAAGGTCAATGCCAGAATTGAAAAAAAACGAAAATGACAAACTCAAATTTTGCTTTGAAATAAGGAAAAATTTGGAAATTGCTGTTTAAAATCTGCCCAAATTTCCAAAGGGTTTTAGAGTGTCAATATCATATCAATTAAAATCATTTTGTGGATGGTTGTTTGGCGATAAACGTTTCTACTAATAAATTAGCAACACGCACGTCTTTCGCATTTGCAGTAATAATACGAAATGCTGCTTGATATTGGATGTTTGGTAGTGTGAAAAAGTTGCAGCGGGAAAGTGGGCGTATGTGCATATAAACAAAATACAAACCCTTTGCATAATATTAATAGAATGTATATTCTGTGGTCGGCCGCTGTGGTGTAGTGGTAAGCAGTGCGCGCTTTCACTCATCGACACCTGGGTTCAAGCCCTGGTCAAAGCAACATCGCAAAAAATATAGAATAAGGTTTTTTCTTAACAGCGGTCGTCCCTCGGCAGGCAATGGCAAACCTGCCATGAAAAACAGCTTCTCCTAAAAATACAATCGCCGTTCGGGGTCGACGTAAAACTGTAGGTCCCTCCGCTTTGTGTGACAACATCAAGGCGCACGCCACAAGTCGAAGGAGAAGCTCGGTCAAACACTAACATATGTGTAAGCGCCAATCTATTATTATTATTATTATTATTATTATTACATTCTAATAGTGTTTAAATGGTGAAATTTCCACATTTAGAATAGTTACTAAAGCGAAGAGTTTGGAAGCATACTGAACCCTTTAGGCCCTTGGTTTTTTATATTGCCGGTAGCTTACCACTTAGTAACACTAGTTCCACTTTATGCAAAAAAGAACACACATAATTTTTTACTTTGAATTTACAAATTGTGTATGGGGTTTTATTGATAAAATCGAGGGGGTTGTTCGGACACGCCCGCTGGGGGGAGATTTCGTACGATTGTGTTTTACAAAGCAAAGGGAAATTGACAAGTTATGTGTGTGTGTATTACAAGTGTGGTGTGTTTACAGAGGTGGTGGAGAAGTTAAATGTAAAAGTGTTTTATTTACAATAGCTAGTGTGAATTTATGTGTGTGTGAATGTGGAGTGGATGATGTGACATCTGCTGACTTCGGTTGATAGTGGAGTCGGAGCTGCTCATTTAGTCATCCTGGGGCCCCCAGGCGAATCCTTCGGCTAGTATCCGCTGTAGCTCTGGTAGTTTGTGGACCACATTACTCAGGCCAGTGGACCGACGATGATGCGGGCGGATTGTTGTCGCCGACATACGATAGTGGGAGCGACGATATCTTGGAGCTGCTGCCTGTGGGCGTGACTTGTACCGGTGTCAGGGCGCCAACGTTGCACTCTCGACTCCCGTTTCTGGCGCCAATGCTTGTTACGCGCGACAGGGGCACACTGGCGTGCCGGGCGAAGCGATTTGGTTCCCTTCTACGGTGAAGTCCCTATTCGCTTGTGGGAGCGCAAGGCAATTTAGGCAATGCCCATGTGCTCGTTCCACCTGGGTGTGGGCGGTGGCATAAGCCACAACCAACGCTATTTTGGCTGCAGTATATTGTGGCGACATGTGTGTTACCCGAGCAGCTAGGATACTGGTGATTCCGGGTATGCCGCTAGAGGAATGGCGGGGGTGCGGTAGCAATCTCAACGTCCATTTCTGTAGGGAGAAACGCGACTTTAAGGTTGGGTGGAAATTAGATGTATGGGTTTTAGCTGCCGATTAGTAGGTTAATCTGGTTAAATTGGTTTTCTTTCATCTGCGGTTTGGTTAAGATAACGTTTGACGTGCACACGTTTAATACTCGTATATGATCATTAGCGACTGAATTCGTGATCGAGAATTTTTCATTCGTTCCCATCGGTTTATAAGGGATAATGATAGCTCGTCTGGTTCGGGTATTGCCAGAAGTGGAGCTACTCTAAGAGCATGACCGAGAATAAGGTCAGGGAGGGGTCTTGCGAGAGTGCAGAGAGGTATAATGATAGCTCGTCTGGTTCGGGTATTGCCAGAAATGGAGCTACTCTAAGAGCATGACCGAGAATAAGGCCAGGGAGGGATCTTGCGAGTGTGCAGAGAGGGGCCGTGAGTTAAGACCGGCTTCAATTCGAGCTAATAATGTAGTGAATTGTTTAAATTTTACTGTGTGATTGCCAGTTATCTTCGGCGAGACTTTTAATTTTACTATTTTATTATTATTGTTTTTGTTTCAGTTCCTCTTTGGCCTCTGGCGAATGTTTTTGTCGCTGCTTTGTCTTAATAATTTTTTGGATGAAAATTCTTACCGGCCGACGAGGCAGGAAAATGTCTGGGGAAAAGCCGCCGACCATATTTCAACTCGAGGTGAATCGTCATTGTTGTAGAGTAAATAAATACGACCACAAAGCCCTTCAAGTAAGTTGAGGTCCCTGGCACGGAAGCCTTTTACTCGAAAGGCCCAGCACGGATAGTAACAGTGTTGATAACAAGCAGAGCGAAATAGCCGCACTTGGGCGGATCTTATTATGAACATATGTATATAATACTCTTTTGCATTGTGGCTAAACTCGGATTTCGTTAGTCTCATAATTGGCGAAAGCCATTGTGCGGGACCGGCAAGGTTCCTCGCTGACGATCAATGTTATGTTTATTTCCGGGAAATGATTTGACACTGCGTTCCCTTGAATTCACAGTTGTCTTTCGATTTCTTATTTGGGAATTTAAGCACATTTTTTTATGGTAAGAACGTTTTTTCATAAATTCTAAAGGGCTGGGATCTTTCTGAATTAGGGCGTTCGTCTCCTTGGCTTGAGTTATGAAAGTTGATTTTTTTTTTCTGGCACTTGGCCGCTTAGAATCCACCCGAATATAGTATTTTGGGCTAATAGGCTGTTAGAAATTTTTTCAACGCCTTCAAGCATGATTTTGGGTGTTAGCACGGTGCCTAATAGGGTATCAACTTGCGCGGGGATGTGGCAGTTGGGATCCGATAAATTGGCAAATTTTTGGCGATAATTGCCGTTTATTTTATAGCTTGGAAGCATACTTGTCAGTTGCGGTAGAACTATGGCGTGTGCTTCTGTTCTTACATCCGCATTGGGGGAAATCAGGGTTAATGAGCAGATTTTATTGGAATTTTGCATTACTCTTCCACCCATTCCCGAAATTTCAAAGTTTGAGTTTGTGAGTTTGGGAGTTTTAACCGGTTTTGTACTTTTGATGAGATAAACGATCTTTGTGAGCCTTGATCGATTAGAGCTCTAAGCTTGCACCCCTATTGCGAATGGCGACTTGGAGTAGATAAACGACTATTAAGCGATTATCGATTATCGATGCTATTGCGAGTGTCGCTTAGTCGCTCAATTAGCGACTGTGAATACTTTTTAATCGCTCATCCTTCTATTGCTGTTTTTTAGTCGTTGGAGTTTGCGTTTATAAAATTTACATAAGAAAGTGGTACTATAATGGATAAAAAGTA
>NW_023458555.1:89082085-89083229 GCF_013731165.1 Rhagoletis pomonella | reverse complement strand
AGTTATATATTTCAGTGGCTTCACTGAATACTGGGCAGGAACATTCGCCTTCAAAGGATATAAGAAATGAAACAAAAGTCCTTGTACACTTGCTTGTTACAAAGGAATATTATTTTATTTCAAGATACTTTTAATAATAAGTCTTGAATACAAAACGGTCAGGCAACAACTGACTTTTGGATCACTAATTCTAAAAGTCGTTACTCTCAATTCTTAATTATTGGTATATGGTACATAACCCATACACTCCTAATTTCTTTGTATGTATGTATATATTACAATATATTCATATGTATCAATATTCCTAACTCAGCATTATTCTTATTTCCAATCTGTAATTATTCATATACTTTTGCTTTCAATACTTGCCAGGCCATAGCATTGCAGTTGTTATCTTAGCCACGGCGGCTTTAGTTTCGTTAAGTTATTGTTTTGATAGCCACGGCGGCTTTAGTTTCATTTGCCTACAGTAAGATGGGCATTCGTACATACATATATGCTTTGCATATATGTAGATATGTATATTTAATTTTAATACCATAAGTATAAGTGTTTATGGTTGCAACAATGTTGCATATATGTAAATATGTATGTTTTAAGACCATGAGTAGAAGTACTTATGGTTGCAACAATGTATGAATCTCTTTTTAATGATTTGATTTTCTTTATATCCTTGGAATGCTGAGTTCGGTTACAATTATTACTAAGCAAGCATATTTCGTTAGCATTCTTAAAATATGCTTGCTTTATTTTTTAAGTTCATTTCCTGTTTAGGTGGAGTATCATCTACCGTAACTCGCAGTCCCGAGTAAAACACCTTTGCTAGTATTAGCATGATGTGATTGAACGTTATTGACTGCCTTAGCTTGTCCCTTTGAAGCTTGATTACGCAATTGTGCTTGCCTAGATGTTGATGGCAAGTTGTCTACAGAAACTACTGTCTTTTCTTTTACAGATGATTTACCTGTAGTTGTCTGTTTGTGGAGAAGGGTGTGATGTCGAGAGTGGCAATTGGCACAATTGTATGAACTCATGCACTTCGACACCGAATGCCCGAAAGACAAGCAATTAAAACAACTATTATTTTGTTTAACAAAGGATATTCTGTCAGCTATGGACATTTTCAAGAACTTTGGACACATAT
>NW_023458555.1:89077605-89081985 GCF_013731165.1 Rhagoletis pomonella | reverse complement strand
TAACCAAAAATACATGCAAAATGTGTCAAAGCAGCGACCACAGAATACACATGTGTGCAAAATTTCTGAAAATGTCCATAGCTGATAGAATCTCCTTTGTTAAACAAAATAATAGTTGTTTTAATTGCTTGTCTTTCGGGCATTCGGTGTCGAAGTGCACGAGTTCATACAATTGTGCCAATTGCCACTCTCGACATCACACCCTTTTCCACAAACAGACAACTACAGGTAAATCATCTGTAAAAGAAAATACAGTAGTTTCTGTAGACAACTTGCCATCAACATCTAGGCAAGCACAATTGCGTAATCAAGCTTCAAAGGGACAAGCTAAGGCAGTCAATAACGTTCAATCACATCATGCTAATACTAGCAAAGGTGTTTTACTCGGGACTGCGCGAGTAAATATTCATTTCAATGGTACAGACTTCTCTGCCAGAGCATTAATTGATTCTGGCTCTGAGTGTTCCTTCATCACGGAGAGGCTCAGACGCAGAATCAACTTGCCGACAAAGAAGATGTTAGCACAGGTCTCAGGCATCAATAATTCTGTTTCAGCGCGAGTGAAAGAAGCGTGTTCGATGCAGTCAGCCCAACCAGCAATAATCGTGTTTCTTTCTACAATGAGGTCGCTCCTGACAAACAGCTAAGCTCCTTCTGGGAAATAGAGGATCTGCCGAGAAACAAAATGCCAACAGCCGAGGATACGCAGTGCGAAGAGCTGTATAACCGTACAACAAAACGGAACCAAGATGGAAGGTACATCGTGTCACTTCCATTCAAGGCTGAATACCCATCTGAGATCCAATTGGGGCCTTCACTGAGAAGAGCGTGCTCGCAATTTTACAGGAATGAGACAAGACTTACGAAAAATCCAGATCTTCAAACGGAATACAATCGAATTGTAGTGGAGTACGAGACAATGGGTCATATGCTTAAAATCAATGAACCTCAGTCACCAGATGCGGCTGATAACTATTATCTACCACATCATGCGGTGATAAAGGAGGAAAGTACATCAACGAAAGTTAGGGTTGTATTTAATGCTTCGTCCTCCTCCGCCAATGGGGTCAGTTTGAACGATATTCTCCTACCAGGACCAGTGCTCCAATCTGATCTACCAATTTTAATTCTTCGCTGGCGACTTTTCAAGTACGTCTTCAATAGCGATATTGAGAAGATGTACAGGCAAATCCTTGTAGATGAAACCCAAACAAAGTATCAGAGGATAGTTTTTCGCAAATGTTCAAATGATGCAATAGGTCTTTACGAATTAAAGACGGTTACATTCGGTATAAACTGTGCTCCTTATCTTGCGATAAGGACATTGCTTCAACTCGCTGAAGACTCTGAAAATCTCTACTCTACAGCCTCAAATATTTTACGAAAAAATATGTATGTCGACGACGTTCTAGCTGGAGGACATATGTTAGACTCTGCAATCAAAGCTAGGGATGAGATTTCAGCAGTTCTTAAGTCAGCTGGTTTTCCTCTGAGAAAATGGACTGCAAATTGTAATAAAATCTTGCAAGGTATACCAAAACAAGACCTACTGAGTGAGGATTTCTTAGAGTTCGAAGATACTAGTAGCGTCAAAGCACTAGGCATAAGGTGGAATGCTCATTCCGACCAATTCTACTTTATAGCTAAATCGATAGAAGATAACGTGAACCCAACAAAGAGAGTAATCTTGTCAGCTATTGCTAAACTCTTCGACCCATTAGGTTGGTTAGCCCTCATAATAATTGTAGCGAAAATACTAATGCAAAATATATGGTTAGAGGGTACCGACTGGGACGAGGAAGTTTATTCTATAACTTTAGAAAGATGGCGAAATTTTACAAAAAATTACGGCAAAATCGACAACATATGGATACCCCGCTGGGTATCTTTTTCACCAAAGGAGAAGGTGGAAATCCACGGATTCTGCGATGCTTCTGGGAAAGCATATGCGGCCGCAGTTTATCTACGCGTGGAAACAGAAAACAAAATAGTAGTCAACCTGTTGTTAGCGAAAACCAAAGTAGCTCCAGTGAAAACCATTTCATTACCTAGACTGGAACTTTGCGGGGCGGTATTACTAGCAGAAATAGTCGAATCGATTACCAACAATCTTGAATTAGGTCATCTTAATATAAATCTTTGGACCGATTCGACAATTGTTCTAGCATGGCTACGAAAGCCCCCTTGTTCGTGGTCAACCTTTGTTGCCCATCGAGTTACGAAAATAATAGATAAGGTAGGAAATTCAAACTGGTTGCACGTAGACTCAGCTACAAATCCAGCAGACTTAGCAAGTAGAGGTATATTAGCGCAGGAGTTGGTAAATAATTCGTTGTGGTGGCAGGGACCTTCTTGGTTGCAAGAAGGTAAAGAAAAATGGCCAATACAGGAAACAGACTTCACAACAAATATTGAGGAAAAGCGGGTGCACGCTCATGCAACAACAACAACGTTAAATGATATCAGTGACATTCTCGAACGGTTTTCTAGTTTAGCTAAAGCTTTGAGGGTGCTATCATATATATTGAAATTCCTTCAAAGAACCCATCCGAAAACAAAAGCTTCTTTTCAGGCGAATTCTTCTTTAATTTCATCGAATGAAATTAAAACAACGACTACACGTCTGATAAAACTCGCTCAGAAGCAACATTACGGACTAGAACTAACTAAACTGAAAGCGAGAGAATCCATTGAATCAAAAAGTGAAATACTTTCCCTAAATCCGTTGCTTGATAAAGATGATGTGCTGAGAACGGGTGGTCGTCTTGGTGCATCTCTTGATCTTGCGTACAACGAGCGTCACCCAGTAATACTTCCATACAGTTGTAGATTATCCCGACTTATAGTCCAATTTGTCCATGAAGTCTCTCTTCACGGTGAAAACCAGTTAATGTTGCGTCACATTCGAACGCAATACTGGATTCCAAAAGTAAAAACACTGATTAGGTCCATTATTCACAACTGCAAAGTCTGCACAATTTACAAGAAACGCTCGCAAAGTCAACTAATGGGAATTCTTCCAGAAGAGCGAACAACATTTTCGCGAGCATTCACCAACACAGGGGTAGATTTTGCCGGACCCTTTGAAATAAAAAGTTATCGAGGGCGTGGATGCCGAATTTCAAAAGGGTATGCTTGTCTAATGGTCTGTTTTTCTACCAAGGCCATTCATTTAGAGGCCACAAGCGATTTGAGCACCCAATCTTTCCTTGCAGCGTTTTCCAGATTTGTATCGAGACGAGGGTGCCCAAAGAATGTCTATTCAGACAATGGCACAAACTTTGTAGGAGCATCGCGAGTACTTAAAACAGAATTTAAGGTCTTTCTATCCGGCGCGTGAACGCAAACGTTGTCAAAATATGTTCATCAGTCACTGACTTGGCATTTCATACCTGCTTCCGCTCCTCAAATGGGTGGCCTTTGGGAAGCAGGTGTGAAAAGCTTCAAAGGTCACTTCAAAAAGATAGCATCGAATTCTAAGTACACTTTCGAGGAATTTAGTACACTTCTTTGTCGAGTTGAGTCACGTCTCAACTCACGACCGCTGAGCCCAGCCTCAAATGAGCCATCTGACCTTGAGCCTTTAACTCCAGGCCATTTTTTGGTCGGTGGACATCTGTTGGCTCCACCAGAGTTAGATATAAACGAAAATCCTGCCTCGATTGTTAATCGTTGGCAAAAACTAAAAGCCCTCCATCAAAACTTCTGCAGGAGATGGAAAACTGAGTACCTTAATGAACTACAGAAACGGACGAAGTGGAAAAATCCTAAAACCAACATGAAAATAGGAGATATGGTGGTTATAAAAGAAGATAATCTTCCTCCTAACGTATGGAGATTAGGTAGGGTGGTCAATTTATATCCCGGTTCGGATAACAGAGTTCGTGTTGTTGATCTAATGACGGAAAAAGGCATTGTGACAAGACCGCTTGTCAAGCGTGTACTACTACCACCACATTCCTCGGAGACAGACGACTCAAGTTCTACATAAATACCAACGTTTTATACGCACTACCAGTTGGTCACCACCTCAGGAGTTTTCAAATTTCCCTATCTACTTCATAGGAGTCAATTCACATGATTAAGCATAAAAATCACACTTACCCCTGTATCCTCCTCCGGTGTCAGTTCTTCGTTGTTTGCCGCAATAGATTTTTGGTTCGAATAGCTTTTAGTTGCATCGACAGTGCGCGCTCCTTGAAAATTGCTGGTGGCACCATTATCCTCTATTGGTAGGCTCAGATTCACAAAACAGATATTGAGCCATTACCGCACAAATGAACATTTTTGGCGAAACACTTGAACAATTCTGACTGTGCACACTATGCAAAACATACTACATTCAAACCACTTTTTTCTCTTAGATTCTTACACAAATTT